>NC_080796.1:34949715-35262215 GCF_028018385.1 Neofelis nebulosa
GGAGAAAGTCACCCAGGGAAAGAAAATCGTGTAAGCCTTCCACGTCAAAAAGCAAATAGGTGCTGGCAGTATAATGTTTATTAGCAAATGCCTCGTAACACATTATCGTGCTATCTTCTTTCACACCAATTGTCTTAAATCACCTCCAATACTATCCATGTCTGACAGCTTTCTCCTATCAGATCATATATATATATATATTTTTTTCTTCCACCTTTAAAAAATGTAGTTATTAAATGATAAATTCCAAATACTGCCAGGAAAAAAGGGACTGTTTTGGAGCCGCCAATTTTACCGGCCTGGAAATAATTACACTGTGTGTATGTACCACTGGTACCTGAGTCAAATAAATACTACTCAGAGGGACCATCTGTGCACCTCATTTCTTTGCAGTGCCTTTAACGCTAGAATTTCTGAGTGTTGCTTCAATGTCCATCTAATGTGGCATCTATTCCTTCTTCGGGCATCATCACTTCATTTTACACACTGTTTCCAGCAAGGTATGGTATTCAAACGGGAGTTGTGGGATAAAGGGCTGCAGAGGTGAGCCTAGGGGTAGGGCGGGGAAGGAGAAACCATACATTAGCTAGAGGGGTTCTGTTTCTTCGTAAGATAAGGCACTGACAGAAAATTTCTTAGGTAAAAGGCTGCATAAGAATCTCTTGCCATTTACAAAAAGAAATGTTGTCATCCATAAATGGTCCATATCTAGGCTCAGTTAGGTAGACCCTGAAAAGTTAAGGACTGATCCCTCAAAGCTACATTATTACCAGAAACAATTATAATTCATTCTGAGGCCTTATGGCACATTAGGAAAAGAGGGAGGAAAACAGTCTGGGCACAGAAAGGCATCAGACATTGCTTGTTTTATTCCACTTGTCTAAGAACGTGGACCGTTCAACAAGCGTCATCAAAAAGATAGTGCTGGCTCAGGATTCCAAATTCTCTTGATGGTTGATGACCATGATGGGTGTTATCTATTTTGTTTCCCCCTTTGGAGCTCATGCACAATTTAAAAAATGCTACCAGCAACAGTCATTAAAGAGCATACAGAAGTCCTCACCTATGGCTACGCCTAAGGCTCTTCAAAGAGAGGGCTATTTAATGTTCTCGATCACCGCAATCTCCTCGCCTGCACAGTGGGGCGTCAATCCGTTCAAATAGATACTCTCAGTTTTCAGTAAGGGAGGCAGGACGTCCCTCTCGCTGGCCAGGTGATTCACGGACAGGGTCCTCCTGCACGGGGTCAGCTCTTGGTTGTGGTTCCCGGCGAGTTCCGCCGACAGCTTCCGCTTAATGGAGGTGGCGCGCTGGAACTTGTCGTAGATCTCCACGCTCAGGCGCCTCCTGGTCTCCTTGAACTCGGCGGTGACGTTTGCCGTCCACTCAGCGGCGTGGGCTCTGAACTCTCCCACCTGGAGCACGCACGCGGAGAAAACACAGAGACACACCAACACGACAGTCAGCATTTTGTGTGCCTTCTCTCTCGAGCGTTTTATTGTGTTTTAAAAAGGAGATCGGAGCCTTTCGAAATACCGGAGGTCTGAGGATTGGTGTAATTACGCACGCGGTGCAGCGTGAGGCTCCTTTTGACATAGATACGGCCCTACAAATTAATCCGTGAACTTAAACCCTCCAAACCGAATTGTATTAGAGGTGCTAGACGTGCCTCTGTCACTGAAGCTTCTGCAGCTGTAAAAAGGCAATCTCTAACTTTTTGAGACGCTGTGGGTTATTTTTTCATCTGTAATTTCCAGAAGTATTTGAACGTAGAAAAGGCAGTCAGACACCGGTAGGAGCAGCAAGACCGAGTAAAAGCCCAGAATGTGAACCCCGGTGACCTGGTTGGTGCCGGTAGCGATGCTGTGTTTGCTCGGGATGCAAACACAGGTTTGAGAGGGCGGAAGTGGTGTGTGCAAAACTTTGTGTCCAACCCCACACTGGCGTCATCTGGGAATTCTCTGTTTACTAAATGAGGAGTAAAATATTTTGTTTCTGCTTTCAGGGAAAGCAAAGGAAGGAGAGCTGGCAGGCCCACTTTGAGGCCCATTTGGAGACTAAGTCCAAGGCCTAGTTTCTGAATGAACGTTTGCGGAATTGGGGAAGTTACTCAACCCATCCCAGCCACCGCTTACTCGGGGGTAAGACAGGCATCTTCAGGGCACAACCGTCTTCTCTGTATACTGACTGTACTTACTTCCTCCCCCATTCTGATTGTCATTAATGTTTTTACAGAAATGGTCTTACATGAAACACATTGTTTTGCAAATGGCTTTTTTCCCCCACTTAACCAATTTTAGTCATTTGGTCCTAATAGTATCCATTAGTGCTGCCTCACAGTTTGTATCAGCTGATAAAAACAGAGGGGGGAGGGGGATGACCACCTCCAGGTCCTGTTCTGTCGCTCACATTCTGTGTGTCCACAGGCAAGCGATTTTTACCTTTTTTGAACTTTAGGTTCCTTATCTATAAAATAAGGGTAATAATGGTTTCATAGGAGAGAGAAGTGATGTGCGTGTGTCTCCTTAAAATATAAAGGACTACAAAATTACTAACTATGGCAGTGAGGCTGGTGATGATATGGCTTGCCAGGGGTACTTTGAGAGCTTAAAGCAGAATACCAGAAACAGACTAAGTGATGCAGAATTGAAAAAATGGGACATTTCTCCCTGGAATGTAATTCACAGTTTCTAAGCATCTAGCGGAGACGTGGTCTGAGGTCTCTTGGCAGGTCTCCCCAGAAATGCAACGGATTACCTAACCCTGGGTTACATGGAACTTTAAGCCATGAGGCGCTTTGGACATGTTGAAGACATATGTAAACGATACTGCTGAACCGTCGTCCTGGTCAGATGCACTGGGTGATGTATTTCATTAGTCAAAGGAAGGCTAAGGCAAGAGAGTGATTATGTTTATGTTCTGCTCATTTTTACAACTGGGATAATATTTTAAAAACTAATGGTGAATTCAGTATAGAACTCAATAAACATTTACTCATAATAAAAAGGACTGTCCCTATTAACGCGGGTCTATGTCATGGGATTGTGTAAAATTCTGTATATATGTATAGTGCCTACTATGTGCTGGATGGTGCTCTTTCGAAAGCGTTAACTTAATCACCTTGAGGATGGTTCTTTCCCCCATTTGACAGAAGAAACTGAGGCTAGAGAGGTTAAAACACTTACGACACAGAGTAAATATGTGCTGAAGCCAGAATTCAAACTTGGAGGCCTAGCTCCACCATATTATTCTGCCTTGCCAGTAAAATATATATATTTTTTAATTTTTGTAATGTTTATTTATTTTTGAGAGAGAGACAGAGTGTGAGTGGGGGAGGGGCAGAGAGAGAAGGAGACACAGAATCCGAAGCAGGCTCCAGGCTCTGAGCTGTCAGCACAGAGCCTGAGGCGGGGCTTGAACTCCTGAACTACTAGATCGTGACCTGAGCTGAAGTTGGACACTTAACTGACTGAGCCACCCAGGTGCCCTGCCAGTAAAATCTTATTAATTCTAAGGACTAAATGTCTTTTGGAGGAGCATAAGGCAAATTCACATCGTATGGAAATCTATTCCACTGGCAGTTTATATATTAGGGTGAGGATAGTCTGCCACGGTTTCCTAAAGATACTGGGAGAATAAAAGTTTTTCCAGTTCCCGCTCTAGGGCTACTTATGTAAACCAACAGTGGTATCTGTTTCCTCTCTACTGTGCCCTGATTCTTCTATTATTCTTCACGATACTGGACTTGAGGAATGTAGCCACTCAAACTCAAAACCTGAAAGTAAGGAGGAAGAAAAAGAGAAAAATAAAAGAGAGTCCCTCAAAAACCAAACCAAGGCCATCAAAATAATTAGTTATTCCTGTTTCTTAAAAAAAAATATCCTGAACTTACAGAATTGTCTATAGCAATATAGTCATTATTGATCAAATAACAGTATCCTATAGTCCCGTTTCTGTTAATAAGGATGAAACTGTATATTGAAACTCTAAAGGTGCTCTTTTGTTTCCAAAAGAAATTAGAATGTCACATTTATATAAGTAAAATTTTTCTTGATTGAAATGTTAATGCTTGTGGTGTTCTGGAGAATTACAATGAATCCTTATGCACTAAAACATTTTTTGTCTCATTGGATTTTTATAAAAATCTTTCAATCACTTAATCAAATAGGATCTCATCTGCCTAAAACTAAGCAGTCTACACTACTTAGTAACGAAGCAGAGGACCCCAAACGAGCAAAAATAGCTCCTAAAGGATCACAGTGAATGTTCCTGCAGCTTAGGCACTTGACTCAGAGAAGAGGTCTCCCCCCAGATTCCATGTGTCCCGGATTTGTACACGGTGCTCACAGGCCATGTGATCTGATTTACAAGCAGAGGAAGAAAATGGAGTGCTACAGTCACTTGCCCTCTGAACTCTAAGGGAACTGCTCTTACCCTTGTCACTAAATTTACAGTGGACCGTTCTTTGTCCCTGCTCAGCCTGATCTTCACCAAAGGGTTTTGCTGACTACTGCCTCCCTTCCAATCAATCTTTGGTCCTAGTTTCCAAATCAGCACCCTCTCAAGTTGTTGCTTTACCACGTAGGCTAATTCTTCTCAATCACCTTGGGGACTCACTTTCTTTTACCTTTTCCTTGACTATCTTTGTTCCCCAGAGTTCTAGTCTTCTCATTTTCCCTGGATGATTGTCTCTTTCCAATGGTTTCAATTACCATCTGCCTGCTGATGACTACCAAAATACCTATTTCCAGGTCTAATCCCTGACTGAATTCTGTATCCATACAACCTTCACTTTAGATGACTTCTTGGCATCTCAAACTCAGCCTATCTCCAAATGAAATCATTTAACTTCTCCAACCTGTTCTTAGTTAATTGCTTATCACAGTGAACAGTACCATTAACCACTGCATTTCCCAGGCTGAACTTCAATATAATCCTTTGTTCTTCCTCTCACTCAATCTTATGTCAAATCAGCCTTGAGTCTTCCCGATTTCCCTCTTTTTCTCTCAATTCCTTTCACTTCTCTCTATTCCTGTTGTCAAAACTGTGGTCCTGTCTACCGTTTTGGCCCATCTGTATTGCTTCAGCAGCCTCCTAACCAGTCTTGCTGACTTACGTCCACCTCTCTCAAATGCATTATCCACACAGCAGTTACAGTGAGTTCCCTTTAATAAACACGAATCGATCAGGTACTTCCCCTTGTATAAAACCATTCAATTGATTCCTGCTTCACTTAGGAGAAAGTCCAAACTCTTTCAAGTGGCTCATATGTTCTAGGGTCTACCTATTTCGGCCTCAATTCTAACCATCATCCTTCTCAAAGTCTATTCTTAGGGGCCATCTTGAACATTTATTTCCTCAAACACACCACTCATTCTTTTGCCTTTATTCATTCACTGGTTATTATTCTCTCTGTTCAGAGTAGTGTTCCCAAGTCCTTCTCTAGTGCCTAGTGCATTTCCTACTCATCCTAAACTAGTCACCCTAGACTGCTTCCCGGAGCCATTCCCTGACCTCCCCTGCCCCGCCCCCAGACTACATCAGGGTCATTACAGCAGTCTGTACTTCCCTAGCATTACTCTCATCACAATGTATTACAACTATTAGTTTCATTGTTCTCTTGGCTTCATGGTGATGAAAAGATATGTCTGCTGTATCCTATTCAGCTTTCCCAGAACACAGAAGAGTGTAGATAGTGGGGATTTAGTAAGTGTTTGTTGGACAAATGAATGAATGAATGGCAGACCAGTCATGTTTTGGAAACCAAGCTCCAATAAGAAGAGTGTGCCTCCTGGTTGACTCTGATGGGATAATCCTGTTCCTTTCAGGAGAAAGATACAGCCAGGTCTATTCATAGTAAACATTCAAAGTATGTGTCCTCAAACTTTTTAGACTTTGTAGAGTCTCCTCACCATTCTAAGAATGGTTCTCAAAGTGAAGAACATCATTTAAATAAAATCCCCTTTAAATCAAAGTAAAAATCAAAATTCACCATTTTGTGTGACAATACCTGACTAGGCTATCCCAGAGCCTGGCTGCAACATCATTATGTATATAACATTTAAAGTTAAAGAAGGGTTAGTGCTTTTATTTTAGAAGAATCACCAATATCTTCGTCTGCCACTATGAACACTTGCTAAGCATCTAATAGCTTTTCAGGGTAGCAAAGTCTCATGATTACAGAGGTCCAGTATTTGCCTCTTCAGTAGTGGTTCCAAGCCCTAGAATCTTCAGGTTCTCTAAAGTATCTGAAATAATACCAAGGAGGCCCTTGATATGGTAGCAACATACTTTAAAACCAAGCACTTGCCATATTTCAACTTCTTTCAGGGCAATTTACCTAAATCACATAAGATTGACAGGATGGCCTAAGAAAGATGAAAGTTCACTACTTTAGAAACTTGCAATTTATGAAGTTCACAGGAAGCTCATTTGTAATCATAAGGAGTATTTATCACTCCATTGACTCTAAATCAACCAATGACATGGCAGATTCTTTGAGGGTAAAGATCACTGGCCAATTTCTTATCAAGCTCACCCTTTCTTCCCCCTTCACATTGCAGCTTCTGGGGCAATGCTTTGAATAGAGTAATTTAAAGTTTAGTTTTCTCAATCTAGATGGTAAGCTTAATGACAGAAACTATGCATCCTATTTATTTCTTCTTCTCATAAAAGTGCCCAACATGGTAATTTGAACAAACTAGACTCCTGGATGCTTTCTGACCGACTAGTGAGAAATCTGTGGCTGCTGACTGACACAGCCCTCTTCCTGAATACAGACACTCTCAGGGACTCGCCTATGAAGCTGCTATTTGCATAAGTTCTAGATCAGTGTGTGTTGGTACAGCCTGAAGAGAAAGCAATTTATAAATCAATTTTACTAATCACTAAAATGTTCATATCCTTTGATGAAAGTCAATTCATAGAAATTTATCCTGGACAAGAATTTTTGCCAAAGGGAAAAAATACGTATGGAGATATTCTCTGAACTATACTTTGAATTGCACACTAATATTGAGATTAGTAAAGGTCATTTAAGAAGCCAGTGTTCATGAGAAGTCCTCAGCTTGAGAAACTATTTTCTCTTATTATCTTGTGTTGAGTAAAGTGATGAAGAAAGTAAAATTATGTCTCTATTTTGATTACAACTATGTAGAATAATGAATGTATATAGGCAAGGGTAGTAGAAACAACAGTATGTAAAAATGGCAACTGTAGATTTCAACAGTCCCATATTGAATGCTTATTATGAAACAGATCCTGGGCTTCTGACTTTCTTGAGTTGCAGAAATTTTTGAGTAGTTTTTTTTTTTCCTTTTAAATCTCCCCTTACTGATGTTATAGTACTGCCTGTGTAGATTCAGTGTCTAGCATACCCAGCCCTGAAAAAAGCTTGTGAGGGCAGAGTTCTCTATGGAATGCTTTTTATTTGCTCAACACATGTACCAGAATTGGATTGCAGTTGCCACTGGGAGTTTTTCTCAGCCAGACATCAAAGAAAAAAATATACCTTGCAGGAATCTTTAAAGCTACAAAGAAAAAAATACCTGAGAATCAGTAAGATGTAAAGGCAGCCTCCAGAAGGGGAGAAAATATTTGCCAATCCTATTATCTGATAAGAGGTTGATATCCAAACTATATAAAGAACTCCTACAACTCAATAGCAAAAAAACAAGCAATGTGATGAAAATAATAGGCAGAGGATCTGAATAGACATTTTTCCAAAGAAGATACACAGAGCCCCAGCACGTACATGAGGTGTTCAACATCACCCATCATCAGGGAAATGCAATTCAAAACCACCATGAGATATCCGCTCACACCTGTTAAAACAGCGAGTATAAAAAAGATAAGAAGTAACAAGCTTTGGCCAGGATGTGGAGAAAAGGCAACCCTTGTGCACTGTTGGTGGGACTGCAAATTGCTGCAGCCACTCTGAAAAATAGTATGTGGGTTCCTCAAAAAATTAAAAATAGAACTAGCATATGATACAGCAATTCCACTTCTCAGCATTTATCCAAAGAAAATGAAACCACTTGCTCAAAAAGATATACGCACCCTCATGTTCACTGCAGTATTATTTGCAAGAGCCAAGACATGGAAACAACCTAAGTGTCCATCGATGGATGAATGGATAAAGAAACTGTGGTGTATATATAAATATATTCAGTCATAAAAAATGAGATCTTGCCATTTGCAACAACATAGATGGAACTTGAAGGCATTATGCTAAGTGAAATAAGTCAGAGGAAGACAAATATCATATAATCATATGATCTCATTCACATGTGGAATCTCACACACACACACACACACACACACACACACACCAAGCTCACAGATAACAGAAGAGACTGGTGGTTGCCATAGGCAGGAATAGCAGGGTGGGCAACATGGGTGCAAGGAGTTAAAATGTACAAACTTCCAGTTATAAATAAGTCATGGGGATATAATGTACAGCATGGCAACTATAATTAATAACACCATACTGCATATTTGAAAGTTGCTAAGAGAGTAGATCTTAAGAGTTCTCACCAATAAGATTAAAAAATTCTGTAACTATGTATGGTGATGGACTGGTGGTGATCATTTTGCAATATATACAAATACTGAATCGTTATTTAGTATACATGAAAGTAATGTCATGTTGTATGTCAATTATACCTCAAAGAAATTAAAAAATAAAATATTAAAAAGACGGAGAATGTTTGAATCACTACTTCTGAATCTTTACCTTGTTTACTAAAGTATAATCCATTACACTTTACATCTAGGTGTGATGACTTTCATATTTATTAGTGATTTCACTTCTGAAAGTTTCCTTGTCTCTACCCCAGGTCAGTCTTCACCAGAATAGTCTTTCCTGGTAACAGAAAGTGTAATGACCTAAAGAGAATGGTCAGTGTTCTAAGTTTGAAAAAATTTTTTTTTTAATTTCAGGTCTTTTAAATGTTTGGTCTTTATCAACTGCATTTCTAAGGTTATTTTCCTTCAAGCAACTCTGCAAAATACCAGCTACATGTTTTTTTTATTTTATTTTTTTTTATTTTTCCAAGAGAGTAAAGCTGATTCGTGAGGAGCAGTAATGCCTTATACTTTCTTTTCCCTTCTGCTCTGTGTCTGAGCCATGCTTCTGTGACAGGAAGACACAATCCTAGCCTGATTTTTGATAAGAGAATAGATTCCAAGGTGCAGGTGTCCTCTCAACAAGGCAAAAGTCACTGTCTCTTCATCAGCAGGGGTTCCCTGAAAAATTGCTGTTGAATATTAACTGATACGCAAGGGGTTCTACAATTTTATTTTTTAAAAATGTTTATTTATTTTGAGAAGGGGGGAGGGGCAGAGAGAGGAAGAGAGAGAAACCCATGCAGGCTCTGTGCTGTCAGCACAGGGGGCTCTATAATTTTAAACCATGCTGTTCATGAGTCCTGTGTTGTTGGTTTTTTTTATAAAATTCAACAATCACCATGGGGTTAAATCTTATTTCATTTTAATCTGCTGCTTAATTTATCAAATGAACTTGTGAAATCCCTCCAATTTAGAATAATTCTAACCTGAATTATTTATTTACCTTAACTCTCTATTTCATTTTGACCAAACAAGTCTTTAGACCTTCCATACATTTCCATTAAGCTGGAAAACCTAGCATTCTCTGCTTTAGCTTTTCACCTAGAATCATAACTATCCTACTTTCCCACCGACCCATTAGCTTTGAAATTCTACAGCATTCTTTATAGAGTTTTTGGTTTTCAGATCATTAATAGTAATAAAAAGCTGCTCAGGTTCTAAATTGTCCATTTCCAAAGATTGAATATCTCAGCGACATTTTTTCCCCAATTACTTGCAGGCAGCTGCTCTAAAGTGGAGATCTGTGGTACAATTTGGAAAGTAGGCAACAGTGGCTCCACTAGTCCTCTGTGTTAAGGTAGTAATTCAAATTTCCTTTCCTTCACATCGCTTTCCACCAGTCATTTCCCTCGAATGACTCCCTTCCATTCTCAGTTCATGAACAAGGCCAATTTTTGCAGTTCTACAATCTTTGCTAGTCAGTTTCTCCCTACAGACCTTACCCTACCTTATCTCTATTTTCTATCCTAATTGGATTTTTCTTTCCATGTGTGCTCAATTAACTATGAATAATAATCACTCATTATAGGTAAGCCAGTCCCTTTCATAGAGTCATAACTAGATGAGGAATTTCTATCTGAAACTCTGTAAGGTTTTTGTAAGTTTTTTTCCAATTAACAAAAGCCAACTCAACTACTGGATAATACTTGGAAGAACTTCAACTTTTCTTAAAAAAAAAACATTTTTTAGGGGCGCCTGGGTGGCTCCGTCAGTGAAGCGTCCCACTCTTGGTTTCAGCTCAGGCCATGATCTCATAGTTTGTAAGACTGAGTCTCACTCATATCAGGCTCTGAAGGTGCGGAGGCTGCTTGGGATTTTCTTTTTCTCCCTGTGTCTCTGTCCCTCCTGCTCTCACACTCTCTCAAAATAAACTAAAAACCCCCAACATTTTTTAATGTGCAGATCTAACCATTGATTTTTTAAAAGTTTTTGCTTAAGTTTCAGTTAATCCACACAGAGTGTAGTGTTCGTTTAGGTGTACAATATAGTGATTCTACACCTCCATACAACACCCGGTGCTCATCACAAGTGCCCTCCTTCATCCCCATCACCTATTTCACACCCCCCCCCCCCCGCCCCGCTCCAGGAACCATCAGTTTGTTCTCTATAGTTAAGTCTGTTTCCTGGTTTGTCTCTCCCTGTCTCTTTTCTTTTTCCCTTGTTCATTGATTTTGTTCCTTAAATTCCACATGAGTGAAATCATATGGTATTTCTCTTTCTCTGACTGACTTATTTCACTTAGCGTAATACTCTCGCTCCATCACGTTGTTGCAAGTGGCAAGATTTCATTCTTTTTTATGGCGAATATTCAGTTGTACTGCTTTGACATGGTAGGGTAACATGGCCAGGGACCTTTCTCCCTGAAGGATGGCTTCCAAAGAATCTAAAGCCAAGTTGAGCATTTAGGATTTAATGGCCATTTTGTCGTCTTCACCAGGAATAAGACTAAAGAGGTTTTTCTTGTCTTTCTCCAATGCATTTTCCTGCTCTTTGACAGTGGGATGTTAATTTCTTTTTCTCAGTGTTCAAACAATATATCTTAAAGACATGAGGAAAATTAAAAACTAAAAGCAAGTAGCTGAGTTGAAAACTTTCTTCTGGTTAAATTTGTGAAAAAAATTTAAAGACTACTTTGCATTCCAATTTCAGAGGTTGCCTAGCCTGTAATTCTTGACAATTATTATTAATTCATTTTCTGGAGTATTGACATTTCATCGTATTGTTGAACTGCACTGTTAAAAAGACCAAAGTAGTCTCTTTACCAACCAGGGTAAAACAAACAAACACAACTGAAAGGATTACTAAGTGTCACGTTATCTTCATGGAATGGCACATGATGTTTTTTTCTGGTTTTCAGTAAAGTGTATGTAATATTCATAATGCCTCTTTAATATAAACTGCTTTTTTTAGTTAGCAATTTCACCAGTTCTTTTTTTAAAAAAAATTTAATGTTTATTTTTGAGAGAGAGAGAAAGGCAGAGAGAGAGAAAGAATGAGTGGCGGAAGGGCAGAGAGAGAGGGAGACACAGAATCCGAGGCAGGCTCCAGGCTCTGAGCTGTCAGCACAGAGCCCGATGCGGGTCTTGAACCCACGAACCATGAGATCATGACCTGAGCCTAAGTTGGATGCTTAACCGACTGAGCCACCCAGGTGCCTTTCTCCAATTCTTAATACCACACAGATTAACATAATTGTGTAAGGATTAAGTACAATAGTTTTAATAAAACAATGTCAAGAAAAATAATAACACTAATATTAATGTTATGATTTTAAATGTCTTTCTTGTAAAATATTTGCAAGTATTAAATATAATGTTAACTGTTTTAATAAGGTGGGGCTGCAAAATCTACAAAGTCACTTGTAGACTAGACTCAACTTCTTAATTGTTGTAACATACTGGCAGTGTATCACTGAATATTCTTAAAATTCTCCCCTCTGGTCTGGTACTGCAGTTAACTTTGTTTTTTTTAAGTTTATTTATTTATTTTTGGAGAGTCAGAACGCGAGGGGGTGAGGAGCAGAGAGAGAGAGGGAAGATCTCAAGCAGGCTCCATGCCAGCCATCAGTGCAGAGCCCATGCGGGGCTCAAACTTTTGAAACTGTGAGATCATGACCTGAGTGGAAATCAAGAGTGAGGCTTAACAAACTGAGCCACCCATGAGCCCCTGTTACTGTAGTTACTTTAACAGTCTGTATTATGGAGCTCATCCAACCTACAGAACGTTTTATTGTACTGTAAAGATAGGGATATTAACGTTTATTTATTTTTGAGACAGAGACAGAGCATGAATGGGGGAGGGTCAGAGAGAGAGAGGGAGACACAGAATCTGAAACAGGCTCCAGGCTCTGAGCGGTCAGCACAGAGCCCGACGCGGGGCTCGAACTCACGGACCGCGAAATCGTGACCTGAGCCGAAGTCGGCCGCTTAACCGACTGAGCCACCCAGGTGCCCCAAGATAGGGATATTAAAATTCATGAAACAATATAAAATAATTTATGTACTTTTTTCCAAAATATCACATACTCACGACTCAATTAGCTAGATATTTGTCTGTCACTACAATGTAGAAACTCTGTGATAGGGTGGGGGTGATGGTGGGGAATCCTGTATTTGTTGTTTTCTTAAAGGTATCTCGCTGTGTGAAAAATAACCAGTCAAAAGTGAAAACTGAATGAAGGGGTGACGAAACTTTATAAGCATTCACCACAAAATCAACTCATTACATACTTAATAAAATAAAAACATTGACTGAGGTTTTCAAAACTCTTTCAAGAAACCTGGATTTGAGAGTAGCTTCCTTATAACAAAAGGGCATTTTATGTTCATATAGAAATACAAGACCTGTCCACTAAAAAAATGCTTTTGCTTCCTTTCATCTTTTGTTTTCCTGATTATTATTTTTTAAAAATTTAATGTTTATTTATCTTTGAGAGAGAGACAGAGTGAGAGTGGGAGAGGCGCAGAGAGAGAAGACACAGAATCCAATACAGGCTCCAGGCTCTGAGCTGTCAGCATGGGGCTTGAACTCCCAAACCACGAGATCATGACCTGAGCCAAGGTCAGACGCTTAACCCACTGAGCCACCCTGGTGGCTTCTCTTCTTAAGCAGCTCAGCCCTACAGGAATTAGGGGAAGCAGACTAGGGAGTCGGCAGGGTGGTGGCATTGGGGAAGGGAGCCACAGCGCCTGAGTAGCATGTCAGAGTTAGATCGGCATGAAGGGAGCACCTGCACAAGGGTGGCAGCCAGATATGGGGTGTCAGAGCCAAAGAGGGATGGAGGGCACAACCCACACAAGGGAGGCCCAGAACATAGTGCTGGAGACCAAGCAGGGTGGGGAGGGCACTCCTGAAGGGTTGGGGGTGGGACAGCAGACAGAATAATGAAGAGGTGAGGATTTCACTGTAGAGAAAGGAATTACAAATATAACAAAGCAGAAAATTAGAACGACCTCTTATGTCAGATTGGAACTGGGGGTGTCATTTTTTTCTGCAATTATTTTTAATTTAGGTATAACTGACATATGGTTATATTAATTTCGGGTGTACAATGTAATGATTCGATATTTGTATATATTGCAAAATGATCACCATAGTCCAATTAACATCCTCATGGTTTTCAAGATGCACAGATAGATATAGAATAGACAGAGGGGCACCTTGGTGGCTCAGTCGGTTAAGCGTCCGACTTCAGCTCAGGTCATGATCTCACAGTTTGTGAGTTCAAGCCTCTCATCAGGCTCTGTGCTGACAGCTTGGAGACTGGAGCCTGCTTCAGATTCTGTGTCTCCCTCTCTCTCTGCCCCTCCCCCACTCATGCTCTGTCTCTCTCTCAAAAATAAACATTAAAAAACTTAAAAAAGCTAAAATATGTGTATGCATGAATATATAATGTCTTCTTTAGCTCTGTCTATTCAGAGTGCCTGGAAACAGTAACAACGCCATTAAAAGCATCCAAATCTCTATTTCTAAATGTCGTTACCCACTAAAAGAAACCATGGTTCCTTGGAGAAATGAATGATTCTGAGGCCATGGCAGAGAAATTTTTTTTTTTTATTTAAAAAAAAAATTTTTTTTAATGTTTATTTATTTTTGAGACAGAGAGAGACAGAGCATGAACAGGGGAGGGGCAGAGAGAGGGAGACACAGAATCTGAAACAGGCTCCAGGCTCTGAGCTGTCAGCACAGAGCCCGACGCGGGGCTCGAACTCACGGACCGCGAGATGGTGACCTGGGCCGAAGTCGGCCGCTTTAACCGACTGAGCCAGCCAGGCGCCCCCATGGCAGAGAAATTTTAAGCCGACTCTAGGACGTATTATTGTGCCAGAAAGTAAAGAATTACTCAAAGGATAACGGGGATTCACCCAAAGACACAGAAGACAGCTTGCAGGGGCTACTGCTGGCCAAGTCTGGGACTACTTGGGGGTCAAAATACATGATGTTTGTAACAGGTGATAGCTCATGGATTACAGCAGCTTCACATTAAACACATAGAAACATAGATACATACATAAAGAAGAGTTTGAGGATGAAAGGGACAACCATAAAATCTCAAAGTACTTCCCCATATGTATTAATTACACAGGGAAAGGAATAAATTATATAGTGGAGAAGCATGGCAGACACTGCTTTCTGTGATCTCGGTTAACATCCGAAAAATGGGACAATCAAAATTGTGTGGAGTGAGGGTGGAGTGAGAAGAGCTTGTTCATGTGCTATTTAGATTTATACTGGGTATCAGTTACTGTGATATTTATATTTCACTGGTGTACTTTAAAAAATATATCATAGTTGTAGTTGAGAGTCAGTGTTTAAGTTCACTGACAATTATATCCTTTAAAATTATTCAACGCAAAATGAAGAATTTTAGATTTTAATGTAAAAATATGCACGGACAGACCTCACTTTTCAAAATCCTCTCAGGGAGTTCACACACACAAAGTGTGAGGACTACTGCTCTGAACCAATGCTTTGCAACCATGGTGTTGGCCAGCAATGGGCAAAGGTTTTCTCCTCCCACCCACACCCTTCTCCTCCTCCAAAGACACAAGTTGTGGCTCACTTATTTATTCTCCACATCACCTTTCCCTATTCCTCTATCCCAGAGTTTTATGAAAAGAATGTAAATATTTTGGTACTTTTAACATGATTGATTTAGGACGTGTTACCCAACCATGAGCTTCGGGGACTGCATGGAACTCTTGCAACTATACATACACTATGAGGATTTGTGCATTAAAAAAAAAAAACAAAACAAGTTTATATTTGAGAGATAGAGCACAAGCAGGGGAGAGGCAGAGAGAGAAAGAAACACACATAGAATCTGAAGCAGGCTCCAGGCTCTGAGCTGTCAGCACAGAGCCTGACACGGAGCTCGAACTCACAAACTGAGAGACTATGACCTAAGCCCAAGTTGGACGCTTAACCAACTGAGTAACCCAGGCACCTCGATTTATGCATTTTTTACTGGGGAAGGGAATCAGAGCTCTTTGCAAACTCTCAAAGAGTATGTGACCCAGAAAAGGTTATGAACCCCTGCTATTTGAAGCAAATTCAACATTGATGTTTATAAAAATGGAAGACCACTCCTATGTTTCATAGGTTTCATTTTGTGTACTGTTTTATCTCAACTGCTTAGCCCAGTATAGGCACATTGTAGACACTTAATAAATCTTTGTCAAATAAATATCGCAGGAGCCAAAGGAATTTGGGGATGTCAGAAGGAGGTTGGCAGATAACAGAGAAAAGGATGGTAAAGAGTATTATGGGAGAATGCCGTAAATTTCAAACATGGAGCGTCATGATGCAAAGGCCCATTGGACTGTGTTGGGAGAAAAGCTACTGCCCTCATAGTGCTTACTGGGTGAGAGAGACAATAATTTCACAAATAAATACATAATTACAAATCACTATCAAGTGCAGTTAGGCCAAAGTAAGGAACATGATGAAAGCATATAAGGAGAAGGAATAATTAGACTGGATGGGTTGAATGGATGTCTAGAGAGATACGATATTTGATCTGAAATCAGAATGATCCCTGTAGTTAGCAAGGTGATGAGTGTGGAGAAGAGCGGTCAATGCCAGGGCAGAGCATGTGGGAAAGGAAGGGAGTGGAAGGGAAGGGAAGAAAGGGACACATGTGGAAAAGGGCTTGGTGCAGTCAGAGAACTGAAAGAAGGCCCATGTGGCTCAATTCTAACAAATCTACAAGATGAGGCTTTGAGAGGTGGGCAGGGCCCAAATTATGCATGACGACAGAAGTCATGTTAATTCAAAGATGTTGAACTTATTCTCAGAGCAAAGCGGGACAATCGAAGAATTTGAAGCAGAGAATAACAACGTCAAGTTTGGGTTTTGGTTTCTATGTATACACCACATGTGTTGACAAAAAAGTCCTGGGAACGCAGACAAAATAAGATTTCGACTTTTATTTATTTTTCTTAGGCTGCTACTAATATTTAATATTTTGAACGCCACAAGTGCTCTCGCTTGGTCCCTTGTGGGCCATGGAGGAATGATGAGGAAAGAGCAGGATTTCGATGATGGGCAGGTTGGCAGGGGCCCCCTCACTTCATTGTTGTCAGTGTATTCTGGTGTATTGGAATTTACAGGCTATGGGCTATCGGCAATGGGGTTATAAAATCAAAATCTTTACATTGTAGGATTTCTGTAATGCTAAGTAATAAGATGGGATGTAGCCATGAAAATCTTAGGCACTAACACACTGTTACCTCGCGGCATAACACTTAAAGATCACTTATGCATTTTTTTCTTAAAGTTTGATGAGCCACTCTGCGATGACAAATGTTTTCTGTAGTGAACTTAACTTTTTGTTGGTGAACTTTTTGTCAGTGAACTTTTTGTCAGTGAACTTAACTATATGGTAGTTAGTTTGAAACAAAAAACTCATCTACTCTGACCCTTTAGGGGATACTAAGATATATATAAAATATAAAAAAATATAAATTAAAAAAATTTTTTTAAATGTTTATCCATCTTTGAGAGTGAGAGAGACAGAGAATGAGTGGGGGAGGGACAGAGAGAGAGAGAGAGAGGGAGGGAGATGCTGAATTCAAAGCAGACTCCAGGCTCTGAGCTGTCAGCACAGAGCCCAACGTGGGGCTCTAACTCACGAACTGTGAGATGGTGGCCTGAGACGAAGTCAGATGCTCAGCCGACCGAGCCACCCAGGTGCCCTAAAAATATAAAAAAAAATTTTAAATGTGTACAATGGAAGAAGAATTTTTTTTAGTAGGTGTTTGGAAATGTTATTGTTATATGTGTCCCCCCAAATAGGGTGCTAATTATCACATGTCTTAAAATTCTAGTAAGCTTGGAAGAAGGGTTTTTCAAACTGTTGAAGTCTCCCAAAGGGTTTCAGTGGATATTCAACACAGACTGACCTTAAAAATAACCATTTGACATCAGTACCGACGGCCATTTCCTAGCTCAAGAAAGCCATTTGCACAGTTTGTGAAATGATACTGAAAAATGAGTCTAGTGTTCCACAGGCAAAATAAAAAATGTACTTCTTTCATTTAGATCTATGTGAATTACCTTTTTCAGGCATGACCACCATTAAATCAAGAATCAAAATAAACTGCACTATGCAGTAGAATTAGGAATTACCCTAATGTGGAGTGTTAAATCCAGATCTGAGAAAGCATGGGAACATACAAATCGTACTGTTCTCATTATTAATAATTTTGAGTGAAAGCAAAAAGGTTTTTGTATTATCAGTAAACACAATGAAAATATTTTAAGGTGACTTCCTTTTCATCTTCTAACATTTCTACCTTTGCATGTGTTTTATGTTTTAATTAAAATTTTTTTTAAAATTTATTCATTTGTTTTGAGAGAGAGAGAGAGAGAGAGCGCTGGGAGGGAGAGAGAGAGAGAGAGAGAGAGAGCTGGGAGGGACAGAGAGAGAGAGAGAGAGGGAGGGAGAGAGAGAATCCCAAGCAGGTTCTGTACTGTTAGCACAGAGCCTGACATGGGGCCTGAACTCACGAATCTACGAGATCATGACCCGAGCTGAAATCAAGAGTTGGATGCTTAACCGACTGAGCCATCCAGGCGCCCCAACATTTCTACCTTTGCATGTGTTTTAAATATATGTGTAATATATTGGTACAGGAACACAGGAGTACACGTATGTAACTTATAAGTAAATGTGCATATGGAGGCACATGGTCAATGTCTTTTGCAAATAATGACTCACGGTAAACCTTTTGGAGACCACTGGAGAAAGGAAATGTATCACTGGGAGATGGAGAGGGAAGCCAGACACCTAGGTAGGGTGCTGCAGTTGAGGGGCATCAGGCAGGCTAATGGAAACGTGTATGAACCGTGGGGGTGAGAAGGAATAAAGTATCCAGGGGGATGAAACAGATTTTTTTTTTTTTTCTCAGTTCAAGTTTAATAGAAACAAAGATCAAAAGTGATGCCCCACTACTGTACACATCAGTTGACTTGCCCCATAGCACAGCATGGGCCATTCTCTCCAGAGGAAGAAAGGCTGGCCTCCCCAACCCCTGCAGGAAAGGCCTGTCCCATCCCATACCACATCTGCACTGAATCTAAAGTCTTGTGTCTTAAGCATGACAATAGTACAAAAGAGATTTTGTTTTCATGGCCAGCCAATGCAGCCGGGCCCTAAAAAGGCCCAGCGCTCACTTCTGCTTAGAGAAATATTCTTTGCTCTTCTGGACATCAGGCTTGATGGTGGCTTTGGAGCTAGAGAGACAGCAGAGAAAAGCACTGATGTATTTTGATGATACTATCCCTAGAACTTGTGATGTATGAACCGCGGGGGTGAGAAGGAATAAAGTATCCAGGGGGATGAAACAGATTTTGGCATGAGCAAAAGAACAGGTTTTAAGTGAGATTTACGGAGAACTGAAACATGAGAGAAGAAGGATATTTGGGGGAAGGGCATATCACAATCCCACGTGGGTCATGTGGAATTTGAGATGGTAAGTACGTAGTGAATGATAAAGTATCCCTTGGGCTGCAGCTCTTTCCACCATACTGGGGGGATTCCAATCTGCATGTGAATGACTCACTGAGCACAACAGTCTCACTAAACTCTACCTCTACTATTCCCAGATCTATAACCTTTGCTGTAGGTCAGCGCCCATTCAAATATCCCTATCCTGGACCTAACCTTTGCCCCAACTCCAATCTCTCTTGCTCTTTACTCTCTGACCACCATTATTCTAAACTGTGATTCCTCTTTTTCCTGTTGTAGCTATTCCCCATCAAGCATCACTTCTATCCTCTCCCAGCACCTCAAAATCCCCTCAACACTATTCGTTACATACTTTGATAGCCATGCATTCAACCGTGGCTACTGTTTTTAATCTATCACGTTTCCTATTAGACGGTGGTCACTGAAGCCTGAGACTGTGATTAACTGTGTCATCTTTCTCTCTCCAGACCCGATCTGTACCAGAAACATAGGGGCCTCCCCACAGAGCTTTAAAACACTAAACTGTGCAGAGAATATTAACTACTTTTTCTTTAAGCTATTTAACCTAAATCTATCAAACTATGTAAATCACACATATCAATGCCCAAAACTCGGGGTCAGTTGGTAAACTAAAGGTGACTGTTTTAAAATGTAAAGCTATTAAATTAATTTCAAAGTCATGAAATGTAACAATATTGGCAATTTTATTCTAAGCAGTGCCAGATAGGTATTTTTTTCCTTCGGTGGTCAAAGGAAAAAGTTACTTACGCTTCTGGGGCTAAACCAGTCTCTGATCAGGCACATTACAGGAATCACTGTCAGTGCCAGTTACTGGTTTGCTGCTGGAGACTGGTACAGCATGAAAAAGATGACGAAAAGTTGAGTAATAAAGAAGTGAGAAGAGAACAAGTCTTCATTTTGTTGTTCTTTTTTGGTGTTATTTTCAGAGGTTAATGCATTTATCTCTGAGTGTATTCTCTATCAGTTTTAAAACATCTTCCTCATATTTAAACAATGCAAAATGGAACGTGAGAGAAAATGTGTAGTATGGTCTAAGCAGAACCAAGATGGTTATGTTTCTAACTTCTTTTTCAAAAGGGAAATTTCTCTCATAGAGTAAACTCTCCTACGTACAATTGCATGGGTGTGGACAGTAGACATTTATGGACGTCTTCAGAAATAACTGATGCTCCTTGTATAGATGTTCACATCGACACATCAGACGAAAGGCAGAGGTAGCAACAGAAATATAAAACTCAAAGATATTCTCCAAAAATGGCTTCAGATAAGGGAAAGAGTAAGTAATTTACACATTTGTGTATTATGTAATACACACTGTGAATTTACACATTTATTTCCAGCCTTTGTGGTTTGCCTTTTACTCTTTACTGTTCTAACTCCTTGAAATGATACCGATTAAGGACACTAAATTTTTAGAAGGAAAAACCCAATCGATATCATTAGCGCAGAAGCAGCTTTGTTTGAAAACAGGTTACTGCCAGAGATTCTTAGTCTATATTCTGTAATTAGTCTATAATCCAAACTCTGATCTTAGTCTATACACTTCATATGCAGCCAGTGTGATCTGAGATGTGTTGTCAGTGTTAAACACAGAACCAGATACTGAAATTTTATCACAAAAAATGTAAACTATCTCATTCAGAAGTTTTACATTATTCCACATTCACATATCAAAGTGATACCAGTTTGAATACATTGGGTCAAATAAAATATATTACGAAAAATAATTTCGGGGAGACTAGGTGGCTCAGTCACTTAGACGTCTGACTTGGTTTCAGCTCAGGTCATGATCTCATGATGCTTGAGTTTGAGCCTCACACCTGTCAGCGCAGAGCCTGCTTGGGATTCTCCCTCTCCCTCTCTCTCTGCCTCTCCCCTGTGCTCTCTCTCAAAATAAATAAACATGAAAAAAAATTAAGAAAAAAATTTCATCTTAAAAAAATTTTTTTTTAGTGAGCTTGTTAGAAAATTTCAAGTTACATATGTGGCTTGCATTTGTGCTTTGCACACATTTCTATCGTATAGTCTGGTCCATAGAATTTCCTTTCATTGCCATCTTTAAACTGGATTACAAAGAATCATGCTTTTATTCTTTTTAAAAAAATTTTAGACACCGAGAGAGAGAGAGAGAGAGAGAGAGAGCGCATGAGTCGGGAGGGGGCAGAGGGTGAAAGATAGAATCTTAAGCAGTCTCGATGCTCACCTCGGAGCCTGGCATATGGGGCTCAATCCCACAACCCTGGGATCCTGACCTGAGTCAAAATCAAGAGTCAGACGCTCAACTGACTGAGCCACCAGATGCCCCAGGGGAGGGGCAGAGAGAGAGGGAGACACAGAATCTGAAACAGGCTCCAGGCTCTGAGCTGCCAGCACAGAGCCCGACGCGGGGCTCAAACTCACGGACCGCGAGATTGTGACCTGAGCCGAAGTCGGCGGCTTAACCGACTGAGCCACCCAGGCGCCCCTTTATTCTTCAATGAATGTGTAAAACAAACATTTAGGATAAAAAAATAAAGGTGGTCATGTAGTTTTGGAAAACTGTGCAAAACTAGAATTCTTCCTTCATTCTCTAACAAGTAAAGGAGCAGAGAGGGTCTAATAATGCAGTGTTCTCTACACACGAAGCAAGTGTTCACAGCTGCTTTTCCCAAACCCGATCTAGCATTGCCAAATCAGCTCTACAGAAATGTGTTTGCTGTGCAGGACATGCTGTCTTAAAAGTATGACACTGTGTTTCAGTTAATGTGGCCAAACTGTAAAGCTGTTCCTTAAGAAACAGGAGGAAAAATGGGGCGCCTGGGTGGCTCAGTTGGTTGAGCGTCCAACTTCGGCTCAGATCATGATCTCGCAGCTCATGAGTTCGAGCTCCGTGTCAGGCTCTGTGCTGACGGTTCAGAGCCTGGAGCCTGCTTTGGATTCTGTGTCTCCCTCTCTCTCTGCCCTCCCTGACTCACTCTCTCTCTCTTGCTCTCTGTCTCAAAAATAAACATTAAAAAAATTAAAAAAATATATACAAAAAAGAAGCAGGAGGAAAAGACAGAAAATAAAAGGAGCGATGGAAATATTGTGACAGAAAGGCACAGCTCGTCTCTCACCCCAGAAGAGTGCAGGGGCTTACCCGGAGTACTGTGCATACAGATCAGAAGTGCTGCACACTTGTCTCCCTGGGTGTACCCACTGATGGCTTATGGATTTAGAATTTAGGGAAAAACAACACCACTGAATGCAAGAATAAAACATAGGAAGGATCCACTGTGAAAGGAAAGTCACAAAGCTGTCATTTAATATCCCTTAAATGAACGTTCTAAAGAGTCTGTGGGAAGGCAGCATGATGGGTACGAATACCGATTGCTGGTGGCAGTCAGGGCCTTCCAAAGCGTCTACTCAGACTCCATAAAAAGTTAAGGAACTCTACCAAGAACCCGTTCTTTTCCACTGCTAATCTTGGGCAGGCTGAATTTCATCTACAACATTTAGGATATTACCTTATGCTTTAGAGAACACGATTTGACCCACTGTATCCATTTAATAGAGAGTTGTGTTATAATGCGTCTCTCTTATACCTTGGTCTGGTTATTTTACGAAGCCTGTATTATATCAAGCACTAAAAAGGCAAGGAATATTCAAGAAGGTGAGAAAAGGAAGGGGAAAAGCAATGACAAACCCAAATGCCTCTCCAGGCACCTTGCCAGCATTAGAGTTGATATTGACTAAGGAAACCTTGCCTCATTCCCACTCACATTAAATACTCAGGGAAGGTAGGGGTGGTTGGAGGGGTGGAGAGGTGGGGGTGGAGGGGGAGGTGGGGTTGGTGGTGGTGGAACTTTTTGCCTGGGTCTGATTTTAATGTCTTGGGGGATCATAACAAAGCTGTTGAAGGTTTAAACTACTCCCAAGTCCCCCTCTCACTAGCTTCTTTATCTTCCTTTCCTTCAGATGTAAAGTTGGTTGCCTGTGCATTTTAAATAATGGAGGATGGGAACTTCCAGGAAAAGAGAAGAGGGGAGTAACCAATTCATTTTCCTTTAGTTTAAAAAAATCTCTTCGGGGCGCCTGGGTGGCTCAGTCGGTTGGGCGACCGACTTCAGCTCAGGTCGTGATCTCGCGATTTGTGGGTTCGAGCCCCACGTTGGGCTCTATGCTGACAGCTCAAAGCCTGGAGCCTGCTTCAGATTCTGTGTCTCCCTCTCCTCCTTGTGCTCTGTCTCTCTCTCTCAAAAATAAATAAACGTTAAAATTAAAAAAAAATCTCTTCAAATTGTCATATTGTCTACCAGGGGACAAGCCATACATATGGCTGTGTTGTGAGACAAAATGCCCACTACTTGAGAGCTTGAGTAAATGCAAGAATATCATGCCACCCATGGATGTCAAAAGTGGGCAAATGCGAAGTATCTGTAAGAGTAAGCAGGGTCAAAGAAGTGATGACATAGACATACACACCTAAGGTTGTTTCTGGCTCAGTTGGCAGTGAAATTAAGACTCATGCAAAGACCCACAAATCAACAACAGGAGAAATAGGTCAAACACAGAATATCTGTCAATATTAAATTCCAGAACTTTGACATTTCCCCAGAAGTTTTGAAACACTTTTGAGTCATGTGCTTTCAACTTACAGAGCCTACACTTTGGTTCATAAGCGAGGATTTATTTGGCGAGCTAGGGGTTCCAGAGGCCACTTCAAATTTATATTTCTACACTTCCTCTATTTTAAGGAGGTATTATTTCATAAGATGCAGCTTTGCCATGTGACTATTGAATAATAACCATCATTTATAATAATTCTGTAGCTTCCAACATTTGTAAAATTGGGGGGACTATTTTTAAGATGGAATCTGCCTATTTATATAAGAATCCTCTACCTTGCCCTTTTTCATTGAGTCTCCTACAAAAAACCCGTAAATGATGGCATCACTCGCGCTGCAACGAAAAGACTGCACGAAGCACATGAGCTTCCCAGTGGTCAAAGGCAGGATAACACAACCTTTTCTATCTTGGATATAAAAGTGCGTAAAGCATTTTTGAAGCCAGCATCCATCTCGTCACTTCAGAAGAAAGAATGACCTCTAGAGGTCATATCACTCCAGGCATGGCTGCATTGGCCAAGGAACAAGGCAGAATGAACTAGCTTATAAGTAGTTAATTAGCACTACCATTAACATATAGTCACCAAATGCACCTGACGAAATCTCTAACATAAAGAATACACTTTTTGGTTCCAAGTCTCTTGGGAAGGACCTCCGGGGGACCAGGCACAGTGACACCAGAACACCTGTGAGCATGACCTCCTGGGCCTCCAATTGATGGCATCCATCTTCTCAGAAGACCCCTGCCCCAAGTTTTGCCCTTAAAAATCCTCACATGCAAGCCATCAGGGAGTTTAGGACTTTTGAGCATTAGCTCCCTGTCTCCTGGGTTGTGCGACACCAATGAATAGTTTATCTTTCTTCACTGCAAACGCTCGGTGCCAGTCTTTATGGCGTGCTGCACATTAGGTGGACAAACTTATTTAGTCTGGTTAGATTTTCGTATTTAGATAGGCTTTAAACTACATGACACCGTGGGGCGCCTGGGGGGCTCAGTTGGTTAAGCATCCGACTTCGGCTCAGGTCATGATCTCGTGGTTCATGAGTTCGAGCCCTGCAGTCAGGCTCTGTGCTGACAACTCAGAGCCTGGAGCCTGCTTCGGATTCTGTGTCTCCCTCTCTCTCTGCCCCTCCCCCACTCACACTCTGTCTCTCTCTCTCTCAATAAACATTAAAAAAAAGTTTTTTTTTAAAAAAAAACTATATGTCATCTCAAAGCCAGGAACACTTTTCCTCCAGTCAAGCAGGCATTTCCAAATGTTTCTCTCTCAAATTATAAAAACTTTATTTTCCATGTAGTCATTCATGAGGCACAAATATAAAATATATAATTTAGCATGTCAGTGCCAGAAATGGTATCAGGGTTCTGAGGATCTTTTAGTGTGCAATTTTTTTTCTTTTTTTCTTCCTTTCTACTTTTTTAAAAGTAGGATCCATGCCCAGCATGGAGCCCATTGTGGGGTTTGAACTCATGACTCTGAGATCAAGACCTGATCTGAGATGAAGAGTTGGATGCTTGACTGACTGAGCCACCCAGGCGCCCCCTAGTGTGTAAAATTATTGAGGGGAGAGGAAGTGGTACTACTTCTTTCCCAAAGCTGCTCATTCGGAATTCCCAAGCAGATGAAATAGAATCTCAGACACACCATTTCCAATCAAGAATATTCCTGTTAGTTCCAATGTGAGAAGAAAACCTGTGCTATTTGAAATTAACAACTATTTTGAAGCCAGGGTTTTCAGAAGTTTTCTAATTAAAAAAAAAAAAACACAGTAGATTATTTCGCATGATGCATTAGAGGTAACTGTATTTTCCACTTGGAGATCTTGGAAAACACAGAGATTCGTCTTTTAGAACTCCATATTAAATTACTTTCATGTTAAGAAAACAATTTCTCTAAGTACCCTCTTCACTTTATCCAGTACTCTTATTATGTGTATTGTCCTCTAGGTCCGTTGGGCACAAATCCCCTTTCCTGCCTGCATTTTTCTTCACTTATGCACGTATTTCACTTTTCAAATAAAATAAATGACCTTCAAATCGGCAAGTTTGCAATTTTACATGGCATAGAAAAGATAAAAATATTCAAGTCTTCTGGAAAAATTCCTGGTGCTTAAAATAAAATCAGCTGCCTGTAAGCAATATTTCATATGGGGTGGGGATGGGAGTGGAAGGTACTCTTTAAGAGAGCAGCAGAAAATAATAAGGATCAATTATTTTAGAATAAAACAAAACAGGGGCACGTGGGTGGCTCAGCTGGTTAAGCGGCCAACTCTTGGTTTTGGCTCAGGTCACGATCTCACGGTTTTGTGAGTGAGAGCCCTGGATCAGGCTCTGTGCTCGCAACGTGGCACCTGCTTGGGATTCTCTCTCCCCCTCTCTCTGTGCCTTCCCCGCTCGTGCTGTCTCTGTCTCTCTCAAATAAACAAACTTAAAACAACATTAAAAAAATAAAACAAAACAAACAACCATAAAGGTATTAAAATTGCCAAGAAGCTTCCTGTCATAAAACCATCACATCAGGAATAAAAATGAAATTTTCCTGACATTTGTTGGCAGATAGAGACTAACTTTTGAACTAGCTTCTAGCTTGATAGTATCAAACTTCATACTGCATCTTACAGTAATTGTTCAAGTTTTTTTTTACTGAAATATGAATAGTTTTAGCCCATTGAAACTTCTAAGTAGCTTATATGTCAAGCTATTTAATTATGAAATTAACCACCCCTTAAGTATTAATTATATCTTATTTGTATCTACAAGCAATGATAAAATGAACAAGAACCACCAAAGTAAGAATACCTTGGTTCTACCGAAAATTTAAGAAATGAACTAAATTAAAATATGATTTGACAGAGTGAAATAACTGAGGAAGTACAAGATATGCTCATGCTGAAAGTAAGCATGAAAAAGAAACTCCTTGAGTTATTTTAGATTTCTCCATATTTTCCTGGATTTTGAATTCTACCCCTTCCTCTAGAATCTGAACCCTTGATTTATCTCTATAATTTTCATTCATTGAACTCAACAAGCATTTATTGAGTGTCTACTATATGCCAAGGACTGTTTTACCTGATTCTGATGAAGTAAAGTAACACAAGTTCCTTCTCTTAAGAACAAAACCTTCTAGGATAAGAATCAGGAAATAAACAATGAAATCTAATAAATGAGTACATCACATAGAATGCTAGATGTTGGTAATTATAATGAAAAAATAGAGTGGGGTAAGGAGAATCAAGAGTGCTAGGGGTAGAGGAATTTCAGCTTTCACTAGGATGGTCAAGGCATAGGCCTCCTTGACAAAATGGTATGTGATAAAAAAATGAATGTTCTCTCCCAAACACAGATTACTGCAGTAGCACTTTTGATGTCTAAAAGCAGAAAGACTACTAAAGCCAAAGATTAAAAAAAGTCATTGAACAAATTCTTAGTTAAATTAAACTATCAAGCATTCCTGTAATACTGTTTTCTCTTTAATACGTGATAGTACAGGAAAGATGCTGAATGGAGGGGTAGTATTGCAGGGGAGTGTTTTAAAGAAGTAAAAAGTTATTAACATTTGCAATTTTGATTTTTTATTTTATTTAAATTTATTTATTTATTTTGAGAGCAGGGGTGAGGGGTAGAGAGAGAAGGAGAGTCAGAATCCCAATCAGGCTCTGTGCTGTCAGTGTAGAGGCCAACGGGGGGATAGATCCCACAAATCGTGAGATCATGATCTGAGCCGGCATTAAGAGTCAGACGCTTAACCAATTGAGCCACCTGGGTGCCCCAGATTAGGTTATTTTAATAAGGAAGATTTTTCTCCCCTAAAGTTGTTTTAGGAATGGAAAATTGTTTTCATGATTAAGCCCTGAAGTTGTTTTCTTTTTTTTAAAGACTTGAAAATATTAGTAAGTGAGCCTGATAATTCTGGAAAAAAGTGAAGAGTGTTCCTGATGGAGGGATTGGTAAGGTGCAAAGACTTTTATTTGTATATGGCATCAGACAGCATAAAAATACCCTCACTAAAATAAATATCGTAGCTTCTCACAAATAGGCACCAAGGAACTGAAGGGACCACTGACACATTACAAGCCTTGGCATTTGTGACAAATTCCATGAAGAATATCACCATATTTATATACATAGCTTTTAGTTTTGAAAATAAATTCCTTTGTATAAGATTTTCCTGAAAAGATAACTAAATGCTTATTGGCATAAGAAATTATGAAACCAGTAAAACCAGAACAGTTATGAATAACTATGTGTAGCAGGAATAAACAGCTACAAGATGTAAGAAGCTTTTGTTTCCTCCCTCCTTTCTCTTTCTTTCTTTCTTTCTTTCTTTCTTTCTTTCTTTCTTTCTCTCTTTCTTTTGATGAAAACACAGACATTTCAGGGATCATAAGCAGCCTAATATTCTGGAGCTGGAATTTACCCTTGCAGTTGGATCCACCACATTATGAAAGTAACTACTTTGGTGAGCATGTTTGTTTGGGTGTTTTGTTTGTTTTATCACAGACACATGTAATCAAATACCTATCCCCAGTTCTTAGAACAACCTCACCTGAAGAAGCAATCCAAATGGAGTTTCTTTCTTTCTTTCTTTCTTTCTTTCTTTCTTTCTGGGGAGGGGGGAGGGGCTCAAGCACAAGTCGGGGAGGAGGAAAGTGAGAGGGAGAGAATGAATCTTAAACAGGCTCCATGTCCAGTGACAAGCCTGACCTCACAACCATGAGATCATGACCTGAGCCAAAATGAGGAGTCAGATGCTGACCTGACTGAGCCACCCAGGCGCCCCAAATGGAGATGCTTTGGACCAATCCAATGTCATGTTGAATAATTTAAATGGATATCTCCTTTTGGAGCAAGGCATATTTGCATATATTGTGCATTTTTATATATTGAATATATTATATTACTATCTTATCAATTGGTTTTGTGCTTGTTTGGTTCCTGCACTCAGGAGAGGGAATATCCAACAGAATAAACTCATCTAGAGTGATAAGCAGAACACTACAATATGCCACGAAGCCAGAGGTTGAGGAGTGAAATGGCCGAGGTGGGACATTTGAAGATGACGACCAGTGGTCTCTAGGAACAATATGCTTTGATTACCTAGCACCAAGTTTTCCACTTCTGGTCTATAATTCCCTTAGACGATCTCCAAACCTCCCGCAAAGTTATAGATTTTCTCAGCCTCATATTAGCTGTATTAAGAGGAATAAAGTGAGGATCTATATCCATGATTGGAGTGAAGTGGCCCCAGAGAGAGCTTCAGCAGTTATGACGTGGCCAGGTGAGAAAAGAAAAGGGAAACCCAGAACTATAGGCTAGAGTGACAATTGACAAGTGTAACAAGGGTAGACGTGTAGAACATTCAAGTATAACCAATGGGTCTTCTTCAAGTTGAGATAATCAGTCTACAGTTTGTATACAATCCAATGGATTTTTGAAAGGTTTAGCCAAGTACTGAATAAAGATATGTCCAGCCAAGTATGATTTTGCTAAGAGTGTAGGTCACAAGCCAATGTATAGCTTATAATATGAAAACTATAATATTTGTAGAGATTGCTTTGTAACGTTTATTTATTTTTGAGAGAGAGACAGAGCATGAGTGGGACAGGGGCAGAGAGAGAGAGAGGGAGACACAGAACTGGAAGCAGGCTCCAGGCTCTGAGCTTTCAGCACAGAGCCCAATGTGGCGCTTGAGCTCTCGAGCGGCAAGATCATGACCTGAGCCGAAGTCAGGTGCTTAAGTGACTGAGCCACCCAGGTACACCAAGAGATTGCTTTGTAAATACGGGTCTTTAGAACATTAGGCTGAACCATATGGAACTGTGATTCTTAAGTTCAAAAGTAATTGAATGTCAACAATTTTATACAGTTCAACCTAATAAATTTCAAAAATAATGTAAGGATATTTGCTCTTTTATATCTGTGATCACTTTGGTGTTAGGCATTGGTTTTATGAAACTCAACATCAGTTTCATAAAAAAGATTCTTTCTTCTGGGAAGTTTACATATAGAATAGATTCAATATTATTGGACCTGATCTTGAATGAATATGTAATCCTGAATGAAAGCAGTGACTGCTTTTTTACAGAAATAGGAGTATCTGGTCTCCATCAATTTGAAGTCCATCTAAAGTTTCCTTAAAGAGTAGGTTGCTTCAACTCTTACCTTGATGCTTCTGTTTTTTTTTGTTTTTGTTTTTGTTTTTTAACGTTTATTTATTTATTTATTTATTTTGAGACAGAGAGAGACAGAGCATGAACGGGGGAGGGTCAGAGAGAGGGAGACACAGAATCTGAAACAGGCTCCAGGCTCTGAGCTGTCAGCACAGAGCCCGACGTGGGGCCCGAACTCAGGGACCGTGAGATCATGACCTGAGCCGAAGTCGGACGCTTAACTGACTGAGCCACCCAGGCGCCCCTTGATGCTTCTGTTTTAATAAAACTATTAGTGAATCTTAAATAGTACAAAAACAGGTAACATAATATCTTAAATATTATCAATTCAGAGAATATATGTAAGCCCATCAGAGATTTGGAAGCTAATATAAAATTCCCCAAATATGTGCATGGGACATAAAATTTTAATCCCCTCAATTACTATTATTATTATTCTCACTCTTTCCTTGAATGAGAGCAATGTTTATGATTTTACCAGATTAGTCAAAATAGAGGAGGTTATAATCTCTAACAAACAATCCCTTAAATTTAGCAGCCTAAAGCAACCAAATTTAATCTCTCACTCACGCTAATCACTCACAACATGTCAGCAGCGGGCTCTGTTCACTGTGGTTACTCAGGGACCCAGGCTGACACCTGCACCATGATCTCCTATAGTCATTGTGCCAGAGGCAAGTAAGCTTTTGAAGGGCTCACGGGTGCAATGAAATCTTCCTGTTCTGCTCATATCAGTTCTTTAAAAATTTTTTTTTAATGTTTATTCTTTTTTTTTTTGAGAGACAGAGAACGAGCGAGCGGGGGAGGTACACACACACACACACACACACCATGATTAATTGGAAGCCATTCTTTTGGTTCATATCAAGTTTAGGCAGGAAGAACTAAATTCCTTTTCTACAATGAGGGTGTCATCCACTGAATGCGAAACAAATCACCATACTTTGTTGCAAAAGATGATCAAATAATCCCTGATTAAACTTCAAAGTGGGCCCCCTACTCAGCTCCAACCAACTACAAACAAATATTCTTTTAGGAAGAGCCATCTATGAAAAGGAACTAAAAACAAATTTATTTTGTTGATCCATCTTTGAAAACACACTTGTGTTCTTAGCAAACACAAGTTTGATGTTTTGCAGGATTTGATTGATTTTAGCTCTGAATACAGGCAAGCACAATGCTTTGGTTTGATGAAGAAAGTCCAAAAACAATTTTGAAAGCAAAGTTCATGGTGACCACTTTTCCTAACACAAATTCTCAGAACAGATGGCAGAATCAAAACAGTCAAAAGAGACAGATAACATTATATCTTGATGTATTAAATCCCCATAATATGCTCTCTAGCTAAAGAAAATAAAATTACCTATAAAGTGCTTTGAGGCAAAAACTATTAACTTAAGTTATTTTCCTGTTATGTACAAATGAATAGAAAAAAATTACTCTGAATTTCCATTACTGGGTGACATTCTGTGAAATACCTGAAGCAAAAAGAAGTTGCAATTTATAAATAGTAAAGGTTCAATCTAAAGGAGGAAAAAAAAAGAAAGGAATATTCCTGCATGTTTTTTTTTTTTTTTTTTTTTTTTTTTTTTTTTAATTTTTTTTTTTTCAACATTTATTTATTTTTGGGACAGAGAGAGACAGAGCATGAACAGGGGAGGGGCAGAGAGAGAGGGAGACACAGAATCGGAAACAGGCTCCAGGCTCTGAGCCATCAACCCAGAGCCTGACGCGGGGCTCGAACCCACGGACCGCGAGATCGTGACCTGGCTGAAGTCGGACGCCCAACCGACTGCGCCACCCAGGTGCCCCCTGCATGTTTTTTTTTTAAGTAACAATTGAACTACTCTTTCTCGGTTTAATAAAAGGAAAACTACAAATGGATTCTTCCTCAGACCACATGTCAGAACACCAGAAAATCTACAGCTTTAATTCAAGAAAAGAATTAAGATAATAGTAATATGGGTAGATTTAAGGAACACTTAGTGCAGAACCTAGTTTTCAAGTCCGGAGAACACCCAACATACTTGAAATTTTTGCACCTACTTTTTCCTAGACTTTTCAAATGGACTCAGGGTTTGTGTTTAAATTCTAGCAATATGTATACCCATAATGGTTTCTTGTTTACCTCTTCTTTTATGTTTACTTTTTATTTCAACCAGATGAGAGACACTTAGACATATAAGCACTCACAGCATTTTAGAATAATACATAATGATATATATTGAACTGATGGTTAGTATTGATAGTATTAGAACTTTATACAATTATTTGATTTGTGAAAATAATTTGATGCTAATTTCTTCACAAACCCATGAGGAAAAGAACAAGGATCTAGTAAGCATCTAGTAATGCTTAATCTAGTAAGCATTTAGCCACACCCCCCACTCTACCCACTGAGTCTTTATAAAGCAGCCTCACAAAGGAGGTTAAATCTTACTTTATAAGAAAACGGAGACTCAGAGAGCTTAGGTATTTTGGTGGGGTTTGCAAAGCTAGCAAATAGGTAAGATGTATTAAATCTCTTCTAAGGGCTTCAGAGCCCATGCATTTTTCAGAAATCATACAAATCATTTCCATTCATTTAAAAAAATGTTAAAACTTTAGTTAAAACTTTAGTTTTCAAGAGATCACTGACCTGACCCATAACACAACCAGTGACCAAACTAAATTCACAAAGCCCTTCTCTGTAGATCCACAGTAGAAGATGGGTCAGATTTGGGTACTTATTTGTAATGTGTTGATATCACCTACATATCACATGAGAAGAAGAGAAAAAGAACGATAACGGTAACACACAACTAACTTTTTTTGGCCCTCGGGAGGCAGCGAGGCAGAAAGGTTGGGCCACGGAGTTACACCATCTGGGTTGATTACTTATTCTACCACTACTTTATAACCTTAAGCAAGTAATCTTACCGCATGTGCTTCAGTTTCCTTCATAGTAATTATTAGACAGCTGAGCACTTTGCATCATTATCTCATTTAATATTGAAAAAGAAATAAAGTATATTGTAGAAGAAAAGTATTTCCATTTTTACTACTCTCAAATCTTATTTTGTTTTCAGCATATGATTTGACTGGTAAGGACTTCCTAACGTTGTACCCACTAAGGTTCATGGTATGCAGTATAATCCTGAGATGATACAGAGACATAACTTGGGGTCTTGGTTCTACAGAAATGGCTGTCCATAAAATTCATTTAGAAATTAGAGATGTACTGGTATAAAAAAGTTACTGTTACCTCAAAACATAATTTAAGTTTTACATTGTTATTTGTTCTTTTATTTATTTTTATTCTACTTTCCAAATTCCTATTTACTAAGTAGGTGGCTGGACCTGGAATGAGAAGGACCCGTCTCCTTAGCACAACCAGGCAGAGTTCACCACGTGACCTCAAAGTCTGATTGTTCTTTTTTTTTTTTTTAATCTTTTTTAATGTTTATTTACTTTTGAGACAGAGAGAGACAGAGCATGAACGGGGGAGGGGCAGAGAGAGAGGGAGACAGACACAGAGTCGGAAGCAGGCTCCAAGCTTTGAGCCATCAGCCCAGAGCCCGACGCGGGGCTCGAACTCACGGACCGTGAGATCATGACCTGAGCCGAAGTCGGCCGCTTAACCGACTGAGCCACCCAGGCGCCCCAAAGTCTGATTGTTCTGAGCTCTTCCCCATAGTACAGTGAGCGGCACCTCCCTCCCCATGGGATAGAAAAGTAGGGCCCTTATATCTGCCTTATTTTATTTTATTTACTTTTTTATTTTAGAGAGAGAGAGAGAGAGCACAAGCAGGTGAGATGGGCATAGGGAGGGAGGGGAGGGGGGAGAGAGAGAGAGTGAGTGAGGGAGAATATTAAGCAGACTCCACCATCAGCATGGAGCCTGACGTGGGACTTGATCCCACAACCTGGGATCAAGAGTTGGATGTTCAACTGACTGAGCCACCCAGGTGCCCCATCTGCGTATCTTAAATAACACTTTGTGGTACTGCCTGCCTCTGTTTTATTTTATTCTTCCCCTTTAACCAAAGTTATATGCATTGAAATCTAAACCTGCGATGTTTATGATTACTGTATATTGTATCCATAGTCCAGCTTCATTTATGATTATTTTAGTATCTCAACAGAGAACAAATAAAATAGAATAAAAATAGACCAGAAAAAATGCCCCTCTCCCCAATGTTGGAAATCAAAGCAACAACCACAAAGTCTGATATGTTGTTTGAAGGTTAAAGAAAGGAAGGTTGGAAAGGTGGGATGGGGGAAGAGAAAGGAAAAAAAAAGTAAAGGCAGACTCTTTTAGAAACTAATCAGAGACTAAGTACCTTCTTAGTCAAAACTCCTTTCTCCACCTCTAGAACAAAAGTAAAAGCAAAATTATAAATATCAACTAGGAAATACACCACCTATGGAATCTTCCCAATAAGGATACCAGCCTCAAACTAACACCGATGAAGAGTTACTCCCAGAACCTAATGCAGCACACATCATATAGTACTTAGTAAGTCTTTCTTATTTTATCTTGTTTTTACGTAGGCTTCATGCCCAGCACAGAGCCTTGAGATCATGAATGCTTTAGGAATGAATCAGATGTTAAATAATCTCCTAACTGGTCTCCACGCCTCCAGTATCTTCACTGTCACAGCTCACCTCCCACCCCATCACGGTCCATACTTACCACATGTGCATGCCCAGCAGTACCCAGGATCAGGGCTGCTAACACTGCTCAACCCAGGTACAGTGGAGACACACAATCTTCTTTTATTTGTGCTCCGAGGGCTCCTATCTCCATAAGAAAACACTGAATGTGGCTCTTGGGAATTGTGCTTGATGTGCCCAAAGATCTATCTTAGAGTATGCCCAGTGCATGGCACCATTCCAAGACAATATTTACATTTTTTTTCTTTACAGGAGTGGTGCCCCTGGAGCACAACCCCATAGGGAATTCTAGTTACTTTACTTTCCTATTTTATGTTATTGCATTAGGCTTTCCTTAGATTCCTTTTCTTCCCCCATTGTCTGTAGCCAATCTTATCCATCACTTCAATTATCCTCTCTTCAAAACCTCAACTCTTTTGTCCTTCCAACAGATCCTATTGTGAATCAATGTATTTGACTATATTATTTGCTAAACAGTCCTTTACAGTGTCTGTATTCCACCCCCCTCCCCCACCTTAAATCAAGGTATCACTCCAGGTTCCATTTTTAGCTCTCTTGTTGGCTTACTTTACAAATCTCTATTAGGTGAATTTATCCTACTCCCAACTTACATTGTCATTTATGTAGTGATGACCCCCCAAACTATCTCTCCAGCTTCCATCCTTCTACCACTGTTCACACTTGAATTAGCCACCTGACATCCAACACATCCTTCAAAGACAGCGTGTCCAAATCATCTTCATTCTGCCTCCAGAATGTCTCCTTTTCCTGTGTTCCATAATTCCATCGGAAGCCAGAAACATGTCATCCTCTTTTTCTCTTTACTGCCCAAAGCTAATGGGTTACCACATTCTATTCTTCTATCCCCCAAATAGTTTTGAAGCCCGTGCTTTCATCCCCATCCTGCTGGCACCGTAGAGTCTTCATTCTACAGAACCTGGATTCTCGCAATCAATCATCGTTACTGAATGATCGTCTGCATCCAGCTTCATTTCTGATCCATCTTCCTCACTGTTGACAAGATCATTCATTCCACGTACTTAAAATCCTCCAGTGGCTCTCCAAGGTTTTCAGAATAAAGGCTAACCTATTTCAAATGGCATATAAAGCCTTTCATATTCAAAGCACTTCTCCCAAACAAAATAACAAGAAAGTGGTCGGCTGCTACTCTTCCAGGACTCAGGCCACAAATACTCTTTAATTGCTCATCCAGGACAAGAAATCCTGCTGCCGAGTCCCAGCTGTTTCACAGAAGGGAGGCATCGCCATCCCGAGTGAGATTAGGGCAAGACCAAATGCTGCCACAAGCTAGGCACAAGAAGAAAACCAGTTTTCTTACTATGATGTAAGGCCAACCTACTAAGGTGAGCGTTCCCATTTGCATGAACACCTCCAGAGAGTCAACAACAGGATATTGGTCAGGGCACCTGGGTGGCTCAGTCGGTTAAGTGACTGTTGGTTTCGACTCAGGTCATGATCTCACAGTTTTATGGCTTCGAGCCCTGCATAGGGCTCCACGCTGACAGTGCGGAGCCTGCTGGGGATTCTGTGCCTCCCTTTCTCTCTGTCCCTCCCACACTCTCTCTCTCAAAATAAATTAAAAAAAAACCCACATGATATTGGTAAAGAAGTGACGCTCGGCTGTCCACTCACTGTAGCCAGCTGTGGTGCCACATGGTCTGACAACACTGGCGTTCTGTGGTGGGGGCTGTGGTGGCGTTCATCTCACCTATGGACAGGAACACTCCAGATACGGGAACATATACATCAATACAAGAACTCTACAGAAATCACAGGCGTGTCAAACTCAAGGAAGGTGAAGTGTAGCAAACTATGTATAATAAGGATGTGCTATTCTGTGCTTGCTTAAAATTTCCCTTGTGACTTTTGTTGTCACATCTTACTTTTATTACACCTGTCTCAGATAGCGGTATTACTGTGTTATCCAGAATACCTAAATAATCTTTATCTTCTAAATGGAAACATCATTTCTTTAGAAGGGGGTACACGGCTTCACAGGAAAAGATCATTGGTCATACCAATTCTTAGCGTTGAACATATGCCTACTCTCCATTAAACTTTTAAAGATGATGAAACAAGTAAACACTTTTGTAGAGGTCATTATTATTATCCTTGAGGAATGCACATCAACTGTAATTATATATGACATTTTGAAATAATGCAGTGTTGCCTCAACTAATTTCTTCTGCAAATATTTCAGGTGCATCAGCTATACTAACATATTTCATTTCAGCATGTTCATCAAAACCCGTTTTTTCTAATTCCTGACCATAATATTTTCATTAAAATTAGTCATCATTGGAAACAATATGCTTTAGCATTAAAAAAAAAACCATAAATAAGGCCACATACGAGTAGAAGTCTATAATTATACTCAACTGATACTCATGGTATGGTTTAAGAATACAAAAAACAGTGGTGTCTGGGTGGATCAGTTGGTTGAGCATCCGACTCCTGGTTTTGGTTCAGGTCATGATCTCATAGTTTGTGAGTTCGAGCCCTGCATTGGGCTCTGTGCTGACAGTGTGGAGCCTGCTTGAGATTCTGTCTCCCTCTCTCTCTGCCTCTCCCCTGCTCTCTCTCTGTCTCTCAAAAATAAACATTGAAAAAGTTTTTTTAAAAGAATACAGAAAACAAAAACAAAACAAAACAAAAAATAATATGTAATGGAGACATTGGTAGGCAAAATATTTTCATTCAGGGAAAGAATGTTTTTAATATTATCACTTGGAAATTTAATACTATGTATTATTTTGTATATTCTATATTAGTTAACATTTTTTAATAGGGAAAATTTCAAGTTATCAAAAATAAAGATTTGCATTTTTATTCATCAAAACTGAAAGCCAGACATAACCGTGTTGCTTCTAGGAATGTAGGAAGTTTGTAGAGGTTACAGCATCTGGAATGGTTTAGGTACAGAAGGTAAGGAATCCAGAGTGAACAGTCACCCAGCACGCACGTTTCATCTATGTTAAGATGACTAGATTGTATTTAGTTGTGTTTTATTCCATTATGCCGTCTAGTGAGTTATTTCAAAACTAAAATGATCTAATAATGCTTCTTCCATTGCTGTAGAAATGTTTGTAGTATTTTCGTTTATAAAAACTTTGGCTCTGATAATCTGTAGGTAAATTATAAATCGTCTGTCCCATTCCCCTGTTGAATTTGTAACCCAATTTTGTCATTTCTCTACATTGCATTTAATTTATTTTTTCTTTTCTTTCTTTCTTTTTTTTTCTAGAGCAATTTATTTTATTTTTTTTCAATATGTGAAGTTTATTGTCAAATTGGTTTCCATACAACACCCAGTGCTCATCCCAAAAGGTGCCCTCCTCAATACCCATCAACCACCCTCCCCTCCCTCCCACCCTCTACATTGCATTTTAAATAAATTAGAAACCACACATCTGCTCAAACCGATGGCTCCATTTTAATTGGCACCACTGTCCAGAGCAGCTGTGGCTGCAGCTCCAGGAGGGTTCAAGTTAACTTTCGCTCATGGCCTTGACTCACATGAGCTTTCTGCAGATGCAGTCACCAGAAACCACAAGTTACTCAAAAGGTTAAGTGAAAGCTAAGAGACTTGTGGTAAGAAAAAAGCAATGTTTACTATGTTTCAGTGTTTAATAGCACGAAAACACGGTGACGCATCTCATACTTCTGTTTGAGAATCACGAAGATCACTCATAAGAAGGCACATGAACTTGTTTTTCACGTTACACAAGCCAGTTCATGTAGAAATTTAAATTTATTTCAAAAGATGGCGTGATGGCCCAAACTGTGTCTTCTAAAGACATGTTGAAGCCCTAACTCTCCATGTGACTGTACTTGGAGATGCGGCCTTTAAGGAGGTCATTGAGGTTAAATGAGGTCATAAGTGTGCATCGCTGATTTGATAGGACATATGTCCTTACAAAGAAGAGGAAAAGCCACCAGAGCTTTCTCTCCATGCACGTGCACAGAGAAAAGGCCATGTAAAGACACAGGGAGAAGGCAGCATCTGTAGGCTGAAGAGAGAGATCTGACCACAAACCAAGCCTGCTGGCACGTTGACTATGAACTTCCAGCCTCCAAGACCGTGAGAAAATAAATGTCTGTTGTTTCAGCCCCTCATCATTCATTTGTGTGATGGCAGGACTCCTGCAGATCATTATCTCATTACTCTGGAAAAGGATATTCATGCTTTGTACCAGCTAGTCCTATCACACAAAGCCCTGGTTTTTAATAATACAGGTTTTAAACTCTGATCAAATAGTCTATGCTATAAAATAAAAATAAAATTTCCCTCTGTTCTATATGCGCCTTAGTGGCTTTTACACTTTTTGACTGTGATCCATAATAATCTCAGTATGTGTATATGCATGTGTGTATAGAATATATAGTGTTTTTATAATATGTGTGTACGTGTCTTTCACAAAACGTCTCCTATCTGAAGAAGATATGTTCGGTTCAATTCTATTTTATTTACAAAATAAATGCTTGTCAGAATCAGACCAACACATACAAAGAAAAAAACCTGGTGGTTGCCAGAGGGAAGAGGGGTGGGTGGGATGGGCAAAATGGGTGAAGGCGACTGGGAGGTACAGGCTTCCAGTTGTGGAATAAGTCATGGGGATGGAAAGTACCACACGGGGAACATAATGATCACGTAACAGCGTTGTATGGTGGCAGACGGTAGCTATGCTTGTGTAGAGATGTTGAATCTCTACGTTGTCCACCTGAAACGAATGCAACATTGTGTGCCAACTATACGCAAATTTTAAAAATTAATTAATTAAAAAATAAATACTTGTGTGTGTTTTAAAAATCCATTTAAAATCTTGTTTATGGCTAGAGGTTTGAGAAATTTTCTTTTTAGCTATGTTATCCAAAACATTTCTTAGCTTCAATTTCCTTTTTTTCCTGTAGCATCTCAAGATCCTTAAAAGTACACCAAAGTTAAAACAATTACAATATTCTCTCCCTCACGTTCTCTCTCTCTCTCTCTCTGTCTTGTGCGCGTGCGTGCGCGCACACACACACACACACACACACACACACACACACAAAGTCTAAGATGGAGGTGATTCAATTGGGGTCCTGTGCTAATGATTTCACATGATTTAAATCAGAATGTCAAGCAAATTATCTTCATGATTTGTTTATAATAAAATATTTGGTTTTATGGTGCAGCTAAGATATAAATTAATGCATACAGACTATGTGAGTTTTTAACTGAGAAATATGGTACCCATGAAGGGAGTGCTGAATCACTTACAGTCTTTCTAATTACTATAGACACCTAGGGTACTGGTAACAAATTATATGACTTGATGAGTTTCAAGAAAGTATTTGTAGAGAGAAATGAATATTATCATTTCCTAGCATAGTCTATTTCTCTTGGGTTTATGTTTAAAGAATCACCTTTGCTGTATTAAAGATTTTGACACCAGGTGTCTCCTAGCATATGAACACCAGATAATGAAATGGAGGGGTAATTAAAGGAAGATAATGGATATAATAACTGAAGGTTTTACAGATTTGTTTTTCTCAAAAAAGTGGTAGAGTTGGCTAAAATCTACAAACTAAAAATACAGAAATCATAATAAAACACTACTGTGTCCCTCAAACTGATAATACTCCTGGGTCTATAAACATGAAATCAATGTAATTTCCAAAGTATAAAATTTCAAGATCAATATTTAAACTTTAAACTTTCCAAAATTTCATGAGTCAAGATTCTAATGTTCATTTCTGTATGTATAATTGTACAAAATAAGTAAAAGGGTATCTTTTGAACACCTGAAATCTGTACGCAGGGAAACTGGCCTTAAGGCATACAGCTTTGGGTACATATGTGTGCATACATGTGTGCACTTGCACACATTTATAGCAACCTAAGAAAGGAGGAAAATTTTAATATAGTTAAAAAATTCAATATTACATGACACATTCACTTTTTCATGCTATTGACATCTTGGCATAAACATTTTCTTGTTAAAAAATGTTTAAATGTTTATTTTACTTTTGAGAGAGAGACAGAGTGTGAATAGGGGAGGGGCAGAGAGAGAGAGAGAGAGGGAGACAGAGAATCAAAGCAGGATCCAGGCTCTGAGCTGTCAGCACAGAGCCCGAAGCGGGGCTCGGACCCACGAACTGCGAGATCATGACCTGAGCCGAAGTCTCAGATGCTTAACCAACTGAGCCATCCAGGCGCCCCTTGACATAAACATTTTCTATTGTATTTCTCTTTATGGAATAACATTTACTTTGTGACCTTAAGAAAAAAAAGAAATAAAACAAAAGAAAAAGGAAAAAAAATGGTGAAGAAAATATTTTAAATTACATCTTTTTTTCATTATAAATTAGCCTCAGCACCTTGATAGCATCTAGTACACAGAGGTGTTAAGCAAATATTTGTTAACTGAATTATACTTTAACATACAGCAAATATACACCAAACATAAATGTTAAACATTTTAAGTAACATTTATTGTAAACAATTATGTCAAACATAATTGTAACATTATTGTAAACAATAAATGTCAAAAAGATGAAAATAATTTGTACTGAATTAGCTAAATAGGAGTGTTTTTGCACACTTCTTAATTCTTACCTCTTCCTTTGTCTTTTTTGATATCACTCGGAGCCAGTCCCCAATCATGCTCAGGACAGCAGCAAAGTAAGCGAGCCCTACAAGGATCCAAAACCACACGACAGGCTTGTAGAAGTCTAGATATTCGATATCCGATCCACCTGTGTGAGAAAAATAAAGCAGGACAAAATAACTTTGTATTCATGAAGGTAATTAATATGGATATTTGCTAAAAGTACCAACTGAATTTTGGCTTGCAAAACAGAAATCCTGTCAATTGATCCATGTTACTGTCTTCATATGGAATTCTTTCCTCTCCTTTTCTATTTTTCAAGAATGAGTCACAAGTTTTGGTTTTTTTTTAAGTTTTTATTTTAATTCCAGTAAGTTAACATCCAGCATCCAGTGTTATATTTCAGTCACTACGTTCTTCTTAATGAGACTGTTCATTACATCTCTAGGTCATAATGATTTTTCTTTGTTCTAGATTTCTTTTTTTGTTTAGCTAGTCTAGGGGTTCAGTATTCCATGTGTACTGGTTTCTCTTTCCACATCTACTGAACATGTAGAAGACAGAAATGACACCTTTTGGGGCATGCATTTGCCTTAGCGTATTTACATTACTGCCAATCAATACATGGTTACCAATCAATACAAAGTCAACCTGGTCAGAAAGTGTCTCTTATTCTAAAATCACCAATACAATGGATTGATAACAAATGCCTGAGACAATGCCTCAGTGGGTCTATATGGAACACATAGTAATTTGTAGATGATATTGCCGTTCATTATTTTCTGACTTTTTAGAGGAATTCCCATGCAGGTCACAAATTGAAATCCTTAGCTGTCAAGACAAAATTAGCAAAGGACCTCTTCTGCTTTACTCTAATCTTTGTTGCTTCTCCATCCATTTGGTACAAAAGCTGCACCTATGAGAATCTGAATACATTTCAACACATCCCTACCTCAGCACATATTAATGGGGCACTTATTAATTCCCCAACACTGAAAACAGTTACTTCTCTTCACAAGAGAGAAGAACAGGTCTCTCTCTGCAGAAATTCATAATTTACTCTGAGAAAGCCTCACATAGACAATTTCCCATAATGGGGTAGATCAAGGGATAGCAAATAAGAATAAAAAAGTGTTGTGAGAGGACATGGAAGAAATGATTTTTACTTCTGGAAGGAGAAAGGCAAGAAGAGAAAAGGGGGTCTTCAGTAATAAAGATCAAAACAGAGAAAAGTTCAGTGTATAAGTACACGGCATATTCAAAGGACTTTTAGTAGCTAACTCTACATATGGATGGGGGCCAGGGAGTAGATGGGTAGAAGAGAGGAATGTAGAAAAAGTGAATTGTGTCAGATTGCAAAAACTTGTTCCTAACACGATGGGGTGGAGGTAAAGTTTATAGGTGATAAGTCTTATATTCATGTTTGACCCTATGCTCAGAAAGAACCAGCAGCAGAGAAGGCAGGTTCACAAGGAAAGTCTCATGAAAAACTTTTGTTCTGAACTACCCAAGAGGTTATTGTGCTTGAGTTAGGGCTGGAATGGAAAGAAAGGGTATTAGAGGCAGCATCATCAAGGAAGGGCTCTAGGATGACCAGAGCTCCTCTTTTGGGAGATGACAGTAACTGAACGGGAAACACAGGGGAAGGAATAGTGACTAAAAAAAAAAAAGTAATTCAAATTGGTACATGATAGGTTTGAAGTGCTTGCGGTACCAACAGGTGAAGGATGGATCCTTACATACAGATCTAACGTTCAACAGGGCAGAGAAAGAGATCAGGATTGTGGTATCAACAGCACGGAGATTAGACGCTTAGAGGGGTCACAGATGTACTCCATTCACAAAGGTTCAATCCGTCCATTCGGAAGAACAGCTGATAAATAGCAAGTATGCATGAAAGTCAAATACAAAGTCGAAAATAAGCATTACTATATATATATTAGACTATGAGTTGCCCACAATGACATTGTCAAATATCAAAGGGTCAGAGTAAAAAGAGAACATTTTTCTCTTGGGCAAGTAACAGACACAAGTTCAGCTTTCTTTGGGGACAAAGAGTAATCTGAAAAGCACAGTTTCCAAAGTAAATAATATCACCTTCAAAATATGGTAAAAATTTTACCTTGTGTAAAATTTTCAAAAATACCATTTCTGGGAAGGATTGCGGAGGCCAAATGCATCTCATGATGGTTAAGAGTTGGCCCACGGGGAATGCAGTTCTACAAATTCACAGAAGTGACTTAAGAAGTTGTGTGTGGAAACTTGTTATACGATAGGCTCTCTAGCGAATTCCATTTTTCAAATGTTTCCATTTCAAAGAAACCAAAATGACATTTTTTTCCGAGTACTTTCTCTTTCAAAACCAGAAAGTCTTCATCCAAATAGCTGTGACTCACTTAACACATAAGTTCACCAAGATGTTGATTTTAAAAGTTAGTTCATACTCAAGATGACTTTTTATAAGTCTTCTTTCTTATAAACAGGATGTCACAGTTTGAAAAGAGTAAATTAGCTTAATCACTGAAAGGTCTATATTTGGGTAAAATGTTCATCCCACAAGTTTTGGTGGATTCTAAGCCTGGGGGTGGGGGTGGGGAATGCTTCCCATTCTCAACTGCTGCTCTTAGGAATGAAATACCGGCAGGCAAATGATCTAAGGAAAAATGATGTATACAGGAGTGTTGTCAAACAACTCATAAGTCCTCTCTAAGATTTATGAATTAATTTCCACACTATCCCGTCCGCTTGATCCAAGAATCCAAATTAAAATATCAGTAATGTCAAGATAACTTGCTTAAAAGGGGCTGTTGGTCTCATTTTTAAATTAGGAAACATCAACAAAAATTTTTTTTTTGGCTGTTGGAAGCATTAATTTTAGTCTAGCTACATTCAGGAAACCTGTACATGGGTCTTTTGCTTATTCAGAACCTCAGGTAATGTCTCTGTCCTGGATTTGCTGCCTGTGCCCCCCACCCCCATCTCTACTCTGGCACCCTTATCATTTTTTCCCCTCTTTCCACAGACTCCTGAGCTGCAGCCTGCAGTCTGCTATAACCCGCCCTCCCCTCCTGGGTTCCTCACCCACTTGGCAGGAACAGTCACCTCACTGCTGTTTTCTTTGTTGCCACTGAAAATACGTGCACAAGTCCTTTCCATTTTCAGACCTTCCTGGCTAATCATTATAGGAGAATAGACAGATGGTAATAAAAATAAGTAAAGAGGGGTGGAGGTACAGAGGTTTCAGGAATCTTATGAACTATTCCAAGTAGTTAAAATAAGTCTCTTCCTGACTCCCATGGGCGCCATTTTTCTCTGGCTTTCTCCTTAGTGCTTAAGTAAGGAGATCAGCCAAAATCTATCTAGAAGATTAAACTACTAAAAATATAGGTCAGGAAAACTTTATTATTATTATTATTATTATTGTTATTTATGGCATTATTGCTAGGAACCCATTTTAGCAATAGTGAATTTGCTTGGAACAATCTCTCCATCCCGCATTAAAAAAAGCCATCTCCTACCTGGCCCCAAAGAATTACTGGTTAGGGGGCAGAACAGCCCATGAGGCTATAGCAGGCACATACAGGTTTTTTGTTTTTTTTCTAAATAAAGGCCCTGGTAGTTCTATACAGCCAAGTCTATGCTCATTTCAGCTGATTTCCAAAATATTCACAATCTGATTGAGAGAAGACTGAAAAGTAAGACTTCCTGATTGCCCATCTAAATGAAATCATTCCATCCTAACACCCTGGGTGGGGGGCAGGTATTGAGGGAGTTGTGTTCGCATTTCTCATGTGTCCATTGATTTAGGACAGGGCTTTAGTAAGACCATTCGCCATAGATTTAAGCCACATCTCCAGCTGCCCCTATCAGTAATTAAGCTAATAATTCAATTGCCATTTCATAGTCTGTTCAGAACTCAGGAGTAAAAGCCGGTTTTTGTACTGGCTCCTAGAAATCCCAACAGTAAGTGTCCCACTTACAATAGAGAAGTTGTAGTCTTAGCAGGTAAAACAACATGTGTCAGGGCACACAGGAAAGGAGGTAGAAGAGCTAGAATTCAACACCAGGGCTTCCTCGCTCCAAAAGACAGGCTTTTTCCCACTAACCAGGTTGTGTATGTCACCTATGGTCTCAGCTCCGGTCCTTGCTATCATTTATCCACCAGCCTTTTGTGTCCAAACTGCATGGTGGAGACTTAGCTAGGGCTAGAGACACTAAGTCAAACAAGGTATGCCTCTTCCCAGCCTTCCCCTCAATGGTCTTACCTAGAAAAATCAGGGGTCTGAAGATAAGCACGATTTTTTCAGAAGCCTCCTTCTGTCCTCATTCCAACAGTTTCTAGTAATTGGCCCTATTGTGCTCTAAAGAACTTTAGATGCCCTCTTTAGATGCTCTAAAGAACTATGCGATGCCCTCTCTGAGATACTTATATTTGATTTTCTTTCTCTGAGATGCTCCTGAATCACAGAATATTTATAAAGAAGAAAGCAGAAGGAGGAGGATGGAGAGGAAGAGGAGAAGGAAGAGGAGGAGGAGAATCCTGGATTTAAAAAATCATCTAGCCATTCTGAACTAAAGTCATCAACTCCATGCCCCCCTCCTCTGGTTTAAAATTAATTTGTATTACAGAATATAGATATGGACATAGAACCTTGTTCTAAAGAAAATGGGCATCATTTCTTTACCTGGTCTTTAAGCATTTTAGTTTAGATATGAAATATTGATTTTAATTTTTGTTCGTTTAGCTTTACTTTTATTAATAAAACTATCCTGCCTTAATATAAAAGGGGGAATTTATTTTCTGCTTTAGTATATACATTTTTTATAGTAAAGCAATTTAACTGAATGAAGACTCTCTTTAGGGTTTTAAGAACTAAGAGGCTCTTTCAATAACGTTGCAAACTCTGCTTTCTTTTTTTACAAATGGAAGTATGACTTCAGTACTAAACCACAGCTCACCTACTAAGCCGAACTTCTCATATGCTATTAAGTCAGAAAAACAAAAGGCAAAACAAGTTAACTAAGTCTCTCTAACATTTGAACCTATATTTTGGGATTTGCCATGTCAGCATTCAAGATGTTGTCCATTTCCTACTAGGTACTTGATCTAAAATTAGGAAAATAGCCATGAGAAGAGCAGTAGTTTCATGATCAGAAAGAAAGATCAATACACTGTCATTCACTCTTCCTTCACATGGATGGAAACCTAGAGTATGTAAGACGTACAAAATTGTTACTCCTAGAAGCTACCTTTAAGTCTCATTATAGAGCAATCTGGAGCCTTTTTCATTATATTTAGTACAATTTACTGCCTATCTCACTAAGCCACAACTATCAATCACTGAATATTTTCCTTCTCATTTTTATCCTGCACACGTTTCCACCATGTTTCTATATAGATCCATTCTGGATCTGAAAAGTTAGATAACTTATTGGTTTGTCCCCAGGTCCTAGGACTTCTGTCCCATTTGAGTCAAATCCTATTTAATTCATCATGCAGACAACCATCCATTCTCTTGTGAGTTCTCAGAGAGTTACTGGCTGAATCTGGGGGTGAGCAGACTCTTTGCAGTATTTTCCTATATTATGAAACAGAATGACTACCAGGAAGACAAGAAAGTTCCCTATTTAATTTTTGCCCCCAATTTTCAAACATTCTGTCCCAAAGGAAAAGGAATTAGAACAATTATTATCACTATCACAATATAAGCACAGGGTCTAATACCCGGTATGTGCTCACTAAACACTTGAATAAATAAATGAATGATGAATATAATACATCTCCCCTAGCAGTCACATACACCCTCCCTTTCTGATAAAAGTGATTTTTCTGAGACATTGTTGTGGTGGGAGTGGTGACTGTTATTCATTCAGTAGACTTCATTCCTCATCAGCTACTTTCCTTCTTACCCACTGAAGTCCTGGAAAATTTTTACTGTTACTGATCAGTTCAACAGCTGGCCACTGACATAGTTGCAAAACATTAGGCAACATCAGGACTGTTCTCTAAAGGGTCTCTGTTAGAACTGTTTTGAACCAAAAAACCTGCTATGATTTCTCAACAGAGATTTGTATGTTCTCATGATAAATTGCCTTTCCATTCAGCAAGCTCTGAGCACTCCACCAAATGACTCATGTTTTCAGTTATAAGGGAAATCAATAGTTTGGTTACGAAAAACTTCATTTCTGATAATGACTTTGAAAACATAATTCCAAGAAAGCTTGACTCTTTTTTTTTTTAAGTTTATTTATTTATTTTGAGAGACAGCAAGAGAGCATATGGGAGGGGCAGAGAAATAGGGAGAGAGAATCCCAAGCGGGCTCCATGATGTCAGCAGGGAGGCTGACACAGGGCCAGAACCCATGAACCGGGAGAGCATAACCTGAACTGAAATCAAGAGTCAGACGCTTAACTGACTGAGCCACCGATGTGCCCCAAGAAAACTTAATTCTTAATATGAGATATGCAAATATGTTCTTTCTTTCTTTTTTTTTTTTTAATTTTTTTTTTCAACGTTTTTTATTTATTTTTGGGACAGAGAGAGACAGAGCATGAACGGGGGAGGGGCAGAGAGAGGGAGACACAGAATCGGAAACAGGCTCCAGGCTCCGAGCCATCAGCCCAGAGCCTGACGCGGGGCTCGAACTCACGGACCGCGAGATCGTGACCTGGCTGAAGTCGGACGCTTAACTGACTGCGCCACCCAGGCGCCCCTCAAATATGTTCTTTCTAAGAAAAAAAAATGAAGACAAATGATTATACAACTGGGAATATTTATAAAAATTTAGTAAAGGTAAAAGTATCAGAAGAATTTTACTTTGGAAAGTCCGAAATTATATTTTTTTTAAATTTTTTTTTTTTGACGTTTATTTACTTTTGAGAAAGAGAGAGACACAGCATGAACGGGGGAGGGGCAGAGAGAGGAGACACAGAATCGGAAGCAGGCTCCAGGCTCCGAGCCATCAGCCCGAACCTGACGCGGGGCTCGAACTCACGGACCGCGAGATCCTGACCTGAGCTGAAGTCGGACGCTTAACGGACTGCGCCACCCAGGCGCCCCTGAAATTATATTTTAGAGGAGCATATCGTCACTAAGCCTAAAGCCTGATTAACTCAGTAAGCTTTGTTGAGGAGGAGGCCCTTCCTCTGCCCTATGGTCTTTCTACCTCGACTTAGAATCAAACTGACATGAGACAGATTGAACAGGGGAAATTTAATAGGTGTATGGGCAGGGAATCCACATAGACGTGAAATTTCAAAGACAGTGAAGCAACATGAAGATTATATGACCTAAGAAGAGGGGTAGGGGTCTAAGGACACAAAGGGGAGGAAGACCATTACCGGGAAGATGAGAAGAGATGTTTGGAAAAACAAAGGTTGTCCTATTATGCAGGTAAGTTTCTTAGGTAAAGGGGAGTCTTTGTTAATAGCTCTCTTCCTGGGACAGACTCTCTTTTCCAATATATTTAGGCAGTTGAGGGGGAGGCAGAGAGCTTTTCCTGCATCGGTGGGTTTTGGTTACTTTTAACTCAAAATAATCTTTATGGCATAGTGGCCCATCTTGGGAGAACCAGTCCTTAGCCCCTACACTTTCAATAGCCACCTGTGAGATATGGAAAATTTCATTATTCAACTAAAGATTGATCCAAATTCCAAGGAGACATATCTGGATGGCTAAATTAATTTATGCTCTGATGGAAAATGTGTTTTCCTAAGATCAACCATGAGGATTTCTTAGAACATCTATATTTTTGGCTAAAATTTTTGTTTTTTATTAGAAGAGCAGGTAATGTGAGGACACTGATTTGTGAAACTGTAATTTTTCATCTGGCTTTCACTCATTCGAATTATATCTTATGAACAAACCTAGTTTGTGAAAAAGGGTGTGTTTTGAGAACTTCTTCAGGCAGCTTCTAAACAAGATGTGGAAATGTGCTTCTTGACTTGCTTGACCCACTCTTACCCTAATAGTATATATAAACGAGATAGTAGCTTTGGATAAGAATTTTATTTTGGGTGGTGGGGGGGAGAATTTTAAATTGTGTTTAATTTGGTAATTATATGACTTCTCTCCAAATTTGAAGAAATACCATTTTAAAAAAAAAATCATGGACCTGAAAGACCAGTCACAGAGGCAAGCCTGAATGAATAGATTTCAGTCTGTCACACGTTTTCAGATAATTAATATTACTGCTTAGTTTTGTTTTATTTTATTTTTTAGGGAGAGAGAGCATGCAAGTTGGGGAAAGGGGCAGAGGGAGAGAGAGAGAACCTTAAGCAGCCTCCAAGCTCAGCACAGAGCCTGACACAGGGCTTGATCCCATGACCCTGGGATTATGACCTGAGCTGAAATCGAGAATCAGATGCTCAACAGACTGAGCCACCCAGGTGCCCCTACTGCTTAGGTTTTAGAGAAGGGATGATTTAGGTCTCAGTCTACAAGGTAAGCATGATTTAACAACTTGTCACCCCAGACTTTTCATCAAATGGAAAATAAGATGGCAAAAGTTAAGAAACAGAATGCAGGAAATTAACAGTAAATTCTCAAACATAATTTTTGCCATTAATTTTAACTTACCTCTATAATTTGACTATAAATTATAGGCACTGCTAAAACAACACTTTGCTAAATAACTGACATTGTTTCTTCTTGCCTTTTAGGAAGGGTTAGTCTGCAAGCACTGGGCTTAGTAATGGGGGTCTGTTTATTCATGTGTCAAATAAGTGTGGGAGTGACCCTGTGGCCTCGTGGGTCCATTTTAGTTCTAGAACATTGAAAGCTAGTGAAAGAACAAAAAAGGCCATCAAGAGGGAGCACACACCAGTCACTAAGGTAACCAGCCAGCCACTAAAACACCTCCCTTGCATAAATACAAATATAAAATTAAAATTTTCCAGGTCTTGGGGCGCCTGGGTAGCTCAGTCGGTTAAGCGTCTGACTTTGGCTCAGGTCATGATCTCACGGTTTGTGGGTTCAGGTCTTGTGTGGGGCTCTATGCTGACAGTTCAGAGCCTGGAGCCTGCTTGAGATACTGTGTCTGCCTTAGTCTCTGCCCCTCCCTTGCTCACACTCTGTCTCTCTGTGTCTCTCAAAAATGAACAAACATTAATTTTTTTTTTTTAATTTTCCAGGTCTCTTCTTGCAGAAAAATTACTAAATGCTGAATTTCTCTGTTCAGTCACATACACAATGAGACCTAAACACTGTGTTGATTTGTCTTTACCAGTGATCTGTAAATACTTTTGATTCAATATCCCCGACAGTGAAAAGGTTTTGCACATGCAAATTTAAATGCATGTTTATTTATGAATTAGAAATCTATTATGTTCTTACAAATTACATCATGGACACTATGACATATAACAAGTAAAAAGTAAGGAATGAGGCTTACAAATACATCAAAACAGGAGTTGTTCTGTCTGCTTCTCATGGCAGAAATTACACCTGGCATGGACTTTCTTGCTCATACCCTGGAGATGAGCACTGTGCTCCAGAGTTCTGGTTCAGAACATCACATCTTACTTGTTGCTCTCAAGATGCTTCTAATATTTACACCAAGATTACAACTTGTATCCTAAACAATTTATATATTGCTCTCCAAAATTTCTTATTTTCCTTTAATAATATCAGTTTGAAGAGTATGTTCTTTAATTGGTCTTCAAAGGGGTTCAACACAAGAACATGATTAAACCTTAATCCTATTCCGAGCAGGGTTTGCAGGTTTGAGAAGGGCATCAGATGGGGAGTGTGCATTGCAGGAGGTATATCCTTGCGTTCTTTTGAGATTTATAGTCCAATAGAAAGATGAGGAGGTTTAAGTTGGAGCAGTGCCTCCTACTTTTCCTTGGCAAAAACACCAACTTTAAGCGAGATTACTATCTGTAGTGACATCTCACTTCAAAAGGGAAGGTTCTAGAAAGTAAGCAACCGATACTTCCCGGAAGGGGTACTTGACTTTGCTCAATAGCTAACTTTTACTCCACAGCCACAAGGTACCCAGAAGCAAAACCTATTTGTGTGTACTCTATTGAATTAAGTGAGGCAATTCTTTTCCCAGACCTTTAAAAAAAGAACTCGAGGTTTTTGTTTTTCCAAAGAATCTTGCAAAGAGTACACATTTCCTACCCAGCCTTGGCCACATCTGCCTCATGTACACACTCCTTCCAAAACCACTCCCTGGGCACAAGGACCTGGCATGTGAAGACTCTTCTCTAATTTATCTTTCTCAGCATTTGTCACTTGAATCCCATTAAATTCCTTTGCTAATTATTAGCAAGGCATATTTCTAGGCATTTTTATTATTTCCTCTGCAGAAATAAAATTACAGTAATGGATTTAGAAAGGGGTGCAATATGATAAAATCTTAGTAATAACGGGTGTTTATTAGATTCCACTTATGGCACACAGATATCATTTTATTACCATGCTCCCCTACAGTGTTGTGCCATAACTCTGAATTTAGGGTCCCCACTCTTACACGTAAGATGTTCTCAGTGAACTGCTCTTCTAGCCAGTTTCCAAGTGTTGATCTCTTAAGGTTAGTATAAAAAAAAAAGGTGGTTTTCTTTTTTCATCTTCTACAAAACCATAAAGTAAAAATATTTGTTCTTTTTTCTAAGCCATTTTACACTGTGGTCACAAATACAACATTATTTTAGGATTCTACCCACTTTTTAAAATGTATTTATAATCTTCGTTTTGTTTTGTTTTTTAACCAGACCAGGCCACATACTGGACTGGTAGTCAGTCAATTTCTTAAAATAATATGTGCAGTGTATTAGATTATCGAAATGTTAGGGGTAGAACTTAAATGTTCTTACCACCCGCCCCCTCCGAAAGATAAATAGGTGAGAAGATGCATGTGTCAATGTGTTAATTAACTAGATGAACTAGATGCTTTTATAATATGTACATATATCAAATCACCACGGTGTATACTTATTAACATCTTACAATTTTATTTTCAATTCTATCTCAATAAAGCGGAAAAAGAAACAAAATATTGCCTTACCATACAAAATTAAAAACTAAAATTAAAATAACACATGCAATGCAAAGCTTGCATTAGATTCCTCACTAATACCTGTATATGCTACAGCTGTTATAAGACTTGATATTTATTAAGTGGCACAAGAGACCGGGGGTTAACATACCACAAGTCTAAATCTTGTTATCATCTTACTGTGTCTTCCTTTCTCCTACATTAATGCACTTTCTATTTCTGCTTAAGCCAATCATACACCTTCCATGAGAGGTTAGAAAAATGGGTGCTTTAGAACAGAAGCGTGTCTTCTCCTAAGGAGCTACAAATGTCTGCGATTACTGTGTCGACAGTTTGCTAATTAGAAAGCTAAAGGATCTCCAGCAGAGTGATGCACCCTCCCCTTTTTGGGGCCTCCATCCAGTACAGAGATATGTGCACAGTATTTCTGACCAAAAGCAAAGCTTCCTTCAGGAAAATATCCCCACGTTCAAGGATCTATGTTCCCTAGAAAGGGGGGCTTTGCCAGGCTCAACTATAATTAACAAATCAATAGAAACAGATGAACCATCAGGCTTCTCTGAGATATTAGAGAACTGTGCAAAACAGTTTTTCTCTGAAAACACGTAAGAAGTTTGGGATGAGAAAGAACAGTAAACAGCCAGAAAGCATAAAACTCTCTTAAAATTAAATTAGGCTGGTGAGTTTATTCTGGGAAGTTGAAGAGCACATTCCTACTATAGTGTTTAGCATGATTTTCTAATACTTCAAATTGGATTTTCTAAAAAAAAAAATGGTTTAGATTTTCAAGAGCTAGTCAAAATGGTCCATGATAGAACATCACCATGGTTACTCTTACCATCATTACTATAATTTATTGAAAACTGGAGTTAGAATAATAATGACAACTGGATAATATAAATGGTAAAGAAAGAATTAAAATGATAGGAAGTGAAGACCTAAGAGATAAAACAATAAAGCAAACTGCAATTGTAATAACATGTACAAAAGGAAATATCAAAAAACACAAAACAAAAAAATGTGGCCACTTTGGTTAAGGTGAAAAATACTTCCCTGAGAACTGGAAATTAAAGGAGTTAAATATCTTAGAGAAAAGAAGGTTTGAAAATAGCTTAGAATATCTTCTAAAGTTTGCAGGTGTTTTTAAAACTAAGTCATGAAAAGGCTTAAGTAAAAAGAGCAAAGAAGTTAAACTCGAATTCATGAAACACTAAATAAAAACAAACAAAAACAAACAAAAAAAAATTAAGGGGCAGATTGTCTGGTTTCTGAAACTAAGGTGGGAATATAAGATTCTGAACAAACAGCAACATATATTTCTTTCCTAGAATGAAATCTAAATGTTCAACTGCACCTTTCTGCTTACCTCCACTGTCACAGAAGAATGACTTATCTTTTGTCTCTGTCACTGTTATGGATTAAATGGTCTTTCAAAATGGTATGTGAGTCCCCAGGACCTTGGAACATGGTCTTATAGGAAAAATAAGGTCCTTGAAGATGTAATTAGTTAATCTGAATGCATACTGGAGTAGAGTGGGCTTTCCATCCAGTATGACCAGTGTCCATATAAGAAGAGGGACACAGCTACAGGGATACAGAGAGAACAAATGCCATGTGACGTCATAAGCAGGGATAATAATGGGGCAGGACAGGCAGAAACTGATTGCCTCCTCCAGAAGCTGAAAGAAACAAGGAGGAAGGAAGGCCACCTAGAGTCTCAAGAGGGATCGTGCCCCTACTGTCACCCTGATTTTGAACTTCAGTGAGGCAATGAATTTCTTTTGGTCAAAGCCACCCAGTTTGGGGAATTTTGTTTATTAAGGCAGGCCTGGGAAATTAAGACAGACACACTGTGTTGTGCTATGAACCCAAGCAAAAAGTCTAAAGGACACGGGTTAGGCCAGTACTGTTGGTGCCAGGAAAAACTTACCTGCTACGTAGTCACCAAATCCAATGGTTGTTAGAGTGATGACCACAAAATAAATGGCGTCCAGGGCAGTCCAGCCTTCTATGTGCTTGAATATGATCGCAGGCAGAGCAACAAAGAGTACACAGCCGAACAGTATAAATATGATGGTTGAGATGATGCGAATCTTGGTCTGACTAACATTCCACTTCTATGGGTGAGAGTGAAGACAGCGAGAAAGAGACACTGATGGAGATTTATTGATTATTGGTGCACCTGCAAAGCTAACCTAACACACAGCTATCAACAAATTAGCAAGTAAGGATGTTATGTTTTTCCCTTTCATGATTAATTTTCAATTGTCTTATAAAAATTGGAGAGAACACACCTAACTCAAAGCAATCAATGCTCATGACGATGCCACTTTACCCTTACATAGCTTTACAACAGGTAAAATACTTTCAAAATAAATTACATTTGCTCTGTGAATACAATTTGAGATTTACATCATTCCTTGTTTATGTGAACTACTTTTGAAATATTTCTATCCTATAGGCATCCTGCTGATAGCGAGCCAAGCATAATCTGGAAATATAGCAAAATAGAGAAAAGTGAACTGTTAACTAAATATTGACTATTGATGGGACGCTTGGGTGGCTCAGTTGGTTAAACGTCCAACTTTGGCTCAGGTCATGATCTTGCTGTTTGTGAGTTCGAGCCCCACGTCAAGCTCTGTGTTGACATCTCAGAACCTGGCATGTGCTTTGGATACTGTCTCTCTCTCTCTCTCTGCCCCGCCCCTGCTTGCCCTCTGTCTCTGTCTCTTTCTCTCTCTCTCTCTCAGGAATAAATAAACATTAAAAAATTAAATATTGACTACTGATAATTGATAAAAATTATTAATTTTATGAAAAATTTCCCTGTATGTTTTCCTATCATTATTCAATTGAGTCAGCTGAAGTGCTCACAGACTTAATGGCTACAGTTGATTTCCCTGTGAACCAGATGAATTATCTCTCTCTTCTATGGCTTTAAATTGTACAACGGAATAAATCAAACATGACATGGAGGCAAGGATAAATCTTCAATACCCCTTCACGACAGCTGTCTTCAGAGTACCCATATTTTTTCACCTTCTTCTCTTATCAGGAATCTCCTCAGTATAACATATTTGTATATATGTTTGTACATACAACAATTTATCTCCGGATCTTCATTTGAGGCTAAATATCTCTAACTGGATCTTTCCTATCTGCTATTAAAATTATAGGTCGTATCCCTACCATATAAAAACCACTAAGTTTTAAAACTTGACAAATTTCTAGAGATAACGATCTAGGAAACCAATTAGAATGGAAAGCGAAAAAAAAAGTTTCTCTAGTCCACCATCCTTATCACATAAGTGAAATTTAGACGAATCTGTGTTTGTAAAGTTCTCACAACAGTGGTTAGTACTAAGTGTGGAATCATGACCACTGTCACGTATTCACTACCAGGTGTTTTATGTGTTTTATGCCCCCATGTAGATGCATGAAAAACGTTGCCTGGCATCCAGTAGGCAACCCCAAATTCGTTGAATAAAATAAAACAAACGAATACACGAACAGACAGCAGTATTAGAACTATAAATACAGAGAACAAACTGATGGTTGCCAGAGGGGAGGGGAAAGGGAGAATTGGGCAAAATGGGTGAAGGGGAGACAGAGATACGGGCTTCCGGTTATGGAATGAATAAGTCAAGGGAATGAAAGGCACGACGTAAGAAAACCAGTGATATTGTAATAGCAATGTAATGGGACAGATGGTTGCTATACCCAATTATGGCAAAGACAGCATAATGTTTAAACCTGTCAGATCACTAAGTCATACACTTGAAACTAATGCAATATTGTATGTCAACTCTGCTCAAATTAAAAAAAAATTTAAGAAAAAAATTTGTTGAATGAATGAACAATTCAGCATTACCAAGTTGACGGCACTAATCTTCCCTCTCAATTAATGTAAGTACAAGATACTTTAAATATCAATATAAGAGAAGTATATATAATACCCCAAACAAGATGACACTCATATTTTGGAATCACCATACTACTCCATTCTAACTGTAAAAATACCTGAGGGTGAAGTGTGAACTTGAATATAAAATATAACTAACGCTGAAAACTGGAATATATATGGAAAAACCAATATTCAGTAGCCTTATTTCATCAACATAATTAAATGTAAAATGCTTTGTTGAAATGTTTGTGAAAAGATGAAACGCTATTGAATAATAAGTAAAATGCATTTGTAATAGTGGTGATGGTAACAACATATCATTTATAATCCCACCCTCTCATGCAACCATTTTCTTGGTAATTTCCTTCAAGAATAGAAGCTTGTAATCATAGTGGTCTTATTACTATCTTTCATTTATAATTCTAATAAAAGCATTTTCATTTTACTTATTTTTTCTATTGAGTATAATATAGTGATGAACATCTTCGAGTGTATTATTTGTGGTTCTACTGAATTACACCCCTTAGGTAAGTTTCTATCAGTGACATCACTGAATTAAGTTACAGGATCGCCTTTATCGGGTTTGCTAAATATGATGTCCTTCACAAAAGGGCTATATAAGTTTAGAATGCCACCAGCAACAAAAAAAGATACCAAAGCAAATTTAAATGAGAAAATACCATCAGGTATTTACTAGCTACATGAAGCTTTTATTTTTATCTCTAATTCTCAGAGTGATGTCTCCATCACCAGTACCTATTCACATCATAGAAATGAAAAAGGGAGGTTTCAGGGTAAAATAGCTAACTTAAGAGAATATGGCAAGACTGGGTGCCTGGGTGGCTCAGTCAGTTAAGCTGCCGACTTTGGCCCAGGTCATGATCTTGCAGTTCATGGGTTTGAGCCGTGTGTTGGGCTCTGTGCTGATAGTTCAGAGCCTGGAGCCTGCTTCAGATTCTATGTTTCCTTCTCTCTCTGCCCGCCCCTCTCTCTCTCTCAAAAATAAACATTCAAATGTGTTTTTAAAAAGAGAGAATACAGCAAGACATCTGGAATTTGAACCTAGGGCTGTCAAATTTCTACTTTATTTCTACGTATTTTTGGGTTTTTCTCATGCATTAATTTACTCATTCAAATTAAATATAAAAATAACTATGCAGTGAGTTACATGCATAAAAGGTTATGGAAAACCCAATAACTTGAATGTCTAACTGCACCTGAGGTGATAGAAAAGTTTAATTTTAAAAAATTCAACAACATATGTAGTTAAAAGTCTATTATACTTACAATAAATGTATCTTCCACTTTTGCAATTCCTTTTCCGAATATGGTCCCTAGTTGATCTCCAACTCCAGCCAACAAAAAACCAAAGAGGGGAATTCCCAGTAAGGCATAAATGATACAGAATATTTTCCCCCCTTCTGTGCGCGGTGAGATATTTCCAAATCCTAAATACAAAAAAAAAAAAATTTGATTATAAACGAGTAATAGTTTAAAACATATGACCTTGTTAAAAAGAAACAAGAAAACTGAACCAGGACTTTGGGTCTCTCCATTTTGACCTCAAACTTTCTGCTTGGATTCTTCTTTCCAGCCTAGCACTTGCCACAGGCAGGAGACTGTAACTGCCCCCTCAAGCGATAAAGTCTTAACTGAGCCAGGAAGACCCTGCCTGTAATTGACCACAAGACAATGGTCCATTTAACCTTCACTGCCTACCTGGGCCTGCCCACCCACGTTTGCCCCACATTGTAAGTAAACCTGCAAGTATTTTTGGCCTATGGAGGCAGTCTTTGAGATGCTAGTCCTCTGTCTTCCCAGCGTTGGCCTGTCTGAAATAAATTTCTTTCTTGCTTCACTGCCACTCATTTCTCTGCCTTTGGATTTTGTCAACAGAGAGTGCCCGGACATGGTCTGTTTGGGAACCCCAGAGCCAGGTGCTCTTGACCCCGGCACCCCAGCTATAAAACCAGGGGCCCAGGGGCCCCCGGGGTGGCTCTGTCAGTTAAGCATCCGACTCTTGGTTTCAGCTCAGGTCACGATCTGGTGGTTTTGTGAGTTCGAGCCTCATGTCGGCTTCACGCTGATGGCACAGAGCCTGCTTGGGATTCTCTGTCTTCTCTCTCTCTCTGTTCTTCCCCCACTCACACTGCCTAAGTCTTCAAAACAAATAAAAATAAACTTAAAAAAAATTACAACAACAACAAACCATGGGCCCAAAATGGCACCACTTAGACCGAATCCCCAAACTGGGGCTTCATAGCTAATCTACTTGCAGTTTCAACTTTACCCAGAAATGTAGCCTTAGTCCTAACCTTAACCAGTAGGTCAGGAATTTTCCTATCAGAGCCAAAGTGTGGCAGACCACGCCGGCCCTCTCCATCACACCCTCATCTTCTGCCCACCCCTAAAGGAAGATGAGGTGATCCACATAATAAGATTTCCTGCTCTTCCCTCTCAGGGAAAGCAATCTTGCCCGGAGAATCCTTTCCTTTCACCAGTAACTTTATCGTCCCATACTTACTCTCTAAAAGTGTTGGATGTTGTACAATTCCTCCGAGCTCCCCTCTGCTAGCTAGATGGGATGCTGCCCAATTCATGAATCATTTAATAAAGCCAATTCAAATGTACTCAGTGAAATTTGTTTTTTAACAACCTCAAGGGTAATTCAGAAACTCCCCAATATTAAAAGATATTAATCATAGATTTCAACTAGTTAAGAATCTTTTAAAAATATATTTTAATATAAAATATTTTAATAAGCAAACATTTCAATAATCCACAAAGTAGAGCTAATGTTCCAGTTAAACTAGATGCTGAAAACTGAAGGGGGTAACACATGCAATAACGCCAATATTTTCATTAAATGTATTTCTGTCTCTCTATACTGATAATACTATTAACCATAGAGCTTTCGTGGTCATTTATTGGAAGAGTGTCCTGCCTTAATTTAAGAGAATTCAAATATGCTAAAATTACTTAAAGATGAAAGCTAAATAGCAACTTTTGAAATCCTGTTTTCATTCAAACACCTACCAAAAAATAACCAACAACCTTAAAATTGTTAACTTTTAAAAAATCTTTATTTATTTTTGAGAGAGAGACAGCATGTGAGCAGGGGAAGAGCAGAGAGAAAGGGAGACACAGAATCCGAAGCAGGCTCCAGGCTCTGAGCTGTCAGCAGAGAGCCCGACGTGGGGCTTGAACTCACGAACTGTGAGATCATGACCTGAGCTGAAATAGGACACTCAGCCGACTGAGCCACCCAGGTGCCCCGAAATTGTTAACTTTTTTTAATGTTCCAAGGATTTCAAAGGTGTAGCAGAGCAAATTTTGCCACCCTAAGATATCTCTTTGGCATACCGATTATTATTTTTTAAGCTTATTTATTTATTTTGAGAGAGACAGAAAGCAGGAGGGGGAGAGGCGGGGGGGGGGGGGGGAAACGAACGATCTGAAACAGGTTCTGTGCTGACAGCAGGGGCTCAAACTCAGGAACTTCGAGATCATGACCTGGCCAAAGTCAGATGTTTAACCAACTGAGCCACCCAGGCACCCCGGCATACTGATTATTTTAAGCTAGTTATTTTTAAGAAGCTGTGGACACATAAGGAACTTAGCAAACCAACTAGAAGTTACCTTTTTGTAAGAGATATTTAAAGGAATAAGGGAAATATCCATTTGTAAGCGTGTCTCCCTCAGTAGCAGAGAGAAGGGAATGATTAAATCTCTAGAAAACTTCATCTGTAGAGAATGCATGGACTGAAATCTGCATAACAACCTTACTCTTTTTCGAAGTGCTTTCCCTGGTAACCTTTCAAATGGAAAAATTGCAGTCACAGCTTTATTCTGGAGGAAGACTGGAGTCAGCTACTGTACAAGTTAAGATTAGTGGTTCCACAAAACTTTGATTAATTTATAGGCTGCCGCCCCTGGGCTCACTTCTGCTTCTAATTTTGGAGTCTTTATGAAGTTCCCTTAGAAAACTTTCTCTTTAGAATCCTAGATTTTGCTCGTATCTGGAATGTGGGCTCCTTAATTCGAATTTCATTGTCACCTGAATCTATATGCTACACATCATTCTCAAATCCATTCCTGTTGTGGTTCTTTCGACATCTCCCCTGCCTTCCACACACTATGGACTTTCCCCCCATAATTTTCATATGTTTTTTGTCATGTCAATGCAACTTTTTGGTGAGATGGAGGTGAGGTACATGCATATTTATATCAAGCAGCTTGTAAGGTGAATTCGTATTTGTGTCAGATGGAATTAGCTATTTAGATTTATCAATATCTTTTAAGATGTTAAATACTGGTCACCTAGTAAAAAGTCCACAGATTTATAGTAAGATATGCAAACATCAGGGCTTTTTTTTTTTAATGTTTATTTATTTTTGAGAGAGAGAGAGAGAGACAGAGTGTGAACAGGGGAGGGGCAGGGAGGGAGGGAGACACAGAATCCGAAGCAGGCTCCAGGCTCCGAGCTGTCAGCACAGAGCCCGACGTGGGGCTCGAACTCAGGAACGGCGAGATCATGACTTGAGCCGAAGTTGGAGGCTTAACTGACTGAGCTACCCAGGCGCCTCCAAACATCAGGGCTCTTAAAAGTCTAAAAAGTCTAAAATTAACTGATTGAAAGAAATACAAGGATAAAAACTCTGTGTTTCCAATATATTATAGCCATTCCTGGATTCCTGACTCAAGAAATATGTGGCCTTTGGTAAATTATTTCCTCATTTGATAAATGGTATATTGCTATTATTATTTATTTCATAGAGTTAGGTATCACATGAAAGGTGCTCAGGAAATTTTATTATATTCTCCATATATGTTAGGTGCTATAACAATAATTATTGTAATTACTATTAATCATACTATTGGTTGAAGATTAGCAGATCAATGTATTTAGCACAGTCAGTAGGCAAACTATTTAACAGCATATTTATATGTGCTAAGCACTCTTACAACCAATTAAACATATTAATTGACTTAATTTTCACAATAACCATTGTGAGGTGGGTATTAATACTCTCCATTTTTCAAATGAGGAAATAGAAGGACAGAGAGGTTAAATCATTTTCCCAAGGATAGACACAGCTAGTAAAAGTGGGAGAGCTGGGATTCAAACCCAGGTATTTTAGGCCCAGTGTCTGGGACCTAATCACACACATAACATTCCTATACTCCCAGAAAGAACCAATCACCAAATGTAGTACAAAATCAAAGGATCTTAATAACATTAGCAATTAAGACAGCTAAGAATATAATAAATAACATTTAAGTATTTGATGGAGAAAATTACCAAAAAAAGCTGCAAAATAAGTGACATAAAAGAAACCTGAAGAAATGAAGAAAGATATAGGTGTTAATTTTTACCAAATTTATGTTAAATACAATGAAATTGTAATAGATATTTTGCAAGGGTTTTCAGTAAAATTTTATGAACTTTTATAAAAATCATGTAAGAAAGTAAAGGACCAATAATTGCTAAGAAAATTTTGGGGGGGAAAATGAGGTGGGCAGATTTGTCCTACATGATGACCTACTTTAAGACAATGTGGTATTGAACAGGGAAAGACAGACCAATCAGGACACAATAGAGAGCTCAGAAACAGACCCAAACATATCTGGAAGCAGGGGTACCTGCCCAAAGGGGAGAGAAGATCAAGGAAACAATGAATGTTAATGAGTGGGGGGTGGGGAGAGGGGGCTACCGAGCGAGACTGGAAAGGATGATTAAAAGCCTTCAAATTCCTGTATTATTTTATCTAAAAAGAGTAACAACAAAAACAGCATAAAGCAGTGTTAAGATGTGATGAAAGCGAACGATAGATGGTTATGTGCAATATTATTCTTTGTAGACATTTCTACTACTTGAAATATTGCACAACAGTAAAAAAAAGTTTGGAAAGCCTCAGTAAGTACATGACATTTATAGATCAAAAGGCACTAGACAATATTCTCTACCATTTCTTGTAGTTCTCTGAATGCTAGAAATAGAAAATTATTGTCTTATCATGATCTATCTCAAAACATTTACTATCACACTTCATACTAAAGCACAAAAGGAATTCCCCTCAAATTGGAGGGAAAAAGGACATCCACTTTGCAACTACTGTATAGTATTATTCTGAAAGCTCTAGCACATGTAGTGGCAGTGAACATGTAAAAGAAATGTTTATTATGAAGAGAAACATATTAGTTGCAGGTAGAATTAAATATCTAGCAAACACAGGGGAATACTGGAAGTTGTTGTACAGAGAGAAGCTCAGCAAAAGTGCTGAAGGCATGATATATATGAAGAAACCAACGGCATTATAATATTTCAGCACTACCTTAAATGTGCTAAATTAAATGGAAAAATGCCTTATTTATAAGATTAAGGGAAATGTGAAATACCTGTAAGTTACCTTATCAAGACATATACAAGACCTTTAGGGAACAGCTTGAGCTACTGTAGAATGGGATGGGTCAAAACAGAAAAGAACACATGTGCACATATGATTTTCTTTAAAATATTACAGGTAGGTTGGAAATTGAGTGATTATTTAATTAAAATGTTTCAGTATATTGATTACTATTCTGGAAGGGAAAAAAATATCTTGCCCTATGTGAAAAGAAGTACCACATAGATGAAAGACCCAAGTAAGTTCATCGAACTTCCTCTGATTATGTTTCTTCTTTTGTCTCAAATGTACACCCTCCACGCACCCACTCTTCATCTGACTCACCCTTAAATATCCATCATTACTTAGGTTAGATATTAATTTCTCCAAGACGCTCTCCCTGAGCCTTGCTACGCACCCCCAAGACTGGGTTTGACCCCCATCCTGCATACACATTTCCCTATCTTAAGACTTATCTCTCTAGATTATAACCATCAGTTCTGTAATCAGAAGTTGTGGAAGGCCAGGCACCATGCCTTAGTCACCACTACAGCCCTAGTGCATTTCCACTGGATGTCTAAATAACTTAATGCTTCCCCAAGCTCCTTTCTTGCTGCCTCCCCTTTATTGTAGCCCCTCTGCATTCTCTTCTGGCAGTTCCTCACGCCAAGTGCTAAGATTTTCAAGAGTACCGGATAAAGTTTCAGAGCTTGCATCTAAAATGTTCTCAAACAGCTGTTTGGTTGTGGATCTCACCAAAACGCTGGGGTTATGAAAAGGTGGTACATGGGGGCGCTTGGGTGGTTCAGTCGGGTAAGCATCCGACTTTGGTTCAGGTCATGATCTCACGGTTCATGAGTTCGAGCCCCACGTCAGGCTCTGTGCTGACAGCTCAGAGCCTGGAGCCTGCTTCGGATTCTGTGTCTCCCTCTCCCTCTGCCTCACCCCTGCTTGTGCTCTGTCTCTCTGTGTCTCTCAAAAATGAATAAATGTTAAAAACAAAATAAAAAAAGAAAAAAGAAAAGGTGCTACATGAAGATATCCCTCTATCGTCTCTCTTTATCCCTTAAAATCTCTTCTGCTCATAGGTTGCATTCACAGTTCTTATTTATTGCTTGACTTCTGGATAGTACTTTTCCCTTAAAAATGACCAGACTAGCAAGTTTCATCCCCCTCCCTACAGTAGTTCAGGGTTTTGTTCTTAGTGGTGACCAGCAGATAACTACAGTGGCATCTTACTTTGTCTTGCCACTCTCTTTTAGTGACCTTCATCTTTAATACCTCATGGATTGTCTTATAAAGGTTTTTCTCACGGAGTAATTTTCACAGAAGTGTGTGCCTTCTCCAGCCCCCACTCTCCCACACCAAGTGTGCTGAGGAGACCCCTGAACTCTGTCATCTAGATGACAGCCTGACCCGACACTTAAGCTTCAGCACCACCATCTTGTTGGCGGTAAAGCAATCATCACACAGCAGCCAGAGTTCTCAAATCTCCCTCATGCCCAGACCCCGAAGCCACGTGGCTTTGTAAGCAATGAGGCCGATCCCTTCTGCACGACCACCCTTTGATTTCCTTCCCTGCTTCTTGTTCCACCACCACTACCCCAAGGCATCAAAACAGGCCAAATATGGTCTTTTCTCACACAAATCCATCTCATAATAGTTCATTCTCCCCAGAGCACAGCAGCTTTAAGTCCTGATACTCCTACTAAACACTTAGGTATTCCAAGGTCTTTCGGTACACATCACCTGTCCCTTTTTCCCAATATTCATTGTTAGACAATTGTTGTACCTTCCGGTAACACTAGAGTCATAACTACTTGCTGAAAAACAGAGCTGGACTTTTCTGATTCTTTATGTGTTTTATGTTGTTTGTTCTGAAGCTGGCACAAATCTGGCCCCTCAGTTATCGTGTTGAGATCCTGTCTGTCCATTCTGTCCCCCTTCCAACACCCAGCCATTCCTTACCCTTTCAACCAGGTACCATCTTGCCTTCTCTCAACAAACACAGTACTTTCTGCTGCTTTTGGAGAAATTATACATTACTCTAACATGAGTTCTTGCCATTTAATCATATACTTTTACCTTTCTTTTTGATGATAAACTTCAAGGGACTGTGTTTTAAGAATTTTTCTTCCCTTTCCATGTCTTGTTTAGTGCTTCGCTCATAACAGATGCGGAAGAAAATTGGTTGAATTGAAAATAATTATCTATGGGCTTTTGTTAATACCCCATATTTTAGTTAAATGGACTTACCAGATTAAATAGTTCTACAGTACTAATTTTTTTTTTTTTTACTGCTTTTAATTTTATTCAGGACTGACAAGGAAAAGAGAAGTTCTTGATCTGTGCAAATTATATTTTAAAAATCACCTCTAAAAATAACAATCAAAATATTATTTTAACACAAAACAATTTAAATTATTTTAGCTGCAGAAAAACATTAATATTGTAAGGCATAAGAGAAATATGTTAGAAGTGGGTGAGAAAAAGAACAATATAAATTCAGGGTATGCTCACTTAGCAACCTAAAAAAAAGAGCAAGACTTTCAGAAATCAATGTGAAATGATAATCACATCTGGTCTTTTTAAAGCTATGCTATATAGCAAAGAACCTAACCAAACACTAAAGAAAACAATATGGTTCCAGAAAAATATGATCTTAATCAAAAGACAATTAAATAGTGTCTTGAAAAGACGTATTCATTTCAGAACTTTTGCAAAGTTGTACATTGTTCTTCCAGATCGCTGGTTTTAAACCACATCAGAATCACAGATGAAACTTAGGGAAAAAAATCCACCCCAGAACAACTAAATTATTGTCTTCCACAGGGAGGGGAGGGGAACGTGCGCACGTATTTTTAAATATCTACAGAAGTGATTCTAATTTATACCCCTGTGACAGGGGCAGGGTTTATGGGTCTAAAGCTATGCAGTGTGGGGGAAGGGGGCTTTTAGGAAAGAGAATACAAACTTAGGGACTAAACCCAACCAAGTGGGGGGTCCTGAAGCTGAACTCTCATTAGCCTGAAGGTAAATCTGCCTCTGTTCCTTTATATTTAGGATGACCTTGATTAGAGCACCTCTTCTAGACTGGCTGTGGTATTACTATATTACTATGTTTTTATTGCCAAAAATAAAAAAAATAATAAAATAATCTTCATTGCCAATAATAAAACTAATGGCCAACACTGTTATTTAAAAAATTTTTTTTTACCGTTTATTTTTGAGAGAGAGAGCGACAGAGTGTGAGCAGGGGAGGGGCAGAGAGAGAGGGAGACACAGGATTCGAAGCAGGCCCCAGGCTCTGAGCTGTCAGCACAGAGCCTGACGTGGGGCTCAAACTCACCAACTGCGAGATCACGACCTGAGCCGAAGTCGGGCACTTAACCAACTGAGCCACCCAGGTGCCCCGGCCAACACTGTTATCTACTGAACATCACTCTCTCACTATGTGCCAGATATACTGCTAATCCCTTCCTATGGATACTTAATTAAACATTCACAACCCTATGAGATTAAGCACAACTAATTATCCCTACTCTCTGAATGTGGAAACTGAGGTTTATTGAGGGAAAATAATGTGTTCAAGGTTAAACAGCTAACTGCTAAGGCTGAGATTTAAACTATTAACTCAATTGCTTAGAGCTATCTGGGATCCAGACGATGGATACTATTTTTCAAACTTAGAATTCTTCTCAGTTACACACCACTGAGTATGGATCCAAACCTGGACATGCCATTCTGCTAATACTTGCTGTTTTACCTAGTTGGACTGGAAAAGAATAGATAGGTGCATCAAAACAAATGTGTCAATTAAAGTCACTCAATCAAAGGGCTGTTTTGACATTTTGTTTTAACTTCAACCTCATCACACTTCCTCTTGGCCCAGAAGCCATGTGCCTGCAGTTCAAACAGTATTTCACAAGATGGCTCCCTTGCTATCTTCAGTTGCAACTTACATAATAAAATCCTGCAACACTGTTGTAAAGTTGCAAATCTATAGGAAGTTATATATTTCTTTTTCTTAATTTTTATTTTATATTCATTTTTTGATATTTATTTATTTTGAGTGAGAGAGAGAGTGTGCATGAGCAGAAGAGAGGCAGAGAGTGAGGGAGAGAGAGAATCCCAAGTAGGCTCTGTGCTGTCAGTAAAGAGCCCCATGGGGGACTCAATCCTACGAACCATGAGATCATGACCTGAACTGATAGCAAGAGTCGGACACTTAACCAACTGAGCCACCCAGGTGCTCCAAAATTTCTCTTTTTTTTTTTTTTTAAGTTATTCATCTCTTTCAAGAAGTGGGGAGGGAGGAACAGAGATAGAGGTAGAGAGAGGCAGAGACTCAAACCCTCAGATCATGACCTAAGCCAAAAGCAAGAGTTGGACGCTTAACTGTCTGAGCCACCCAGGCACCCCACAACTTATATATTTCTTCAGCTGGTGTTTGAACATATTTAAAATCATGAATGTCTGATTAAATTGCTACCAAGCATTTCTTGCTAACAAGATTCTTTTACATAACCTACACAGAAAGCTAAAAGTTGAGAGGAAATTTCCTTTGCAAAATAATTTTGCCAAGAAATGATAATAATCTACCTGCACATCATTTCCTAACCTCCCCAGGTTTTTCTTTAGTAATTGGAAGTTCGTCCTATCCCCCTTTTCACCCATGCAAAGATGTGCTTGGTGAGACGCAGGAGGATGGAGAGAGCGATGATGCGAGGGGAGAAGAACAAGCACATTTAGTTATAGAGGTCTGTCCACCATTCCCTGGTGAGAACAACTCAAAGTGAGGACAACCCAGGAGAAGGGAAGCAGTTCATCTCAAAGTTCTTCTCAGTCCCCACATGCCTCTCACAGAGAGAGCATCAAACCATCTTAGATTTGAGTCTGAATGTTTTTATTTATTATTTATTTATTTATTTATTTTAATGTTTATTCATTTTTGAGAGACAGAGACAGAGACAGAGTGCCAGTGGGGGAGGGGAAAGAGAGAGGGAGACACAGAATCCGAAGCAGGCTCCAGGCTCTGAGCTGTCGGCACAGAGCGCGATGTGGGGCTCGAACCCACGAACTGCGAGCTCATGACCTGAACCGAAGTCAGACGCTTAACCGACTGAGCTGCCCAGTCGTCCTGAGCCTGAGTGCTTTTAAAGATGTGCATTTTTGATAAAACATGACCGCTAAATGCAGGCCAACTATCTGTTCAAAGTGTGATGAAGTATTTCTATAAATGGCTGCAAATTCTTGTGCTATTTAATTGCCTGTTACCTGATTCTCCCCTTTTCCCAAGAAAGGAGAAAAGTGACCCAACAGCATTAAAAAAATGAGGAACTACTTCTTAGCAAAAAATATGAATGACAAGCTGTCCCACATTTTGAGAGAGATTATAAGCCAGGAGTCTGAACTTCCATGATAACACATTTCCTGGCAATCATACTTTAAAGGTATTGTTAAAAGAATTTTCCTATAGGAACTTCAGTATAATCTGATGTCATATTACTGACCCTACTTGGCATCAATAAATAAAAACTGTACTATTTATCGGCAAAGATTCTCTCATTGATCAAAGTTTGTTCAGGCTCTTCTGGGCTCTCTGTTTTGACTAAACCTTGGGCTCCTTGTATCCTTCCATGTAAAGTCCAGTTCTAGCAGGAATCCTCCTACGTCAGGATAGACAGAATCCCCCATCCTAAATATCTGATCACCCTCTGTATATGATCGAGTTCCTTATTCTCCACCACTGCCAAGGTGATATCTGATCACCCGATAGGCCTTCAACAAGAATCCTGAAAGCTGTTTTGGCCCAAATCCTCCTTTACCTTAATGTTTCGTCTCAGTAATTTTCTATCCATTGACACCCCTCTCTTCTCCATGGCTGTAAACTCCTGCTTTGCCTTGCTGTATTCAGAGTTGAATCCAATCTCTCTCCCCTACCACAAAAGTCCACTCTAGTGGTTATACCTATCACAATAGTCCTAAAGAAAACTTGCCTCACCTTCTTTTACAAGTGTCATTAAATAATTTTTTAACACTATAAGTGGTAAAGTGATACAACGATATAATTCATCTATCATCAAAAGGCCCTAAAAGTAATACAATAGACATTAAATTTAAATTAAAATTAAATTAATTTTTTTTGCATTTTAGGAAGTTAGACTTTGTAAGCGTTAATGATCTGAATTACCAAGACAGCTATGCTATCTTTGGTTTGCCATCATTTTCCTCTAATAAGTCAAACACACTCACTCAAATTTATTTCCAAGTATACGGAGGTCAGTATAGCACAGTGGTTAAGACTGTAGGCTCTAGAGCCCAATTATCTGGGTTTGAATGCTAGCTTTTCCACTGTATCACTGAGAAAGTTACTAAAAAATTACTAAAATGCCTCAGCTTCCCCATTTATAAAACAGTAATGAATATTATATGACATAATACACATAAAGGTCTTAGTATGGTGATTGACCCATGGTGGTGAGTACTCCCAATGAATATAAGCCAGCTAAAATCACTCTCCTGGCCATAAAAAGTCACTTTCATGGCTCAGGTACTGCTGAGTGTCAGCTATTGATAAAAATAATGGTGGCAATGATGGTGATGTTGATGACAGTTTTACTTTTTCACTTGAAATGTGTTTAAATTTAGAAGGAGTTGAGCCAACATGTTCTTTTCATGTTCCTCACTTTGCAGATTATGTGGGAACAAAAACAGTGACTTGCACTGATAAAGTAATCCATGAAACGAAGTGCTCTAAGTTACTGCAGTTCACCATTCACTATCACAGCCAAGCAGGCACTGGCAGCGATCAGAATGTTTCACCCTTTATTAGCAAGTGGTAAATACAATAACTGTACCACAGCATAGGCTGCTGTTCTGGTGGGACTACTTTGACTTCTCTCATAGGACTGGTAGACAGAATCTTGTCTGAGATGGTCTATTATTTGTCTAAATTCACAATATAAAGTGCCATGAATTGAGGGGGAAAGGCATCAGAACCTTTTTTTAATGTTTATTTTTTGAGAGAGAGAGACAGAACACGAGTGGAGGAGGGGCAGAGAGAGAGGGGAATACAGAATCGGGAAGCAGGCTCCAGGCTCTGAGCTGTCAGCACAGAGCCCTGTGCGGGGCCCGAACCCACGAACCGTGAGATCATGACCTGAAGTCGGACACTTAACTAACTGAGCCACCCAGGTGCCCCAAGGCAACAGAAATTTAAAAAATTTTTAGTTTATTTATTCTGAGGTGGGGGGGGGGGGAGGGACAGGCAGAAAGGAGAGGGAGAATCCCAAGCAGTCTCCACGTTCTCATCGCAGAGCTCAAAGACTCATGAACCGTGAGATCATGACCTGAGCCTAAATCAAGACTCAGACACTTAACCAGCTGAACCACCCAGGCATCTCAGGCATCTGAATTTTTTTCAAGCAAAACTGGAAAATGTAAAAGTTGAAATGACCAGTCGAATTCTAATGGCATCATTACACAGATACAAAAAACCGAGGCCAAGGAAGTTCAAGTACTGGGGGGTCATTAGGTAGCACAGGTTGGAGACATAAAATGCAAAGTTTTCAAGTGTTGAGTGTGTGTATTTATTACAACTTCACTTGAAATTAGGGTGTAAGGAACTCTGCTTGCTTTGGCTATGACCTTGGGGCAGTGATGCAAAACTCATCAACCACTGCCTACGTCACACAGAAGACAGAATGTGGAAGCCAACCTACCTGAAAGATGCATAATTATCCAGATACTGACCCTGAGTGATGACAGCTGAAGTTGGGTCATTTAGATGAAAGAACACATCACCGAAGTCATTAAGGGGCATTGATTAAAGTCACTCTAAATTCAACAGCCATTGGCATCTTTAAGATCCATCTCTGCTATGAGATTAGATTCCTGTGCATTCTTTGATTCTGACAAATGAAATTTTCCTCAAACTAATTTATTTGTGCATCTTATTTTTTTAAAGATACACTGCAAAGAAAACCAAGGATGTGCATTTACATATTTGAAAACTATCTTCTCAACATCAAAACACTACGGCCATTTAGCTAAATATCATACAAGGTTTTCTCACACGTGGTAAGGATAGATATAGTTCACTTAGCTCAATATTTATAAAGTAAAAAGAGGGTTGGAGGGCACATCAGAGTCCAGTACTTTTTAGGCCGATTTTCTGCAAACTACTTGTAAATTTTCCAAAGGTAACAATGGCATAGCCCCTTCATCTAGAAAGGTGGAGTCTAGAACTAAGCCCTCAACCATTAGGAGGTTCACTCGAAATTTATGGTGAAACGTATATACGCTACTTTTTTCAACATCTGATGCAATATAGGTCAGAGGTTACAAGTGCCAACACTGTAGCCAGGCTTTGTGGCTTTAAAACCTCACTAATGCCACGTACTCACCGCATGATTTAAGCATGTTATTTAATCTTTCAATGCCTTGCTTTGCCAATCCAAAACTGGGTATCTTTTTTTCAGTTGATTCCCAAAGTAACTTTCTGGAAAAGGTGTTTTAAAACTTATTTATACCAAGGCTCAGAAATGTGAAGTGAAACACATAGAGGCTAATCAAAAGTGGCACAGCCAGTGTTTTCACAGAGATCTGTCCGACCTCAAAGTCCTGGCTTACTATGGAAATGAGCTGCCTGGCCTTGGGTACAACCCACCACCCCCTGCCCCACCACAGACACACACACACACACACACACACACGCACAAATAGATCCACCTGTTTTATATCTGTTTGAAATTCGTAAGTTTATTTTAAAGAAAAGATTCCAGAGGGTGGGAGAGGTGATGTGTGGAGGGGATGTGATACCCACTGTTCCACAACATGCAGCATCCTAACGTCTTAATTTCTTGCACACTCTCTTTGGACCTTGAAGTGAAGCATGAGCACAAAAAAAGAGAGATAATTAGAAGTCTTGATTTTGTCCTAAACGTCAACTCTTAATACATTTTTCCCCTTTCTGTAATCTTTTCACAGCTGTGAGGACTACCCGAGGTTAAGTCCTTTTTAGTCTGAATTCAGTCTGGTAGAAAGGCTAACCCTGGAAGGCAATAAGACTGTCTCAAAGACAGCTCAGAACAATAGCTAGAAAAATTCTATATCCTTGTTTCTGCAGCAATTCAGAGTGTATAGATGGAGAATATGGGAGGATATTCCACTCAGGAGAGGGAAGTGGACTGAAATGCAACTGTACTTATGTTAGCCTGCTACAAAGCCTGCCCACGTTGAATTAAGGAGAAAGAACTTTTAGGCCCCATCTCCACTATATGTCCACAGGTTAGAAACACAGATCCAAAGTGAAAGCAAGTAATATAGAAAACTAGAAGAGAAATATCATCTTTAGACTCCTTTAAAATTATACCTCCTACTCCTGGTCTATTTTTTTCCCCACCGCTATATAATTAACATGTAACATGCTGTATAATTTAGTTCCGTGTTAAATCTCTCTCTAGCTTTTTGTCTGTTTGTCTGATGTATTCCAAACATCTAGATACTACTTAATAGCTGCTCAATAAATATTTGCCAAGAGAATGAATGAATGAACGAATAGGAAGAGTGCATTTCTGAAAATGGTGCAGAACCCAGAATATGTTTGGAAACCGCAATAGGAGACAATAAATCATTAGATTATAAATCTGGAGCCTAAAGCCAACAAAAAAAAATGAGTTTACTGGCATCTAAAGACAAAATTAAGTAAAGAAAAAGAGATGGGGGAGGATAATATAATATTGAAAGGAAACTGTGCAACTGCAAACTTAAAGTCTGTATTTAAGACAATTAAGGAGAATTGAAATAGTAGGAATTCTAACCATTGCTTAAGCTTACAGAATACAAACGAATTTCCAGATTTACAGAAAAAATAAAGGTAGAAAGAATTTTAAAAGGCACATAGTAGAGAGAGAACATTGAGAACAAAGAACGGAACAGCACAAAAAATTGTCAGTGTCCGTGATGGTGGAAAAACATAATCATTAGAATAGAATATTCAAAAATAAAATTAAACAAAGGTTAAAAAACCCAACAAAATAAATGAATCCAGTGCAAGATTAAAAGAAAATCTTTAATTCAAAACAGAGGCACTTATGGAAAATAGGTTACCAATAAAGGAAAGAATATCAGGCCAGTATCAAACTTCTGTCTAACAGCAAATGTCAAAAGACAATACAGAAAAATCTTCAGGGTTGTGATGAGGAAAAGTTGTGATTCCAGAATCTGACAAAATGATCTTTCATGCAAGAAAGCCATTTGCAAACATGCAAATATTTATTCCACTCCTGTAGCTTCACTGAAAAAATTGTCTCTCTGAGGATTTATATAAGCTAATAATTGTGAGATAAACCCTCCTAATGACAAGGTATTTAAATGATATGCTGAATTCTTTCTCTCACAGTTTAAGTGACACATGTTGGATCTCATGCTGGATTATACAATAATTAGATGACTGGATCACGTTGCCTGGAGAAAGTATACAAAATTGTTCTTTCCACTTTACAAAGGTAAAGCACCACAGCATAACAAGTAACCATTCCAAATGACAAGTAGATTAAGGAAGGACTTTCTGTATCTTTGAGGTTCATAGTAAAAGATCTGAGGGGCACCTAGGTGGATCAGTCAGTTAAGCATCTGACTCTTGGTTTCAGCTCAGCTCATGATCTCACGGTTTCGTGGGTTTGAGCCCTGTGTCAGGCTCTGTGCTGACACCGCAGAGCCTGCTTGGGATTCTCTCTCTCCCTCTCTCTCTCTGCCTCTCCCCCACTCTCACTTTGTGTCTCTCTCAAAATAAAAAATAAACTCAAAAAATTTTAAAAAAGATCTGAGCCACTGTTTTTAGTTTATTTATTTATTTATTTAAAATATGAAATTTATTGTCAAATTGGTTTCCATACAACACCCAATGCTCATCCCAACAGGTGCCCTCCTCAATACCCATCACCCACTCCCTATTAGTTTTTAATTTGCAAGACTAATAACCTATTTAATGACAGACATACCAACCAGCTTAAATTTATAATATCCATAAGGATCATGTTAAATATTTCCAAAAATCAATGATTAGGTATGATATCAACTTATGTCAACTACATCAAGTAAGCACACACTGCAACATGACTATAAAAAGCATAATCGTATCTAGTTACTTTCTTTTTTTATACATTTGTGCATTTTTCTTTTAATCATATACTACTATATATGAGAAAAGACCAATCTATATATGCAATTTGATAGATAAAATAGTCACGATCATGGTTGTTTAAAAATCAAGCATAGCAAAAAGACTATTAAAAAATAGTACTGGATAAAGGAAACGTGAAATCTTATACATACATATCTATATATACACACACAAAGATAGATACAGATATATTATCTACATAGCCATATACACATACAGATATGTTACAGAACACTTAAGTATCCAGTATTGCACTGTTCCTCATGACAAAAAACTAATGACCATTAAAGGGGACAGAGATATGACATATCATTTAAATGGAATAATATGCAGCTGCTAAAACAATAAAGCAAATCTTCAGGACGTGATGAGAAAAAATTTGCAGGACATATTACACAGAAATAGCAAAGCAGAGAGTGGCTTTCACTTGCATAATAAAGGACCATGTATATATTAATCACACACACACACACACACACACACACACACACTTATATGTACGCCCAAATGATGTCTAGAATAATAACGAGAAATGGTAACAGTGGTGGCCTCTGTGTAGATGACGGGGGGAGGGGGCTCGGATGCAGGCAGAAGACTTCGCTGTCACGCATAGTTTTTACAATGCTTGTTTCTCATTTGTTTACTCATGTACCTGTACTCCTGATTTAAATTTTTAAGGAAAGGTATACAGCATTTGACTTTAAGAGAGCATACCATGAACTATTTTCATGCCCAATGTTGCCACATAAAAGAGTATTATTTCTTCTCTGTATTGACATAAGCAAAACACCTGTCTTGAGTTACCTTGATTTATATCTTTCTTAGATTTATATATTTTTATCTATGAGTTTTGAATGGCACTTAGCACGGTACGCCTTCAGACTTTCAGCAAACATTTATAAAAGTCAACCAGGAAACACTGCAGAAAGACAAAGAGTTTGTGAAACATAATGTATAATCAGGCCTATGCTTTTTTTTCTTTCGATTATTATCCATAGTAAGAGTATCTTTATTATAACAACCTCCTTTCTATTATCATAAATGTACCATTTCCACCCCCTAAAATATCCCCCAAAGAATATATTGACTCCTGTTCCTGGCAAGAAATTTTTTTCCCCCAAGTCTGAATTTTTGAAAGGCAGAAAGTCATGGATTGGGATTGGTCGTTCTCTACTTTTCTAAAATACAGCATTTTTCATCGTGGTTACAGAAAACAACTCAGAATACACAGGAGTTTGGAGAACTGAAAATATCTAACACTATAATATCACTCAGAGCTCAGCAATAGAATACGATTTTCTTATTTTAAGAACTGTAGTTTCATATAGTTTCCTTCTGAGCACTATCCTTAGTTCTCCAAGCGACCATTTAGTGTGCTAGCATCTACATGAGCATATTTTTGCTATGTTTCTAAAATGGATTTTTACCCATATAAATTTGAAGTACCACAAAATTTCTGAAGTACCACAAAAATTATATTTTACATCAGTCTGGAAACAAAAGTAGAAATTATCTAAGCCAATGGCTTTAAACCCTTTCTAGGAGTATGGATACCTTTGAGGACCTGATATACACTGTGGACCCCCTCTCCAGAAAACACGAAGCTTATCCATATGCCTTCTAGAAGTTCACGAGGCTTATTTCAACCTTCATTAGACAATGAGGGGAAAAACCAGTATATTCTTGAAAAATGATCAATATTTTGTACATGGTAGTTAAACATTGTTAAATATACTATCCTGTGAGTTTTCATAAAATCCTATGAGATAGCAAGCATGTTTATTATCATTCACCTATTAGGAAGCCATTTGAATATTCACATGTGAGGAAACTCAGAAAATGATGTGGTCAAAATCACACAATGAATAAATATTAGAATCAAATCTCAAACCTAGAGCTTCTATTTATGAACTCTGTCCTTTTTCCTTGCCTTACACTCTTTCCTTTAGTCCAAGGTTGGCAAACTTTTTCTGTAAAGGGCCAGATAGTAAATACTTTCAGCTTTGCGGGCCATATGGTCTCTGTTCTAGTACAAAGCAGCCAAAGATAATACTAAAATAAATGGGTGTGGTTGTACTCTAATAACTACATAGCAGGTGGTAGGCTGGATTTTGCCCACGGGCCACAGTTTGCTGACCCCTGCATTATTTTGCCTCTACACCAAAAATAACTCAATCTTTTAATTTATTTTCCTGGATTTAATGTTTTTATCATCATGATTCTGACTTTGTTAAACGATCATTACTAAAATACACGCTAATGGAATCCCTAAATAACATCACCAATAACAGCAGAATTTCTGCCTAAAAGCTAAAATTAGAGTTTTACATATTAATTTTTATGTTCATTTTGAGATTGTTTCATGGATGAAACCACCATGTGGGGACGTCGTTTGCGAACACAGTCTCTAATAATTCAACAGGAGCCAATATTACATATGAAAAATAAAAATTCCATTGCAGTGCTGGCATTAAGGGAGACATAGTTTGGAAAAGCAAAATGTAAAATATACTTTCTGTCAACGTTTAGTTTGTTGGAATATCAAGTAACCTTTAAGAAAGGGTATTCAGTGAGTGTATTTGTTTATAGCATTTATTAAGACTATCACCAAATATCTGGGTTCTTCTGAGCACAGGGTAGGATTGCATTTCCCCACTTACGGTCTTGAAGTTGGTTTGGCCCCCATGTCATGTGAGTGAAGACAGTGTGTGCACTTACTGAAGCTCCATGAGCCAGTGTGCAGGTTCCCATGCACAGTTTCCCATGCTCTGGTCCCTATGCCAAAGTGACCAGGAAAGGCCACGGAAAGAGGGACGAGTGTCACCCGAAGTCTCTGAGCTAGAACAGTAGGCAGGGCCCTACTGTTAATCCACACTGAAGATACAGTGTGAATAAAAAATAAACTTTTATTTTGTAAATCCACCAAGATGTGGGGATTGTTTGTTACAGGAAATAACTTAGCATATCCTAACTAATATAAAAGCATACATTTAAAAAATCATATAGCAAACAGATTCACACAAATATTAATCTTTATTATACTCAGCTAATAGTAATACCTCAAGGTTACATTATATACTATTTCAGTGATCACACTGTGGATTATCTATAGGTCACTTAAATAACCAATCAGCTCATTTCATTAAACCAAAATACACGTTAACTACATGAAGAAACTAGTCAAATCTGGCACTTAGCATTGTGATAATAACTGGTTTGAGCAAACCCTAATAAATTACATGAAGGCAAACACGATATGTATTATAAGAGTGAAAATGGGTGCATTCAAGGTGTAAGAAAAATGTATTTATTTCTATGTTGACATTAGTAATATAAATAATTGTGCAAAAAATAATATTGGCTTATTTTAACAATAAGGTAATAAAAATTACTCTAATAAAATCAGCTTACTCTAATGTACTGTCATTCAGGATGTAAACTATTTTCACGTACATAATCTTATTTAACCTTCACAATAGCTCTGCGAGAAATACTAGCCCCACTGACAAACAGGAATATTAAGGATAATAGAACAGCGACTAGATCGACAATACAACCCTAGCTAGTGGCACGAAAACCTGGACTTAGACTTTCTGCAGTGAAATCTGATGCCCCTTCTATTGGATCATTCCTTTAAAAAAGAGGGAGAAATATGTTCATCCTAAACTATACTATGTGAGTAAAACTGACGGAAGTGTCTACATAAGTATGCCCAGCACATTATTTAGCTGTAATACAATGTATATTAGGAAATCATGCCCAGATCTATTATTTTTTTTAACTTAAAACACAGCTTCCATTATCTACAAATGCCACTGAAATTACCTATGAAAACGCACATTCTTTGAACCAGCAATTTGGGCAGCTTATGACTTTCATACCCCTCCTTTCCTTTTTTTCTTCTCTTGCCGCTTGCCCTTGGAAATTTTACGCCTTGATAGCATAGGGGGGAGCCTAAGCGCATTAAGGGAGAGGTGAAACACATCAACGAAATTTGCCCATGTATTTGTTGCTTTTGTTTTGATAATAAAATTGAAAGTGGAAGAGTCTGAAGATTTGTAATTAATCTTTCAATTCTTCCTATTATCAGTGACTTTCAATTGTTCCTATTATCAGTGTTTCCCCCCACCCCCAATGGGATGTCAGAACCAAGAGTTGGCTGCGTGAAATTCCAATTTCCAGTTAGAATTAGTCACATGTACATTGTACTTCATATCCACCCAAACCACCATACTTGCACACGAACCTCATTTGGCACAGGTACGTCTTTTGTAAACATCATGCTACATTTACAGCACCGCTTAAATAACAATGCCAATTTTCCAAGAGTAAGTTTGCACAAGTCTAAAGAATTTCACACACACACAAAGGATTGGGAAGCAAACAAATATGTAGCATAATTACTAGCTGAAAGGAGACAGGTCCAGACAAAAGTTATTATCAAATGAATTATTTGAGGCAGTTACAAAAAGTGTTTTTTTTTTTTGATAATCATCTCTCCTAGTTTTAATCCCATTTAGAGCAGTGCTTGGATATTTGGTGGTCAGTCAGATGCTCTACAAAATCGATAACCCATGGTAAACCATGCTCCATGTCAGTGGTTGAGAAGGGGGAGAAGGCAAGAAAAAAGTGGATTCTGTATCTCTTTCGGGGCATGAACTTTGTGACAATTGCTTGCTTCCAATTTTGGAGTAATTTCTTGATCACAACATTTGACAGTGATAGCTTTCCAGAAGATTAAAAATAGGTTATTGCAAACTTTTCAAAAGTATGCAGAAACATATAAAAGCGTATTTTTTTCAGAGTACAAGCAGTTCCTGATGTGAACATACCCAACAAATGAACGACCACCATGCTATTATCATAGCCAGCCCTCCTCTTTCTGGGACCTTCAGTTTCTGTTAAACCTGTACTGTCTTGCTGTGTGTTTTCCTACTACCAAAACCAAACAAAAATGCTGCCTCACTCCCGGGAAGATTATATTCCTAATGTTTCTCAACCTCCTTCCAATCAGCACAGGATTCAAAGAACTAAGGGTTCTGAATTGAACTTCTTTGTGACTGATGTAACAAATCTATGCCCTGAGAAAAGATGACTAATCTATTTCATTATTTCTTTGGAGTCTACAATATATTTATGCAATAATTCTGCTTTATTGCTTATCAAATGTGATTTTGCACTCTGCAAACTTAACTACCATTCAGAAGATATCTTCTCTGAGAAATGCATGTTAACTTGGAAAAGAAATAAACCTATGTGAAGATTTTGAGTGACAGGAACATATGTTAATATCCTGAGATAGGCTCTATTTTCATTAATTTAAGTGGACGGGAGGAGAAACAGAATCAAAGATCCAAAACAATCTCTTAATTTCAACGTCTGTGTTTCAGCTGCACAAGGCCAGAATTACTTATTTTGGAAAAAATACTCATCCACTTTAACAAACTGGCATAAAGAAAAATGCGATGAGATTGTAGGGTCAGAACTAGAAGTCACCTTGCAAGATTGCCTTTTAAGCTGCCTAAAAACATTTAATTTTCCTTTAAAATGGGTTTCCGAAAACCAATCTGCAATGCTCTGAGGACAGCCGAGAGACTAGTGAAATGCCACAGAATAATGAGTGTACTACAGTAATAAGATAACACTCAACACCCAAAGCTTACAACAACATCATCCTCTGGGAGAATGCTCTCTGTCAAATTCTACACCACCGTTTCAAGTCTATTCATTTCCCAGTTCGGATTGCGGCTTCATGAAATCGCCAAACTGAACAGAAAATAGTAGGACAATTTTCCCCTCACTCTTTCAGTTGTAGTTTTCTACCATATCCGACAGAAACGGTGGACTCCCTGCTAAAGACATGCATAAGGCCTCCCAGTTTACAATATAGCCTCTGTCTTTCCCAAACTGACGTTTCTTTGATTTGGAACCGCTGGTTAAAGTGATTCTAAACCTTTAGGTTTTTTTTTTTCCGTTTTTTTTTTTTTTTTGGTTATTTGTTGTTGCTCTTTTTCTAATCAATTAGGCATTATGTTAAACAGGCGAAATAGGGGTTCACAGTAAATGTGTGGCCATCGTCATAACAGCTTCACCAACTGAATCTAGGTAAAAGCGAACTGAAGGCGGTGGGTTGGTTCAAAATACAGGAAAAATAAACATAGAAGCTGCATAACTGATTTCAATCTCTACACTGAAGTGGTAGAAAACAAGAGTCCTTTGTAAATAGGAGAACTGCCACTCCAAGGAAATGTGTTCCATAAGCCTCAACATGATGCTTGCAGGATCTTACAGTTGCTAGAGTCCACAGTGGTGCCCTTGTTATTTGCATTCTGACGCTCAGAGATGGTGACTGAGCGATAAGCTTGGGCAAATCCTGGCCCTGGCATTCCAATTTACTTTCCGCTGGGGAAAATCTCATTATATTTGAATGCCTTCAGGTAATAACATCATCTGACATCTTATTCTAATCTTTAAACCGAACTCAAAGTATTATCCATTGCATCATTTTTGCCAACATCGTAAGTGATCGTAAGTGATTTCTTATTAGCTTTCAAATAACTTGGAAGAGAAAACACGAGTAGTCCCCCTTTGGCTCTGTTCTTAGGGATAAGTGTGTTTCCATCAGCGAACTTTCTCTCTCTTTTTTTAATCACATATCTGTCGAGGTGGCGGCGAGGAGGGCAAAAAGCGGACAGATACATGATTTACCCTCCTCACCGCCACCTCCTTGGTTCAAGGCAACATCTTCGTTCACAGGGACTGATGCGACAACCTTCTCTCTGGCCTTCTTGCTTCTCCTCGCGCTCTCCGAATGGCAGCTGAGTCACATCATCCCTCTCATGTGCTTAAATCTTTCAGCGGCTCTTCCCACCGGATTCAGAATGTTGCCATGACTTCCTGAGTCCCAGACGCCCTGGCTCCTCTTAATCTCGCTAACCTTGCTTCTTCCTCCACGTCCTGCCACGGGGACTCATCCGTATCCCTTGAACATGCCCACGTCTGTCCCCCTCAGGCTCTCTGCCATTGCCGGCCCTCTCCCTGAACGCATCTTGGCCCTCTTCCCTACCTAGCTGCCGTCTTCTCATGCTTTGAGGTCACCTGCTCAGAGAGATCTTAAATCAGCCTCCTTCGGAACACCTCCCCCCACGTGCTCCCCCCTCTATCTACTATCACCACACATGAACTTCTTGGGTGGCATTTATTGTCATCAGTAATGGTCTTTTTTTTTTTTTTTTAATGTCCTGATTGATCATTCGTCTCTTCAGCCTTAATGAGAGCTCCGGGAACGAGTCTACCACCTTGCGTTCCTAGTCTGTCTGAATCAAAGAACAAACAAGCAAAAGTTGAGGGAAGGGTGACTAAAGTGAAGCTTCCGAATAGAACACAATGTATGAATCTTGGCCATTGAAAAAAATTCTTTTCACGGGCTAGACTAGCCCTGTCTGGGAGTTGCAAGCCTGCTGCTTAAATATTCATTTCAATACTCAACTTCTGTTAGTCACCAAGGCCTGTTGAATCCTGCAGCTAATTACTTCAACATTTTGTCTTCCTCTCTTCTTGCAACATCAACTCCAACCATCTCAGTGAACCCTCCCATCCTTCTGTGGGTCACTGAGACGGTCTCCTAATTGCTCTCTCAACTGTCAGTCTCCACGCATCCTCTTCTTGACAGATGCACCTTCTAAAGTCACTTGCAACCTGTCACTTCATTCTCCAAAACAACTACAACCACAAAAACCCCAAAACCAATGGATGTTCTGTCTTATTGTAGTAGGTCCCAAATTCTCAAAACTCAAATTATATTCAGCTGAATTCTTGCCATCTGAACCAGCCAATAATATTAACCGCTACTCCTTTAAACAATTCCTCTACTCTACGCAAATTCTTACTTTTCTATCCGCAAAATAAACCAAGCTCATACCTCTTTGTATTCTCGCTCAGCCGCAGACCTGGGAGGCCATTTCCCCCTCCATCGACCTCAACCAAAACATTTTCTTCAAAGCATAGTTCAAATCCAACTTCTCCAATTAAGCCTTCCGTCCCAGCTCCAGCCCACATGTACTTTCCTTTTGCTCAATCTTACTCCATTGTTTAAGCCACTGTTGCATATAACATTTGCTTATACAAGACTCATTTCTGTTATTCTTCAGCTATTTCATAAGTGTACATTCTATCTTCCCAGTTGGATTGCAAGCAGGGGCTGTATCTTTTATGTCCTGGCAGTGGCAGAAATAGCACTGATTCAACAGGAGCTACTTACATTGACTTGCTGATTTACATGGTTCTGAGGATAAATCCCTTCAAGTGCAAACAACAATTCTAGATAACTTGCAATTCCCGGGTAGAACATACTGTTCCCTAGCCCTAATCTCTCCCACACAGGCTCCCGGTGCCGATGATGTTCCCCTTCCACCTTCACTCACCTGGAAAACTCCTAATTCTCTTTCCAGTCTCCACTAAGATAACATTTACTCAGAAAAGACAAGTATCCCTTGTCCCTTCCTTATCCATCTACCTATCCCAGTATCTCTGTGACATGTAGCTCCTAGATGTTCCCATTAAATAGTCTTAACCCATAGCATGTGACACACTAGATTATAAATGACTGTTTGTCCACTGGCCTTCCTGACTGGTCTGTGTGCAACTTAGGCTCAACCGATTTATCTTTTATCTTTATAGCAGCAGAATGATGGTGCTGTATTATTTGTTGAATAAATAAATGAACAAACTAACAAAAAAGTTGGTCATAAAATCTGCTAAAAGAGCTATGAATGAGGGCGCCTGCGTGGCTCAGTGGGTTAAGCATACGACTCTTGACTTAGGCTCAGGTCATGATCTCAACGGTTCACGGGTTTGAGCACAACGTCGGGCTCTGTGCTGATAGTGCAGAGCCTGCTTGGGATTCTTTCTCTCCCTCTCTCTCTGCCCTTCCCCCCCTCAAAATAAATAAATATTTTTTTAAAGAGCTATTAAGAATGTGGTATAATAGGTCAATTTAGCATTATGTAATTTACAGCAAACCACAGCTCAGACCATTTAGAATGCCTATTTGTTATTAAATTCCAAAAATAATTGTTAAGCACCCCCTATGGATCAAGCATTGGGGATGCACAAAAGATGCAAACACAAAAAAATCCCTAACCTCACGGAACTACTTGCATCTTACTAAGAGAGGTGGGGAGGAATATGGTGTTTGCTCTGCATTGTAAAGCACACAAATGCTCTCAGTAGAAGGTTTCTTTCTGCAAGGATGCTGACACTGAGATGATGCCGGCTTGGACCAAAATGGCGGCAGTCTGAATGGTGAGTAGCAGTTTAACTGTGGATGTGCTCTGAGGTAAGAGCCAACAGAACTGACTGATGACTGGAAGTGAGGTTTGAGAATAGCGAAGAATGGACTGGAGCCTGTGCAACTGTGGAATGGAATTTGTGCAGGGTTTGGAAGCATATGAATTTGGAGAGTATGTAGATATATGAAGAGAAACTGTGAAATTAGGCCTTAAGTTTTAATAATCTGTTTTGTATCATTAAACTTCCCTTGGGCATATTTCCAATGATAATAACAGTCCCTTTGGCTTCTTAGGCAAATTGATAACACCAAATAGACGCATCTTGGACAACTGTAGCTAACACAGCTCCGTCAAGCACTGCCTGTTCCAGGCACCGTGTAAAAGCCCCTGTAATTTATTCTACAAAACTGTCTCAAATTCTTTTTTTTTTTTTTTTATTTTTTTATTTTTTTATTTTTTTTATTTATTTTTGGGACAGAGAGAGACAGAGCATGAACGGGGGAGGGGCAGAGAGAGAGGGAGACACAGAAGCGGAAACAGGCTCCAGGCTCTGAGCCATCAGCCCAGAGCCTGACGCGGGGCTCGAACTCACGGACCGCGAGATCGTGACCTGGCTGAAGTCGGACGCTTAACCGACTGCGCCACCCAGGCGCCCCTCAAATTCTTTTTTTAAATAACTAATGCAATGCAGCCAGTGCTAGAGGTTACAATGTCTGTGATTGTTAAAAACCACTTCAAAGCTCACATAATTATTGTCATTACAAAGATTAATAATTATACTTTGAATTTTATTGGATGATGACTTAAGTGTCAAAAGGACACGCATAAAGAAGCCAAAATTTTTATCCTGCCCTAGATCATAATCTGTTCTAAGGTCATAGGAGATGACCTTGACCTAGGAGTAAAAGACCATGGAGGAAGTGTGGGTGACCTAGAATGACTTAATCCACCTAAGACTAAAGCCTGAGATAGAACAGTAGAGAATGTGGGCTGTTGTCAGGTAGCTACCTAAACAACCTAAATAATCAGCTACTGTGCTTAATGGCTATAATTTGGGGTAAGGCTGGTAATAATGGTTTATTTTTTCATGTGTTGAAGTATATGTCTGCAAAACTTACTGAATTTGGGATTCAAGATATGAGACTGTTTACAAACATAGGATGCAACAGTAAGTCAGCATAATGACTAAGTCTCTCGCAGAATAATTTAGTGGTGGTCATGAAGAGTTATAACTTGGACTTTTGAGTTTTCATTGGGCAGAAACAAACCACTCTCACTGAGTCTGTGAAGTTTCTTTTCTCTTCTAGACTCTAAGTAGTTTACACAATAAACAGTTATTTCCATAGTAGAAATGGCCAAGATGTCTAAGCTCTGAGGTTAACCTGTCATTATGGTTAGAAATCCAGGTTGCCATTCTTCCAGATTTTCACAGCCATACCACTTTTGACCTAGCTGCTGGAAACGGAAAAGTAAATATAGTTCCTTGACCTCTCAACAAAGGCAAAAATCAACACGCTCAGGTATTTATCTCACTGGCAAGTGATCCAGCACAAAGAGTCATTATGGTGGATTTGGATAATGACAAGACTCTACAAATTTTTTTTTCCAAAGGAAGATTTTAAGCAAGAGTTCATCCATACGTTGTCTCTGTCCTCTTATTTAGGACTCTGATATAAAGTACTGATTTGAAAATCTTATCCACTTCATAATTTATCAATGGCATCACATAATAATATGAAAACTTTTAGAATCGTAATTCACACCCCAAAATCAGACATCAGGCCCATGAGAGGAAATCTCATCACAAGCATATGTCGAAGGGAAGAATTCTTCCACTTAAAATTCCTTCATAACTGGGATGAGTCATTTCCTTCTCTATCTTGAAAATTATGTTTTAAACCCACCTCCTTCCATGTAACAAGACAGCTGTAACCCTTCCTAATCCCCACGGCATGGCAAGCATGGATTGCTCTATGGGGTCTGTATTTATAGCCTCTGGATATTTCTTGGGCACTGAATGACTAACTACCAGAAGAAAAGTCATCTATATACACCCTCTCTGCTTCCTAGAAAGTGCTGAGTGTATGCACAGTCAAGCCCAAAAAGAGACCCTGTTCCACTATGAGGTCCTTTTTAGATTTTTATAACAAACAACATGAGTAGAAGGCAAACAGCGAGGGTTTAGACTTTAATTCTTTTTGTAATCTTCATATTTCGGTGTTGGTTTTTTTACACATGTGCACTACTGCAAACACAATATATTTTTAAAAATCCCTGAAGCAATCATGACAGGCAAGCATATAAGAACAGGGATAATCTGTTGAACTATAGAGTTAAAATTTACAAATTGGTAAAGGTCATATCAGATAAGAACTTCATGAAAAGAATGTCAAAACGGTACTCAAACGTTTTCTTTCTACACTAAAGAATCAAAGAGGCAGGAAAATTTAAAACCATTTGTCCCCCCCCCAAAATCATCATTTCAAGCCATTTCCTGACATCCCTATCCATTAGTCAAATGACTCAAGTACACTGCTTTTGGGGTTCATATGCACTTTAAACGTAAATTAGTATTCAGGTACAATAACGAATTCATTTCCACCATCCCTTTGTTCAACCCTTTCAACGTTCTTTTCAAAATCCATTTACGAAAGTCTAGTTTTCTACATGCTATAGACCAAATTGACCCGCCATAAAAGAAAAATTCAAACATGAAGTTTAGCTCACAAGCTGTACCAAGATTAGAAAACAAGATAAGTTGTCTCCTACCTATAGTTGTTATAACAGTGCCAGCAAAGAAGAAGGAACTTCCCAAATCCCAGTGACTGATTTGATTGGAGGTGTTTCCTAAAGGTATAATCCCTGCATTTATTGCTGCCACTATTTGCTGCAAGTTTAAAAAGAAATTTATCAGTACACATAAATCACACGGAGGCATCAAACAGCACATATTTCACCCTAGTTGACGAATTAGACAAAGAATCCATTTTAAGGCTTGCTTTTTCATTTGGAGTATACAATACAGATTAAGGCTTTCTACTAAAGAATTTAATAAGTTACATGATAAGAAAATTGTATTTGATATCAAGTGAATGGATCTGTATGGAGCATATCATACTGCACCAATATGCATTTGTATCTCTTCTGTTAGCATATTGAGTGACTTATTTGAATCAACTACTATTTTTTTAGGAAGCAACACAAAGCAAAAATATTGCACACTTACAATTTAAATAATATATGAAAGCTTCATCAAAAAGCAGGTTATTTCCAAAGTGCTAATCATTTTGAATGTTTCAGCCAAGCCTGGTTTGTGTATAGCTGTAGAGTGTATATAACAATAAGATGCTTTTTTAAAAAGGCAATAGCAATTCACTATCAAACTTAAGTTACTCCATGTATATCTAGATTCTTAGAATCTCTGCAGATTCTTTATAAATTCGATTACAATCTCATAGCATCACCAAAATATCACCAAAAGCCCCTAGATGAGAATCAACAATATTCATATAGGGACACTAGGATCTGGACACTGCCTTGAGTGGTAAGGAGAGGCAGACAGAAAGATGACATTATAATCTCCTAAATCATCAGATGTTGAGCAGAGGATAGGGATATCCAGAAGAACAAAACACAGAAGAGAACATGTTAGGAGAAAATTGTGTAGTAAAAGAGAGACATATGGATTGTAGGAAAAGGTGTTTTCTGCGTATAGTTTTAGAGATCTTTATCATTTAATTTCCAGATTTTAAAATTGGAAGGAGCTTCATTTGATAGACAAGGAAATTAAATACTGAGAGAGGTAAAGTGATTTGTTTAAGCTCAGTCTACTGGCAAGTGGACAAAAACCGCACTGTGAAAATGGAGGGCACTACCCCAGAAAGTTACCGTCAGATGGAAAAGAGCATGTAATCCAGAGCTGAAAATGCAATATAAAATTACATTTGTCTGATTTGTTTTACCTTATAAACTAAAACTTTAGTAGTTCTGTGTAAAGTTAATTAAATGGCTATGCTCTCTTAAAATTTTAAACAATATAGGGGCGCCTGAGTGGCTCAGTCAGTTAAGTGTCCGACTTCGGCTCAGGTCATGATCTCATGGTTTGTGGGTTGAAGCCCCGCGTCGGGCTCTGTGCTGACAGCTCAGCGCCTGGAGCCTGCTTCAGATTCTGTGTGTCCCTCTCCCTCTGCCTCTTCCCTATTTGCTCTCTCTCTCTCAAAAATAAGTAAACGTTAAAAAAATTAAAAAAAAATTTTTAACAATATATATTTATTATAAAAAATTTAGGAAAATACAGAAAGGCATAACAAGAATAATAAAACTTATCCACAATTCCAGACTCCAGAGATAAACACTGTTAATGTATTAAAGTATCTATTCCTGGTGTTTTGCTATACTTTTTACATGGTTGGATTTATGAAATGTATGAAACATATACTCTATTTTTACTTAATATTTTTCTATATGTAGTTTTTCTTTGTCATTACCGTATTTACTTAATCACTGCCAGATATGTAGGCATATAAGCTGTTCTAAAATTTCTTATTATGAAAAGTGCTGCTCTGAACATATTTATGTATAAATATATTTTTTTCATTTGTGAATACTTCATTGGGACAGATTGCTAGAAATAAGTTTGCCACATTAAAAACTGAATATTTGGGGGCACCTGGGTGGCTCAATTAATTGGTTAAGCATCTGACTCTTGATTTCGGCTCAGGTCATGATCTCACAGTTTGTGAGATGGAGCCCTGCTTCCCGCTCTGTGCTGACACTTCAGAGCCTCCTTGGGACTCTCTCACTCTCTCTCTCTCTCTCTCTCTCTCTCTCTCTCTCTCTCTGTTTGGCCCTCCCTGGCTCACACGCATGCACGTGCTGTCTCTCTCTCTCTCAAAATAAATAAATAAACATTAAAAAAAGATTATGAATATTTTAACGTTCTTGATATATAGTAGCAAGCAGCTGCCCAGGAAGGTTGTTATAATTTACAACTGCACTCCCAACAATTTACAAGTGCTTAGCAATGCTATTACCTCTAATATTAATATTTTATCCTTAGTTAATTGATAAGAATTGTTTACATTTATATATCCTTTATTGTGTGTAAAGATAAATAACAATGCTTCCTTTATTATCCATCAAATGTACACAAATATAAATAAATGCACATATATGTACACAGCACACAATGAAGCTAATTTTGAACATGTTTCCACTGTTTGGATATATATGAGATCTATAAATTAATTAAGGAAACTGAACATTAATGCATAGAGAAACTTCCTATCACAGAACATGGTATGAATCTCCAGTGACTGAGTCCCCTTTAATTTCCTGAAATAAAGTACTTATATATGCTTCACATAGGTCTGTAAGGTTATTCTTAAGTATTTTATGTTTTTCCATTTTAAATTATAACTAGTCATAGCTGCTGAATACACAAATATATATTGCCTACTCTCTGCACTAGTAATTCTCATTTTTTTTCTGAAAACCACTTTATAGTCTCAAAAGTTATTGAAGGCATCAAGAAGGTTTGTATATATGAGTTATAACTTTTGATATTTACTATATTTATTGGAATTTCTAATTTTCAAAACGTTTTTGATTAATTCATGTAAAAATAAAATAAGGCCATTATACATTAACGTAAGTAACCTACGTTTATGAAGATTATTATGTTTTCCAAAACAAAAAAAATAGTGAGAAGTGAGGCACTGTTTTGTAACTTATAAATCTCTTTTTTTTTTCAATATATGAAGTTTATTGTCAAATTGGTTTCCATACAACACCCAGTGCTCATCGCAAAAGGTGCCCTCCTCGATACCCATCACCCACCCTCCCCTCCCTCCCACCCCCCATCAACCCTCAGTTTGCTCTCAGTTTTTAAGAGTCTCTTATGCTTTGGCTCTCTTCCACTCTAACCTCTTTTTTTTTTTCCTTCCTCTCCCCCATGGGTTTCTGTTAAGTTTCTCAGGATCCACATAAGAGTGAAACCATATGGTATCTGTCTTTCTCTGTATGGCTTATTTCACTTAGCATCACACTCTCCAGTTCCACCCATGTTGCTACAAAGGGCCATATTTCATTCTTTCTCATTGCCACGTAGTACTCCATTGTGTATATAAACCACAATTTTTTTATCCATTCATCAGTTGATGGACATTTAGGCTCTTTCCATAATTTGGCTATTGTTGAGAGTGCTGGTATAATTATAAATCTCTTAAATATCCTGCTTGATAGAAAACATTTAGATTCTAATATATGCTTCTGTGTTCAACCTACTGGAGAGCACATCACATAGCCTCTGGAAAAACTCCACTGTAAACTCATGAGGCAATGAGAGCAGAAAAGGCAAAAACATCTCAGTATTTTCAAAAACATAGCTTTGACCACATCAAACCTCTGAAAGGGTCTTGGGACCACATCTTGAGAATCTGCTATATACTGAACTCGTATTTTTCTTTTGTTGTCTGATTTTGTTTTCTACCTGGAGAACCAAAGTAAGCAAGCATATAGCTTACAAATAATGGCATTTTATCTCTGCGTCTTCCAAAAGTTATGTTTTATTACCTTTCATCTCTTATTACATTGGCCAGCATCTCCGGAGCAATGTTAAATAAAAATAATTGAGAGCACATTTGTTTGTTTTTTGTCACATAAAAAGTGGTTTTAGTGTTTTATCATTAAATATATTTACTATTGGCAAGGAAATGGTATTTAATTAAATAATTACAAGAGCAGGCAAATAAAAGGGACACATAAACAGAACTTAAAAGCCTAAAAATGTCTTTGGAAATATTTTAAGATAGCAATAAACATACAAGGGATGTACACACAAGCATTATAAGCACAGGCACAATAATCTCTAGCTTTGCAACTCCCAGGAAAACTAATGCTTCCAGTAAAAAAAAAAACAAGGAAAAGGAGGTTGGGATTTAGATAGATTATAACTGCATCCAAAGTATAGTTTTATATTTTAGAGACATTTCGTTAACACATTCATTTATTCAAAAATATTTACCAACTGTTTATGATGCTAGGTAATGGGGAAACAACAGAGAAGTAAAAAAAAATACGGGTGATCAATTTATAAGTGAAAAAAGATAAAACACGTCTTTAGACTCCACCCTATTAAATAACATTATTTGATTACTAGATGCAAGCTAATTTTGCCAACAATTGACTTAAAACAGCCTACGTGGTCAGCACCATTATTTTAGCCCATTCTTTTGCTTCTCAATGATGAGGTGCAACATTACCCAGACTCTGGGATAACATCCACAAGTTATTTAAATGCAAAGGAAGCAAATGTAGACTCAGAAACAGTAATGCTTGGCAATGTGTGGGTTGTAGATAGTTATCACAGAGCTTGAGATGGAACTGGTGACATGTCAGATCACTATGAGAATGAGTCTACCATGAGGTTCCTAAATTGGAATATTCTTACGATTTTATTTTATGTTTTTGTACAAGGTCTCTTGGTCAACAGCTACAAGAAACTGCATGCCCTTTGACAAGTGTACTGATATAGATCTAAGAGTCTCTGCAATTTCATCAATTCAGGCCATCAAAGCATTTAACAAATGCCTTCGTTAAAACTGTTTGTGCATGTGCCATATAATGTGACTAAAGTAACAATCATATCATCAATAACAACTTTTGTGGACAATCGAGTCATGTTGATAAGTTATGAATAAATTGAATTGTTTAGAATAAAGGACATTTTGGTCCTATAAATTTCATCCTAACATATTATTACTTGAAGTCTTGATTAAGGAAGGGTTTCCAAACTTAAAATATACAATTAGAAACAGTATAAGATAATCTTATTTGGATTCACATTTCATTTTTGCTCTTCAGTATATAGACAATCATAGAACGTGTGTTAAGAAAAAGAAGCTGAATACATGGTTCTACTCAAGAATATAAATTGTAACTTCAGAAACAGAGTTCTAAGAGCTTTATACTCACTGAGCTGATAAAGGTAATTACTCATAACAGTTATGATGAAAAATCCGAGTTCCATGACAGCGATGTCTTTAGAACAGAAGTTCACAGAGTTCTACTGTGATTTTGTGCCTACTTGAATTGTAAGACGTTGATATCTCAATGTCATTTGGAGTTTTGGAACCATATTCAGCTTTGACACCAAACATTGATAGGACACACTTATTTGTAATTGTATGAGACTAACCCTGGAATGCAAGGCAATCACTGACTATCATGAAAATGTTCCTGTGAGCCCAATACCTAGGAACAACTTTTTCATGTGGTAAAAGGTACCTGACTAGCTATTTTGTCATTGAAGGAAATTATGTTGAAAATTAAGTAACCCTTCGTACCCATCAGTAAGTAACCCATCAGTACACCTGATGAATGTACTGTTTTCAGAGTAGGTTATATCATAGATCTTAAAACACAGGTCACACTGGAGGCTCTGATTTCGCTTTTTCCCCCTTTACTCAGATGCTCAGATGTTCATGCTCATCTAAACAATACAGAATGTTCTGAAGGAATGCCTTCTCCAAATTCCTCCTCTGTTAATATCGTAATCATGACTTCATTAAAATACATTTTCATACCTCTAATCCTAAAAGTAAAGTCACATTAAAGTTTTAAATGATGTAAAAATTCTAAACTGCAGGTATCAACTATTAGCTCCCAACCGGGTTATACCAATGATGTCTGTATCATTGACATATCATTGACGTGGCTCAATGACAACTTCTTTTGGCTGGGTATTTAAGATGGACCTCATGTTTTTCTCATATGGAAAAGAACACTATTTCCAATCACTGACATCAGGGGCCAAATCCATTTATACTTACACTGGCATCTGTATTATTAAACAGTTCCTTAACGAGAAACATTAGTATTATCTTGCCAGATTTCCGTAAGGAACAATTACATATCTTTTTGTGCCACTATTTGCTCGTGGAGGAGCAAGTTTTATCCCGAGAGGGGCCTAGCCTTGAGGAAAAGAATTAAATCACACATTCACAACACCTCATCCGAACACTTCAAGTATGCAAGCAAGATTATTTTGAAAGACTTGAAGAGTCCATAATGAGAAAAGCGAAATAATAATTGATGCTCTCTTTGCCAAAGAACTTTGTGAGAAGACATAGCAGTAGGTATCATTACTATGTATTGTTATACCACAAAAATAATCATCATCCATCAATTATACACTGTGACGTATGAGTATCATTGCCAAAAGCTACAGGATCATTGTTGATCCCATTCTTAATCTTCTGGGTATATGTCAACACCATGATCACCTAATGTCAGATGACGTGAACTGCTTTCAAGGGTCCTGCTGATAAATCCAGAGACTATCTCAAGATGGCCTTTACTCTTACAGGCGCATAATTCACATACGTCACTGTGGAGCCTAGGCAACCCTGACTGGTATATTTAAATCAATGCAAAGTCACATTTGTTTGTGTATTTCCTAATAGTTTTTTTTTTTTTTTTTTTTTTTTTTTTTTTTTTTTTACAGTTTATACATTTAGAGAGAGACAGAGAGACACAGAGAAAGACAGACAGAGAGAGAGAGGCGGGGAGAGAATGAGCTGGGGAGGGGCAGAAAGAGAGGGGGACAATATCCAAAGTGAGCTGTGTGCTGACAGCAGCGAGCCTGATTCAGGGCCCGACCTCACGAACCGTAGGATCATGACGTGAGCTGAAGTCGGATGCTTAAAGAACTGAGCCACCCAGGAGCCCCTAAGAGTTCTTTTAAACTTGATTGGCCATATCTATCTGAAATGTTCTTTACAGATATAATTTGCACAAGAAGCTTCTCCTCTGATGTCAGTGACATGTGGTAGTCTTTAATCACTGGGACTGCTTCTTGGACATAACAGATTAGGTTCAACTGAAAGGGAGCATCATAGATCTTTAGTGTAAACTTACATACAGAGGAATCCCATGCTACGTCCTTTGTATTACTGGGAAAAATGCCCAGAAACTATGGGCAGAAAATGCTTCTTCACTTTTTTGTCCTTTCATGGTATTCTGGAAGCTAAAGTAATGACACTGGCTTCCTCGCATGAGATAATATTTCTGTCAGAGTACCACTTGGGACCATTGACAGTCCAGTGAGGGAGGAAACAACTTCTTGAAAACCACACTGTATTACCATATTGATCCACAAGACTATCCTAGTCCAGCGGCAGCTCTCAGCTAATGACAGTACTAGGTTGAACCATATAAAATTGCCAATAGCTAAGCCCTTCTGGGTCTATAAGATGGTAATTTCATATTAGCATACAAGAGAATAGCATGTAATAACATGCTAACTTTCATTTCGGTGGGATATTTATTACTGCAGCATTAAAGCTAATTCCCATAAGCAGAAACTGTGAATATCAAATCAATCTATTACGTTCTTGCTTATAGTTCTATGTGAAGAATATATACATCTTAGATTGATTAAAACCCTGTATGGCTGAGAATACTGTTTTGAGAAAACATGGGCCAACTGATGAATTCTTATTGGGGATTCCAGTTGTGTCCAACTTTTGCATATATCTGAAAAGGCAGGAGTTTTATCTAATAGTTAAGATGTTTATATTTTGTAAAAGGACATTTATATATTCATCATTTGCTATCAAATATTGCATATAGTATACATTCTAGCCTCCAATTTGATAAAGGAACTTGGGACACATTACATGAAATTTAGTTTTTCAGAAATTCTAGTTATGCAGAGATAAAGCTTTTGTTTTAGCTAGGAAAAGTAGAGGAATCTACATAAATCCCTGAAAGAATGAGAAATTCCAAAATTACATTCCACAGTTAAATAAACTGTTATATGCAAGTATTGACAAAGGTTAGATTTTTAAACTAGCATCAATAATCTTTTTCCTTTGAGAAAATATATTACTGATTTCTGTGGAGAAAGAAAATGGAGTAGTACATTTGCATATTTTATACAGAACACAGGTGATTAAACCATTCTAAATTTAGAGTCTGGTAAAGAAGCAAGTTTTCAAGGTTTCTCCAGTGTATATCTTTTAAGTAAGAAAGGTAATGCTATGATGTTTTTAATCTACTGTTCTTGCTGGATACAATTTGAATCAGAATACATTTCATGGTTTTTTTTTTTTAAGGCTTTAAAAATCTTTGAACGTATTTCCATGTAATCCATTACCTATGTTTAATCGCACATTAATTAGAAAAAAATTTTTTAATTATTTTTTTTAATTTTAGGGCGAGAGAGAGAGGGCATGAGTCAGGGGGAGGGGCAGAAGGAAAGCGAGAGAATCTTAATCAGGTTCCACGCTCAGTGTGGAGCAACCTGGACCCTGGAGTCATGACCTGAGCCAAAATCCAGAGTCAGACACTCACCTGACTGAGCCACGCAGGCATCCCCAATTAGAAACTCCTTATAGAGAAGCATCCTTTTTTTTAAAAAACAAAAAACTTAATTCTTTCTTTCTTTCTTTTTTTTTTAAAGTAAGCTCTACATTAAATGTGGGGCTTGAACTCACAACCCTGAGATCAAGAGTTGTGCACTCTACCAACTGAACCAGCCAGGTGCCCCCCAAAACTTAATTCCTATAACCTAAAAAAGGATAGTATTTCCTAAGGGAAGCAGTTTCCGCATAGTAGATGTTAGAAAGCACCTCTAAAAATAAACATCTTGCTTACCTTCCCATCTCTTTCCTTCTATTTACAGATTATACCATCGCATGTCAAAGCTATTTTTATACAGACTAATGAAATATACAGCTTTTTTCTTGCTCTTTTTAAAGTGTAAATTTATTTCCTATTAGCAGAAACAAAAACTTAAAATCCAGAGTAGGAAAGAACAGGGAGTGAGAGATGGATGTCATCAACAGAGCCCAAAGCAAGAGGCATACTTCTTGGTATAAGAGCTGCCTTCCTTGGTTATATCCACTTTGGAATACAATTTTAATGGTAAAATTAATGTACAAATGACTGGATTTTGGAAAAATAAGAATAAAAAAATCACTCACAGTCCCTAAAACCATTTTTGAACATACATATATATTCAACTTTTGGTTTTGTTAACAATTATCCATTAAATGTGCTTTCAACTATATTCATATCACATAAGATTTCGTAAGGCATTTTGAAGCCATTAATACCTTATTTCATGGTCATCAATACCTCACTGAGTAGCTACATGTAAAATAGTTCACATAACCAACCTTCTACTAATGAATACATTTGGATGACTGTATCCAAGTTCAAATGACCATTGGCAAAGTTGTTATAGAGATGATTTATACATCAAACAAGGACGGAACATGAAACACTACAATTCTGTTATTCTTGGAGTCCTGCATGAAATCACACTGTGGTATAGAAAGGATAAAATGTGGTCAAGACCCTGAGTTCTTGCAACTCTGGAGAGCCAGAAAAATACATGTGAAGCAAGCATACTAAAATATGCATTCCCACAGCTGTGCATGCTTCCATATTTTCCTGGATTCCATATTATTTCTAGGGCATATTAATATTCTACCAGAATATTAATCTCTGTCTATCTTTCTGGCCCCTTCCACCTCATCTCAGCATAAGTACAGGCAGTAGAAAAGAGATTAATAAAAGAATAGGACAATATGGAGAAAGAAGGAGGTAGAACAAGAAGTCAGGAAGAAACAAAAGAGCAAGTGGGGGGCAGGGGGCGGGGGGAGATAAAAGATAACAAAGAAGAGACAGTTCTAGGAGAATAAGATAGGAACTTAATTCAAGTCATAGTCACTCTGTCTAGGAAGTTCTTTTAAAGGAGGTTGCCCTTAAAATAGGATGCAAGTAGGCAGAAAACAGATCAAGAAGACACAGTATCTAAGACGATATTTTTATACCATTTTGCCTGGGGCATGCCACACTAACCATCATTTATTCATGCGCTGTTTTAAAGGCCTGAAGTTCGAAACTGATGAGAAAAAGAAATGGCCCAAAATGACGCAAAGCGAATTTTACTCTGTCAATTACGTGGATCCATAGAATTCCCAAATTTAGAGATTCTGATGGCTTTTTCAGTAAAACACCACTGATCTCTAATTCAGTTGGTTTTCCAGCACACTTAAGCCCATATTTCCATAACAGATACAAATTTAAACAAAAAAGTACTTTAACCTATATAAAAGTCATCACAGAGGAAATGGGGAAATTATTCGAGTCCCCACAGAAAAGCAACCCTTTTCTTTATTATAGGTTTTTAAAACAAATGATTTTTTTTTTTCTTGCCTTTTCTGAATTTGTAACTAAAAGATCATAGCAAGGACGGAAAATCTCAGGTTCTGAAAATGCACACACACAGCCAACAAAGTGACCAACTAAGGAAATTTGTGTTTGAATAAATCAAACTTCCCATTACCAAAATCAGTCATCAGTAAGGGCAAAATATCACATTACTAGAATATTTCAATAATATTCGGATCGGCAGTTCCTCTGTTTCAGCCCCTCCCCATTAAATTTAATGTATTTCTTACTTCAACTGAGCTGACTCACTGCCATTAGTAAGTCTAAAAGAAATTACTATGCCTTCAGGTTCCAGGGAAAATTTCTTAATACACTGCAGGTTAGTTTACTAATGACTCGCTAACGTTACACAGAGAAAAGGAAGTCTGGCAAAACTGCTTAATATGTTTATATTTCTTGGCTCAATGTCACAAAATCAAGACAGCAAAAATAGTATATGAATAACTTCCCAAAATGTAGTGATTCATACCCATCCTGTCTGAGCTTCTTAGCTTTCCTCCAAGTTTTCCTCGTATTTCTCAATTACACACCCATACACTCACCAGTCGTAGCAAATACTGAATTGGTTGAAATCCATTTTCTTGAGAAACAGAACCTGATAGAATGTCTTATATTTTTCTAAGCCGACTGGAATGATAGAGCTACCCTTTGACACCTGTCCAGTAGTTATTGCACAAAAATGTAATTAAACCCTTCCCTCGGGCACCTCTCAGACTGATTTAAGAGTGTCACACACCACAATGCTCAGCACTGAAAACGAGCCTGGCATCTTTCCTCATGTTTTCTACATTAGTCATTCACATATGCGGTATTGTTCATCTTCATTCACACAAGGATACCAATCCCAAGAGCAATTCGGAGCACGGCAACCTTTGAAAGGGAAGATGCTTCAAAATCCACATGATAAGCATGACAGTGGAGGGTCTTCCTTCCTCAAAGATGCCATTGCTAGGGCAGTCTTTAGTCGGGGGTGGGGTCTAATGCCTGGAGGCATATGTTGGCCCAACATGCTTAGCGATCGTCACTTCTCCTGCCCCCAGACTCCTTCCAACCAAGCATGTGTTTATGTTGGTGGAACAAGTATGATAGGTTTAAACTGGGCAGGGAGAGACAGAGAGAGAGAGAGAGAGAGAGAGAGAGAGAGAGAGAAGGAGAGAAAAGTACATAACATGCAGTCACTGGCAGGTCCAGAGTGCTGGCATCAGGAGATGACTGAATACACCTAGGTGTCACTCAATTTTCATTTTTAATCACCTGCTGTATCTGCTGTGCATCTACTGGGTGTCCTCTAGATAGCTTTGTCTCCTTAAGGAACTATTTGGACTCAGCAGTGCAAGACTGATGTACTTCACCATCTCATAAAATTAACACTGTGACCATTACCAATATATATATATCACTTAACAGGAATCATATATACATATATACACATATACATACATATATACATACATATGTGCATATACACACATATGTATATACATGTATATATGTATTATGTATGTGTGTGTGTATGTATGTATATATATATATATATATATATATATATATATATATATATAATTTACCTTCCACCGAAGCTGAAGCATAAAGAGACTAAACACATCACTAGTTCAAAGTAAGTAAAAATGATAATTAACCTAGAAAACCAGCCTCTCATCTTGGTGATACAGTTTAGCTGTACTGTGGCTTTGGTCAACTAGCTTTGGACATAGTTATCATTTATAGTATTGTTTTTATGTGAAATCACATGGGAAGTCCCAAGCAATAAATACATTCATAAATAAATTTTTAAAGAGAATCCAATCGTCAGTTTGAAGTTGGGGTGAGCATTTTGTTTATTTTATCCCTTTGTGTCTAATGTATCCCAAACGGTCCTTAGGCCTTATCCTAAATGTTTACGTCACACACAGCTTCTGTGTCTAGTGTAATGCCAACTGCTCAAGAATTATTTGTGGTATATTTTGTGCTTACTGATTCCTAAGTACGCAGTGGTTACAATTGTGAACCGATGGGATACAACACTAATTGTATACTACACGTCACAGTGAAGAGAGTAAGTTAACACTTGACACAGCTAATCGCTCCAACTCAGCAGCACGTCTTCACTTGGCCCACAGAACACCACCCTCTCTAGCTTTCTCAGACTCCCTGAAGGATGTCTCATTCCCTTCACCTTTGAGCCTCTGGTTCTGTTCTCCACCCATCTAACACTCCTAGGTGATTTCATTTAAACTCAAGGCTCTCGATATCATCAATATGCTGACACCTCCCAAATGTGTTGTTCATTCTGGACTGCTTCCCTACCTGGGTGTCTAAAAGGCAATTAAATTTTATATTTAAAAAATAATAATAAATAAATAAACATTAAAAAAATAAAAAGAATAAAACAACAACAACAACAACAACAACAAAGGCAATTCAAACCGACCATATGCCGGAATGAATTCCCAACCTCCTCCCTGAAACCCGCTCCACCTGAGTTTTCCCTGGGTCATTAATTGGCAGCTTTAGTTTTCCGGTTCTTAGAGCCCAAAACCTATATTTGGAAGGCACCATCCTTGACTTCTTTCCCTCGCACCTCACATCAAATTCCATGAGCTTTAACTTCAAAATATCCCATTTAATCCCATCTCATCACATCCACTGCTTCTACTTCTGTCCTCATATAAGGCCACCACCACCTCCCTCCGGGTTCCAGCTTTGTCCACTTACATCTGTTCCTCCCAGGGTAACCACAGCAATGCCTTTAAGTCATAAGTCAGATCATGTACTTGCCCTTCTCTCTACCTGGAATAACTTCCCTCAGTATCCACAAGTCTATTCACAGTCGACTATTTATTGTTTTTCAGGTTGTGCTAAAATACATGAATTCCTTCATTTGCCAATTTAATTGGCCCAGACAGCAATTCTGTAGCATGTAGCCTCTATTACTTTTTGAAAATACTCAGAATTGCTTGAAATTACCTTATATGCTTATTAGTTTACTTATTTTTTGTTTCCATAATTGTAAGAAACTTACTTGAGTTGCTCTTGGCTTTAAAACCCATAACCTCAAGAGAGGAGAGATGATATCAGCAAAATGGTGAAAGAGGAAGCCCCCAGATCCACCTCCTCCAACAGAGATACTGGGTCAACAGTGCACAGACCAATTCCCTTAATGAGAAATCCAGAAATCAGTTAAGAGGCTCCTGAACTCCAAATGAGCACAAAACCAGTCACATCAAAGATGGGAGGAAAATTCACTCCCCCTAGTTTAGCATGGTGCAACTGTGAGAAAACTCCTAGCCCCCAGCTTCTCCCTGAGTAGGCAAAGAGTTGGAACATGAATCAAATGTTCTGGATTAAGGGGTACTGCTCAAGGGATTGGTTTTTGCCTTGCTATGTCAGAGTACTGATGAAGCCTGGCACCCTCTAGACGCCTAGGGGACAATGACAACACTATGAGCTAGGTGGCTTGCTTCTGCTCCAGAGGACCTACAGTCTAGCAGACATGGGCCAGTAGAGCTTGGCAACCTCTCCCTTAGGGAAAAAGGGAAAAGTGGAGCATGTGTCCAACACTCTGGCTTTTGAAGGGGCTACACAAAGGATTGGTTTATGTCTTGCCCAACTCAGAGCACTGGCTGATGGGATACAGTCTACTCTAAAAACTGCAAGACCACTGAGAATAACAAAGCCCTGGGAGGCTTGCAATAGCTCAAGAAAAATTGCAGTACTTCAGACAGACACCAGAGGTAGCAAGAGATTACAAGCTCCTGAAAAAAAAGAAACTGGCAAATCCATGTAACTGGGAATTTACATGCACAAGTTCAGAGAAACACATCCACAGAAAAGACATGAGAGGCCTATAGAATCTCAAGGGAGAAAGCTTCTCCCTGTACATAGTCAGATTGTAAAGACTGAGAGAGGGGGCTGTTTTACCAAATGTGTAGATCACAACACAAAATTACAAGGCATATGAAGAAATAGGAAAGCACAATTCAAAGGAACAAAATAGATGTCCAGAAATGAACACTGAAGAAACAAAGGTATATGAATTACCTCAAAGAATTCAAAAGAACCGTCATAAAGATGTTCAGCGGGTTCAGAAAGCAATGCACGAAAAAATGGGAATATCAACAAAGAGATGGAAAATATAAAAGAAAACTAAACAGAAATTTAGGAGCTGGAGAACACAATAACCCAACTGTAAAATCTCTTAGAGGAATTCAACAGCAGACCTGATTGAGCAGAAGAATCAGAGAACTCCAAGGCAAGACATTTGAAATTATCCAGCCAAAGGAACAAAAAGAAAGACAATGAAAAAGAGAGAAGAAAGTTTAAGGGATTTATGGTCTACCATCAAGCTGACTCAAAGTCATACACCCAAAGTTCCAGAAGTAGAAGAGAAAAAGAGGAAAGGAGCTTATCTGAAGATATAATGGCTGAAAACTTCCTAAATCTGTGGAAGAAAATGAACATCCAGGTTCAAGAAGACCAAAAGACTCCAAATAGAATGAATTATAAAAGTCCACACCAAGGCACATACAATCAAATTGTTAAAAGTCAAAAACAAAGAGACAATTTTGAAAGCAGCAAAACAAAAGTAACTCATTGCATGCAAGGGTGCCCCTGTAAGACTATAAGCATATTTCTCAGCAGAAAACCTGTAGGGCAGAAAAGAATGGGATGATAGGTTCAAAGAAAGAAAAAACTGCCACCCAGGTTTACTATACCTGGTAAAACTGTCCTTCAAAAACGAAACATAAATGTTTTCCTGGATAAACAAAAGCTAATGGAGCTCATGACTCCTCAACCTGCCTTATAAGAAATGCTAAAAGGCATCCTTCAAGTTGAAGTAAAAGGCTGTTAAAGTGCAACACGAAAGTACATGAAAGTATGAACGTAACTGGTAAAGATAAATAGGTAGACAAATTGAGAGTACCGTTGAACTGTGATGGTGATGCATAACAGTTTTAATTGTGATATAGAAGTTAAAACATGAGTATACAAAATAACTGTAACTACAAAACTATGTTCATGGATACAAAACTAAAAGTCTTATTTGTGACCTCAATAACCACCCAAAGTTTTTTGGTGGGGGGTAAAAAAGAAGAGTTTGGTATGCAATTGTGGTTAAGTTGTTATCAGCCTAAAATAGAGTGTTGTAACAACAAGATGTTTTATATAAACACAATGGAAACCACAAAGATAATACCTACAGAAAATTTTCAAAAGAGAAGGATAAAGAAGTTAAAAAAAATCATTACACAAAAAGCATCAAAAACAAAGAAGATAGCAAGAGAGGAAAAGAGTGATAAAAAAGCTATAAGACCAACAGGATACAATTAACAAAATATTAATAGTAAGTTCTTTCCTATTGGTAATTATCTTAAATGTAGATGGGTTCAAAGATATAGTCAAAAGAGACAGCGTGGCTGAATGGATTTAAAAAAAGATTCAACAATACGCTGTCTATAAGAAACTACTTTAGGTTTAAGGTGATATACAGACTGAAAATGAAAAAGTAGAAAAAGATTTTCCATTCAAATGGTAGCCAAGGGACAGCATGTATGGCCATACTTATACAAAACAATATAAACTTTAAGTCAAAAACTGTCACAAACAACAAAGAAGGTATTATATAATGATCAAAGGGCCAATTCCCTAGTAAGATGTAACAATATAAATATATATGCACCCAACATCAGAGTGCTCAAATATATCAAGCGACCACTGACAGAACTGAAAGAATAAATAGACAGCAACACCACAATAACAAGAGATATCAATGCCCCATTTTCAATAATGGATTGAATATCCAGACAAAAGATCAATAATGAAACAGAAGACATGAACAACACTATAAACCAAATGGGCCGAACAGACATATACAGAACCTACCAGTCAACAAAAAATACACACACACACAAAATAATAATACATGTTTTTCTTTTCTTTTTTTTTTTTTTTTAAATTTTTTTTTTTCAACGTTTTTTATTTATTTTTGGGACAGAGAGAGACAGAGCATGAACGGGGGAGGGGCAGAGAGAGGGAGACACAGAATCGGAAACAGGCTCCAGGCTCCGAGCCATCAGCCCAGAGCCTGACGCGGGGCTCGAACTCACGGACCGCGAGATCGTGACCTGACTGAAGTCGGATGCTTAACCGACTGCGCCACCCAGGCGCCCCAGCATGTTTTTCTTAAGTACACACAGAATCTTTTCCAGAACAGATTACATGTTAGGTTCAAAAAAAGTCTTAACAAATTCAAGAAGACCAAAATCATACCAAGTATCTTTTCTGACCAAAATGGAATGAAACTAGAAATCAACAGCAGAGGGAAAACTGGATAATTCACAATTATGTGGAACTTAAACAACACACTCCTGGATAACCAATGGGTTGAAGAAGAATCAAAAGGGAAATTAGAAAATGTCCTGAGACAAATGGAATGAAAACAGAGCATAATAAGACATATGAGTTGCAGCAAAAGTAGTACTAGGAGGGAAGTCTATAAGCAGTAAACACCATCATTAAAAAAGAAAGATCTCAAATATTAAGAACCTAACCATACACCTCAAAGAACCAGAAAAAGAACAAACTAAACTAAAAATTAGCAGAAAGAAGGAAATTTTAATAAAGATTACAGCAGAAATAAGTGAAATAGAGAATGAAAAACCATAGCAAAAATAAGAGGGTTTCTTTTAAGATAAAAGAAATTGACAAATCTTGCTAGACTAAGAAAAACACAAGGAATCTCAAATTAAATAAAATCAGAAATAAAAGAGTGGACATCACAACCAATGCCACAGAAATATAAAGGATTATAAGAAACTACCATGAAAAATTATACCCAACTAATTGGATAACTTAGAAGAAATAGATAAATTCCTAGAAACAGACAATCTGCCAATACTAAATTATGAAAAAACAAAATATATACATACCTAAACTAGTAAGTAGATTGAATCAGTAATCAAAACCTCCCAACAAAGAAAAGGTCAGGGCCAGAGGATTCACTGATGAATTCTACTAAACATTTAAAGAATTAACACCAATCCTTCTTGGACTCTTTCAGAAAACTGAAAAGGAGGGAACATTTCCAAACTCATTTTACAGAAGCAGCATTACTCTGATACCAAAGCCAGACAAAGACACTATAAGAAGAAACTACAGTCCAGTATCTCTGATGAATGTAGATGCAAACATCTTTGACAAAACACTAGCAAATTGAATTCAACAGCACATTAAAAGGATCATACACCATGACCACGTGGGATTTATTGCTGAGATGCAAAGACGTTTCAATACATGAAATTTAATCAATATGATACACTGCATTAACAGAACAAAGGATAAAAATCACATGATTGTCTCAAGAGAAAGAGAAAAAACATTTGACAAAAGCCAACAACCTCTATGATAAAAATCCTCAGAAAACTAGAAATAGAAGAACATTAGCTCAACAAAGTAAAGGCCATATATGAAACTCCACTCCTAACATCATCCCCAATAATGAAAAACTGAAAGTTTTTCTTCTAAGATCAGGAACAAGGCAAAAAAAACCTCACTCTGACTACTTCTATTCAACAAAGTACTAGAAGTCCTCCTCATGAGAGCAATACAACAAGAAAAAGAAATACAAAGCATTCAAATTGGAAAGGAAGAAGTCAAAGTACTTCTGTTCAAATTCCATGATCTTACATGTAAAAAAAACCAAAAGATTCCACAAAAAAACTGCTAGTACTAGGAAATGAATTCAACAAAGCTACAGAATACAAAATCAACATAAGAATCACTGTGTTTCTATACTAACAGTGAACAATCCAAAAGGAGATTTAGGAAACTTTCCCATTTACAATAGCATCAAAGAGAATAAAATACTTAGGAATACATTTAACAAGGCAGTGAATGCTTTGTATAATAAAAACTATTACATTTGCTTGAAGAAATTAAAGAAGACAAATAAGTGGAAAGATATCCTATGTTCATGGATTAGAAGACTTAATATTGTTAAAATGCCCATAATACCCCCAAATATCTACATAGTCAATGCAATCCCCATTAAAATCTAAATAGCATTTTTTTTTTGCAGGAAAAAAAAATCCTAAAATTCATATGGAACTACAAAGGACTCCACATAACCCAAACAATCTTGAAAAAGAACAAAGCTGGAGGCCTCACACTTCCTGATTTCAAAACATATCACAAAGCTACACTAATCAAAACAGTTTGAAACTGGCAAAACAAGTATAGACCAATGTTACAGAACAGAGGCCAGAAATAAACCCATGGTCAAATGAGCTTCAACAAGAGTGTCAAGACTATAAATGGGGAAAGGACAGTCTCTTTGGCAAACAGTGTTGGGAAAACTGAGCATCCACATAGAAGATAATAAAATTGGACCTTTATCTTACATCATATATGAAAATCAACTCAAAATGGATTAAAGACTTAAGTGTAAGATCTGAAACTATAAAACTACTGGAAGAAAATATAGTAGAAAAGCTTCATACCACTGGTCTTGGCAATGATTTCTGGGAAATGTTGCTAAAACCACAGGCAACACAGGCACCTGGGTGGCTCAGGCGGTTGAGCGTCCTACTTTGGCTCAGGTCATGATTTTGCGGTTCATGAGTTCGAGCCCCACGTTGGGCTCTGTGCTCACAGCTCAGAGCCCGGAGCCTACTTCGGATTCTGCGTCTCCCTCTCCCTCTGCCCCACACCTGCTTGTGTTCTGTCTCTTTCTGTCTCTCAAAAATGAATAAACATTTAAAAAAAAAAAAAACCCACAAGCAACAAAGAAAAAATAGACAAGTGGCACTTCATCAAATTAAAAAGCTTCTGCATAGCAAAGGAAATAATCCATGGAGTGAAAAGTCAACTGCTGAATGGGAGAAAATATCTGCAAACCATATGTTGGGAAAAGGCCAATATCCAAAATATATAAGGAATTCCTACAACTCAATAGCAAAAAACCCCAAATAACCTGATTAAAAAGAAATGAGCAAAGGACTTGATCAGACATTTATCTGAAGATGATATAAAAATGTCCAACAGGTATATGAAAATTACTCAACATCACTAATAGGCAAATGCAAATAAAAACTACAATATCACCTCACATCTCATAAGGTGGCCACAATAAAAACAAACAAAAAAACCCCCCAAACAAACAAACAGACACCCAGAACTTGAGTGTCAGCAATGACTTGGAGGAATTGAAACACTTGGGCACTATGGTAGGAATCTAAAATGAGCAGCTGCTATAGAAAATAGCAAGGATGTTCCTCAAAAATTAAAAATAGAACTAGCTTCTGGTCCAACCATCCCACTTCCAAATATCTATCCAAAATCACGGAAAACAGAATCTCAAAGAAATATCTGCAATACCATGTTCATTACAGAATGATTCACAATAGTCAAGACGTAAAAAGAAGCGAAATGTCCATCGGTGGACCAATGGGTAAAGAAAATGTGGAATATACAGACAATGGAATATTATTCAGTCTTCAAAAAAGAAAGAAATCCTGTTACATGCTATAACTTGGATGAAGCTTTGAGGACATCATGCTACATGAAATAAACCAGTCACAACAGGACAGAGACTGAATGATTCCACTCACGCGAGTTATCTAAAGTAGTCAAATTCATGGAAGCAGATAGGAGAATGGTACCTTCCAGGGGTGGGAGGCGGCAGGATGGGGAAATGTGGATTTGCTGTCCAACGTGTGTAGAGTTTCAGTTAAGGAAGAGGAAAAAGTTTCAGAAATATGCTGTACAGCATTGTGCTTAGAGTTAACGATATTTTGTTGTACACTTAAACATTTGTTAGCAAGGTAGCTCTCATGTGTTATTTACCACAATAAAAGAATAAAATAAAAGATAGAGTCCTTGGCATAGGAGAATAGTTTTAAAAGACTGGTACACCCATAAGATAGCATTGCTACAAAGTCTTTCAAAAAGATTCCATAAATCTATAGTTAAACAGAGAGCTATATATTTATAACAGATTGCAAAGTAAGACATTAAGGATATAAAATACATATCATAAAATACAATTTTGAGAGGGAAAGAACCCATAGTCTAGCACAGTGCCAGCTACACAGCAGTAAGATTTCAATCAATATTCACTTAATGGGTGGAATTCATGGAAGTTTCATTCATTTATCAGACAAAGTTTAAAAAGCAAAATTCTGAGTTGTCTGGTTTCTTTTTCCTAATGCATTTTGGTTTATCACCCTTTAGCTGAAAAGCTTAATCCTTTTTTAAAAAATCCAGTTATAACTTCATCTGGCAACTTTGGTGGCAAGAAACTTCATAAGGACACTACTCACTTTCATTTTCTTTAAGATTCAGGATTTCCCCCAATCCTAAAACTCTGAGATTTTTCACTCATTCATTCAGCATAAAGAGGCAGCATAAGCAATGGAAGCAGGAAAACTGAGATGATAAATACGGAATAATGAGTCACATCTCTGTGGGGACACAGCCTGTATGCAGGCTGCGGCTCTGGAGGGCAAAGAAGAAAACATCTTGATTACTTACTTCAAAATAAAAAATGTTAGAATAGCAGCTCTCATCTTAGAAACATGCTGATATTTACAAGAGCAAGAAAGAAAAAGGAAAAAAGAGACATTGGTGGAAAGGAAAAGTGGTGAACTAGAAGTCATGGACTAGAAGTGACGGTATTTTTTCTGTCACTAACTAGTGGTACTCTCTTAGGAAAATAGTTGAATCGTTTATTTTCTTAGTTCTAAAGTGACAGGGTTTGACTAGGTAATATGTACTTGTACATTTCAGGTTCTAAATTCAATGAATTTCTTCCTTAAAATGTTACATGCAAATAATTCAAAGTATATTATGATAAAATTTTGCTGGCACTTTCTATAGACACTCGTTATAACCTCTCAGATGCAGTTACCAGTATTGCTTTTTCTTTGCATTTTCTTTTAGACTCGAAGACACCCAGGCTAGTTTGGTTTAAGAAAAATTTTTTTTAACGTTTATTCATTTTTGAGAGACAGAGAGAGACAGAACAGGAGCAGGGGAGGGGCAGAGAGAGACACAGAATCCGAAGCAGGCTCCAGGCTCTGAGCTGTCAGCACAGAGCCTGACACGGGGCTCGAACCCACAAACTGTGAGATCATGGTCTCAGCCAAAGTCGGATGTTCAACTGACTGAACCATCTAGGTGTCCCCTAGTTTGCTTTATACGTGAGATTAACTTTTTTTTTTCTTTCTTTGCCCTCAAGAAGAAAGGAGTCTCATTTAGGTCCCTAACAAGAAGGCTACTTGAAGCAATTTAATCCTGCATCAGGAAAGCATCAGAGGGAATAAAACACAAATGCAAACACACAAACATAAACACAAGCTCTCTGTGGATCAAGAAATAATAAGGTTGTAAGGAGCTGAGTAATGGAAAATAAAGCAGAAGCTCCTGTCCTATCAAAAAATACTTTTTGAATAACAGCATAGTACAGCATCCAAGAAAAATATGCCTCAAGAATGATATTGTTATTATAAAATAAGATTATTGACAATTTTAATTAAGCCAAAGTATTTAAAACTAGCCTCATGAAATAGATTTTCAGGCCAGCTCAAGTCAAGAGCCAAATGTCATCATCTGATAAAACATCTTCCAGAAATAAAAAAACATTGTGAAGCTTTGGAACTTGTTAACCAGATTTAAAAAAGAAGAAGAAAATCTATATTTATTAAGGACAAAGTAATTATCCAATCATTTACATTAGCATATTAGCTGTAACATGTCCAGATATAACAGTAAGGTTGTGGAAGGGTTTAAATAGAAAATAATTTTAAAAAGATAGTAAAATAAACAAAAATCTTTTATCCTGAAAGTAGAATTTATTTAAAGACAATTAAAATAAAATAAATAAAATAAAATAAATCATCTAGCAATTATCTCTGCTCATTAAAATTATCTCCTTCTTAGACACACTGAATTGAATATGTGGTATCAGCTTCAGAACCCTCAACCAGCCACCTCCCCTCTCTCTTTATCTTCTCCAGAAGTACACACATTACCTGGATCACCACCCTTGAGCATCTCTTCCTGAAAGGCGAGAAGAGAGGACAGTCTTCTGGCCCAAACCCTGTCTGTCCCCTCTCAGCCTCCGTCTTTAAAATTCTTTCCAAAATGAACTTTCATTAAAATTTCTCCAACCAATCTTTCTGTTTTTATTTGATTTCTTCCCCCTACCAGGTCACCAGAGTATTCACCTAGGATCATTATGACATACTCTGTTTCCTTCTACAATTTTCCATTTGTTGATCTCCCACTGCCCGTAAAACCAAGACCACTTATCAAGGCCTACAAGGTGTTGGCCTGCTTCCCTCACATGAATGATGGCCCAACCCCACTGGTGTTTGCACGGGCCCCAGAACACACCAAGAATGCTCTCGCCTTTGCACTTGCTGCCTTCTCTTCCTGAAACGCTTCCCTGCCCCCCAAGGTCTTCACAGGACTGATCCTCTCTCATTCAGGTTTCATCGTGAATGTCACCTGTCCAAGAGAAAGGGTGTCTGAACACAGCTCTTGTAGAGGAGCACGGCCCCCATCATTCTGTGGCATTAAGCCATTGTTCAGTCTTCAGGACATCTGTATTTTCTGAAATTATCTTGTTGAGGTGTTTCTTTGTTCACTAGCACAGCAGCTCCAAGAAAGCAGGACTCTTGTCAGTCCACACAATCATAATCCGTGTGGATTATGCCCCCTGCTTAGAACAACGCCTTTCAAAACTTATTACATGTTTAACGAATAAATGAATGAATGCATTTTAATTACTTCTTCCTTTAGAGGAACAGACTTTCCCACCAACTGTCTTACGTCAGGTCTCTATAAACATTAATATGCTATCTGAACATGGTACATGAATACAGAAATATTTCTGAATGAGGATTCAGAAAAGGAACTCAGGATGTTCAGTGTGTGGCCAAATGTCCAAAAAAAAAAAAAAAATCAGATTCAGAAAACTATGTTGCCAATCAATTTTTTTTTTCTTGTATGAATGATAAGCTATTTTGACCACGATTAAATGGAACTTTGTCTTACAAAATTTTATTTTGTGACAGCTGGGAATAATCACCTCCACTTCTGTCTTGCATTCAATGAGCGGTGCATGGACCAGGACAAATGGAAAACAGCAGCAGCCTACCTCACTGTCTGAGAAGCAGGAGTAAATCAAATGTGCTGAGAAACCATTACCAACCGCTAGTGCAACAGGAATGTTGGAACCCACCCAGTAGTATTTCAATTCTCTTATGGACTGTTACGCAATTAACACTGTGAATTTTATTTTACCTAAAAGAAGCATGACCACCAAGGCACGCTTTAAAGTCAAGACTAAAAACATTTCTGCCATGTTCACTAGCTTTGCTGAAGAAACACCGAGGTCCCGATCATCTGAGGTGTTGCTGTCTGAAAATACGCTGTCCATTAAAGATCACAGTTTGTAAGCATTTCCATGGCCATTTTAAGGAAACTAAGACCTTCCCTGTATTCCCCATGAAAAATAAAATATAAGAACTCTAAATGCGTGTAATAACTCTGCTTCTCCATCCTATTCCACGTAGGTTTGCCCTGCTTGGAAAGCTGTTAGTGAATCCTGACCGCACTGTTATCCTGTTGGGAACACACACAGCACCACAGATCCACAGTATGGTGACTCTTGGGTTAACACAAAGTCTCCCCAAGAACTCCCCTTCCAATCTAGAGGAGACGAGGCATATCTCTGCTCTTGGGGTTGACATCAAAATTTCTAAATGGACACAAACCAGCACCTCTTCCTCCATAAATTTCAGAATCCACTTCCCTGGTACCATTAGCATCACCCAGATGTTGAAAGCACATCACATGCAAGGAGAGACGAGTTCATTCCATTGTATTTGTCACTTGGATCAAATGTTCCCTAACCGACCTGTAGAGGACCCGAATAACAGTGACAGGAAAGGGGACTTTTTCATTTGCCCAAAAGGAACACCACCTGTTTTAGCAATTCTGAGTTTCTGGTGAATCCCTGTATTCCTCTAAGTGAGTTTTAGCAAAGTAAAAACAGAAGCACAACTGCAGAAAAGGAACTTTACAAGAGTCAAGAAACTATGCTGGGATCCTAAAAATAGAAAATTGAAGGATTAGAGGCTCTTTTCCCTGAAATGTGCATCAATGTAAGCCATGTGATCGTCTGATGGTGCCTATTGACATTCTTCTCCTTTTCCACAGTCCTGACATTCATTGCTTTATTTCTCAAAGCTGCCTTTACTGCTTCATCACCAGAGAACACATTATACTTCACAAGCATCTGGGAAATTTTGATTCCTTAGATACCCCTCCAAGGAATACATACTTTTTAACTTACCAGTCTGCAAATATTGGCATTTTCACTCAACGTTATTATAGACTGAGGACACACTAATTAGAGCTCTCCTACATACATATAACAAGAAATTCTAAATAAACTGGAGTTTTCTGAGAAAAATGAAAAGCAAAATGAGTGAAAGCAGTAAAGGATACTTCTGAACATATACGCAAGATAACTAATCATAGGGGGGAAATATAGCCATTCTACATAGAGAAAGTACATTTCACCAATCAAACAGCTATTGTCAGGGGGTACATAAGAATATAAGAAAAATCAGTTCACAAAATGTAAGTAGTCCTAAAAAGATTATTTACTAAAGACTTACCGAAATCAACCCTTATAAAAATGTTTCGTTACAGATCTTTAAAAAAGGTTTTAACAGTTTTTAAAAATGTAGATACAATAAATATATATTTGAAGGGATAAATGTAAATCTATGTATCTGTTATGTGATGTTTTAATTTAACACTAAAAAGGAAACTATCAAAGTATAGGAATACCACCGTGATCTTGAAGACTGTGAAGTGTTCAATGTTCAATTAAATTTTTAAAACCTCACAAGCCTGGGTAAAAAAAGGCATACAAATGAGGCTTGAGATTCATTCAACCTTGTTAAGTGAAAACTAATGGATTTGAGAGAAAATAAACCAGGCTCCCCTTTTCAAACAGTGTTTTCAATAACCTAGAAGAAGCCTCCAGAGTCACTGGGATTCTTTGCCTGAGGACATCATTCAACAATGCCAACAGAGAAAAAACTAGAAAAGTAACAGAGAGGTAATAGAAATAAAACAGGGGGGAAGAAAAGGAAAAAGAGAGAAAGCAGGGGCACCTGGGTGGCTCAGTCAGTTAAGCGTTCGACCTTAGCTCAAGTCCTGATCTCACGGTTTGTGAGTTCGAGCCCCGCATCGGGCTCTGTGCTGACAGCTCAGAGCCTGGAGCCTGCTTGGGATTCTCTCTCTCCCCCTCTCTCTGCCCTTCTGCTGCTCACGCTCTCTCTCTCTCTCTCTCAAAAATAAATAAACATTAAAAAAAAAAAAAAAAGAAAGAAAGCAGAGACCACTCTTGCGCTAAAGTATGACTCATCCTCTTTGGAACATTGCCCACAGCTCAAATCGACACTTATCAAAGTCTGAACTGAGCAGAAAGCAGTTAAAAAAAAAAAAAAAAAAAAAGATAAGTAAAATAATCAAGAGGCCACTCTAAGTGTTAAGGAAGAGATTACAAAACAAAACTATTCGAAAGGCAGAGACCTAAGACACACATCATCACAGATTTTCAAAGCAGGGGAGCTGCCTGAGAACGAATTCTAAATGTGGTAGGGGATAAAAATGAGAAAGATAATGTCGCTATCTTTAGAAGGGAACCACATGACTTAGTCCACAAAGTTCATCAGGCAAATAAATGGCCTAAAACTTGATAAAGGATGTAATGTTATGAAAGATCACGTGAAAAGTAAAACTTTATTGAGTAGAATGCAAGACACATATCAAGAGAAGGTACACGCTGAAATGCAATGAAATTCAAACAGTGTAGATAATTAAGTTTCTGAATATAAGATCCATGCCAGCTTCTTCCTAACGTCATGACACCTGAGCGTCATCCCTTTTAAAAGCCATCCCTTTTAAAGCTGGTTTTGTGGAAGGAACCATGGCACTCTTTGCCAACATCCATCGGTAGCACAGTTAAGAGTAGAGATAGTGAGCTAGTTGAACTACTGTTTACTGTTCTTGATCCAGCTGGGATATTCAAATATTCATAAAAATGAAAAGCAGAGAAACAGCTGAAAGAGATAAAAAAAAAAATATCACCTCATTCTCCTACTGATAAGGATATTACCTAAGCTATGTGGGGATTTAAACGATATCTAAAGCCAAGACGTGAAATATTCCCGAAGCATCCCCTACACAAGGGTGTGCAAAAAATGGAGCCGGTAAAATGGCCTGTGTACCCGATCCCATGCATGTGAAATTCTGTGTGGAAATACGTGTGGGTCTTGGCCACCTCTCGGTGGAGGAATTTTAGATGTTTACTTTTTCCTTTGCACCTTCTTGTACTACCTGGATTTTGTATGAGACACAATTGTTACTTTGTGAATGTCAGAGAGCATGAACCTATGGGCAGGAAGGGGCGGCAAACAGGAGTTTGTTCACTGACAGTAGTACATGGGCGAGTCCTAGGGAAACTGGAAATTGACAAAGTCTTCTTTAAGACCTCTGTATCTCCCTTGATGCATCATTCCCTCTTGTAATTCTCAAGACTGCATTCCTGAGTAATCTTCTCCACCAAAGCCTAGTCGTTTAAGTGCCTCGTGGATAGTCTGCTAAAATAATCCAAACTACAACATTATGACATATACAAGAAGTTGACACATTAGACTATCTGCAGTGCTTTTTCCAGAGATTAATCCAGAGAACAAGAAGGGTAAAGGCACTGATAAGAAAGCCCTTTTAGGAGCTTTCTGGACAAGTTATTGTGTCCATAAATAAAATGATAAAAGGTGACTGTTTGCTTTCCAAAACTGAAGCCCAGTATTTAACAAGCTGGATGCTTATACAAACTGGAATGACAACCACCAAACTATCATGTATAGAATCATGTAGCATCACTCACTACCATATCCAGTCAGCTCTAAACTCTGCTTTTAATATGCCAAACCATCCCATTTGCCTTTAAGAAAGTCATAACCTCCAACACAGACTTCCCCATTTAAACACCTTCAAAACCTCCCATGCTGAGAGACATCCTTCTTCTTTTTCTTAAAGTTTATTTATTCATTTTGAGAGAGAGAGAGAGAGAGAGAGAGAGAGAGAGAGAGAGAGAGAGAGAGAACAAGTGGGGGAGAGGCAGAGAGAGCCAGAGAATCCCAAGCAAACTCTGCACGGTCAGATGCAGGACTCAAACTCGTGAACTATGAGATCATGATCTGAGCTGAAGTTGGATGCTTACCCAAGTGAGACACCCAGGTGCCTCTGAGAGATTTCTTAAATGTTTTCTTTAAAGGGTTCCCTAAAGACAAGGAAAAATAAAACCCTAAGGGGTTTGGGGGCACAGGGTGACACAGTTTCCTCAAATGAGAGCTGTGTTCCTGAAATGTTAGGTTGTGAATCAATAATGGACCTGAATTTTGGATTTTATTCCTTAGAGTCCTCTACCTGTTGAAGTGCTCCTAGGGTCATACCAGGACCTCTGCTTGGCTCAAACTGTACTCATTCCCCAGGTGATTTCATCCAATGGCTTGACTTGAAAAGCCTTCTGTAAAATGATGACTTCCTAATATGAACCTTCAGCCTGACCCCTCCCCTGAACTCCAAACCCACATTTCCAGCATCATTTTTCCTACACATCCCATTTCCCACTCAGCATCCACTCTTGGATCTCCTCAGAGGCATCTCAAATTTAACATGGCTGTGCTGGCCTGGAATCTGCCTAAGCTGTTTTGCTGAAGTACCTGCACAGAACTGTCCCCAGCGTGTGAGACATGCTGACCAAGAGTGTTGCTTTCCAACTGTGGCTTGAGTAGCTTCTGGGGGTTAGGACCAGCTTGTCGGCATTATTTGTTGGTAATGGCGTGACAGATGATTTGCACCTTGGTGAGCCTCTTGAAAAGTTCTGCCACTGAGGCTGGCTACCCAGCAAGAAAACACCTTTGTGAACAGCAGGGATATGATCAGCCAAGACCTGGTTCCAAGGTATTCCATGCACATACTGGTGGCTCTTGACCGAAGTATGTCCTGGCCTGGCAGAGGGAGGCCTTGGCTGTGATACAACCTTTGCCTACGGTGCCCATCCTTGCTGTTGTTACATTTCATCACTTTCCTGCCTTGGAGATCTAGAAGTCCTATTATTTGGGTCCTGAGAATCTTTTCAATAACCCAACCCTGTCTAACTGACACGGTCAGTGCAATGTCCAACCCTAAACGCCTGACATCATCCCCTAACCAGCTCCTCCTGCACTTTTTCTCACGTCTGCAAATTGGGAACTGTATTCTTTTAGATCTGTAGGACAAAACTTTTGGTGTTTTCTTTGACTCCTCACCCTTGCACTGTAAGTCTCCTCCATTGGTAAAATCCATTGGCTCTCTTCAAGTGTCTCCAGGATCTGACCATATCTCATGGCCCCCTGCTACCACGTTGGTTCAATTCAAGCTCCCCCCTCATCTATCACAAGGGTTATTACAACAGCCACATAACAGTTCCTTCTGTTTCTGTCCACGGCCTCCAGCAATCTCTTCTCAACTCAGCAGGCAGAGTGATCCTGGGGAAACAAGCCAGAGCAGGACACTCATGTGTGCCAAAAAGCCAACTCCATATTATAACTTACAAGGCCCTACAGGGCTTGGCCCTCGCTACCTGTCTGATGTCATCTCCTACCACTCCCTCCTAGCATCCTTGCTGTTCCTGTACCTGCCAGGGACACTCTTGCATCAGGGAGGGCATCTCTACTGCTGATCCCTCTGCCAGAGTGTGGTTCCCCAAACCTGGCTGGTTCCCTCACTCCCTCTACTTAAAAGTCACCATATTAGTGAAGCTTCCCCAGTGACCTTATGTAAAATTAATCACCAATACCACCCAACGTTTCCTAACCTTTTTCGCTGCTTTATTTTTTCTCCTGAGACTTAACACTATCTAACACATCCTCTTCCCTCAGCAGAATGTAACCTCACCAAGGCCAAGAGCTTTCATCTGTCTTACTCTCCACTGTACTTCTGTACCTAGGACAACACACATAGCAGGAATGCAATGAAGTGGTCTTGAATGAATGATTATATAATTGATATAAAACAACGTTTTTGGTTTTGTTTTTAAAGTTCACTGGCATTCTAGGAACATAACCAAGTGTCTCAATGGCACATCCACCCCAGGTGGTGAACAGGCTCAGGATGAAGTCCACCCCCTGGTATGGTACAGTAGGCCCTGTTGTACCTTGTTAGACTTGCTGAAGCCCCTGCCCCTCAATCTAGATCATTCAGTTACTGGAGCAAATCATGCCCCTTCTGCCTAGAACATTTGCTGATCCCCTTGTCTTCCCCTAGAATCCTCTGATTCCGCACTTAACATCCAGTTTCCCTTCTACCTCTTCTCTGTGTCTTCCCGACTCTCACGAAGTGGTTAATTTCTTCCTCAGTTGTCTAGCTCCAAACTCTAAGCACTTCTACTGTAGCTGTGCTTATAGCGGTCTCCTCCACTTGTCTTTGGAGGGAGCGCCTTACGAGAAACTCTGTTTTTTTCCATCATTTTACTTGCCCCATACCTCGCACGAAGGTCAACACATGCTCAAAAAATGCTGCTGAATGATAGGAGTAAAAAACAAACTGAGAAGAAAGGAATAGTGCAAAGAGAATATAATCCCCTCAGCAGGAGGGCTTCAAGAGATGTAGGCCTGAGGCTGCCATATGACCTCATGCAAATGCATCAGTTTCTTCACCCCAAAATAGGCAGAATACCCACCCTCCCTACCTTGCAGCGGCTGTGTGGCTCACGTGAGAAAATGAAAGTCAAATCTCCCATGAAGTATTTTTATTATCAGTGTAGAGATCAGAGATTTACCCTGTCTTTTTAATCCCAGAATTGATTCAGCAAACACGTAAATAACTAGGTTGAGGCCAAGGTGTATCTACTGTAACCATGCCTCTACTGGTTTGCCACGTTCAAGCAGGAGAAAACCAGGAAGTGTTCTCCAAAAAGAATATTAAAATCCGGGTTATATATGCTCCATTTTTATATGGAGAGAGAGATAGGTTATATAATATACATCGCTAGGTACGGAGAACTGTAATTCGATATCCGTTACACTCTGATACATAGAACGACAGGAAGCTTTACAGCAAACTTAACGTTTGTTAATTTTTTTAGAGGTAGTAAATACAGGACCTTAGAGCATAAGCTCTGGAGTCCGTCCACTTAGGTTTAAATAAGAGTGCACTCCACCACTTTGTACTCTTGGAAAATTAAGCTCCCTCTGCCTCAATGTGCACCTAAGTTAAATACAGATAATAAGTCACTTAGCTCATATGGCTGTTTAAGAGTTAAATGAGACAATACACAGAAAAGGTTAGCACAGTGCCTGGCACACAGTCAGTGCTCATTAAATGTTGGTTATCGTTAATGGTATTCGTGGCTTTTAAAACTTCAGAGTGTTTGCAGGTGTTTTTCTGTACTGACACTAATTTAAATGTAACGGATGTTGCAAATCAAAGTGGTCAAAGCACTTCAGCCCAGCAACGATGCCTTTGTCTTGATATCTCTGTCCCCTCTTCAATCTTGCCTTGGCGGGCTGATGTCAAGATGGCACTCAGAGGGGATGCACATGCTGGGACTAGGTAGCAGAAGAAGCAGGTGCTCTCGTGAGCCTTAATTCTCCGTTTTCTTTCCCTTCCCTCCCCTAACCCACCCTCTGACAAGCACAGCCTGGTATGAAGTTACCATAGCCCAGGCAGAGGTGTAATTAATAATCTGGGGCCTGGGGCCAAATTAGTTTAACTGTACCTGACATTGGCCTTACAGTCTGACTACCCATGTCCTCCTCCTTCCTCACTCTTTTCATAAAAGAAATCCAGAATTCCTTCTCTACTAATATGAGGACTGAACTTCTAACTTCTCCACTTGATCCCCCTCTCAGCACTGAAAAACGCCGAACCCCGAAAGAGCAGAGACTCCTGGGAATAACAGCAGATCAAGATTCCGAGGACCTGAACACTCATCCTAATAATGGTGTCTGGAGTAAGTCACTGGGACTGCTGTGTGTTAGCTTCCTTGTCCTTCATGCTGTGACAGCACTGTCTAACATACCTACTCGTGAGGTTTTAAGGGATGATTAAATGGGAAAATAGATGTGGGAAAGACCCATGGACACTTACGAGGATCGTATGAATGAGATGTAATTCTAATATAAGATTACTGGTGGGGCACCTGGGTGGCTCAATGGGTTAAGCATCCGACTTCGGCTCAGGTCGTGATCTTGCAATCTGTGAGTTCGAGCCCCACGTTGGGTTCTGTGCTGACAGCTCAGAGCCTTGAACCTGCTTTGAATTCTGTCTCCCTCTCTCTCTCTGCCTCTCCCCGGCTCTTGCTCTGTCTCTCTCTCTTAAAAATAAACATTAAAAATTAAAAAAAAAAAAAAGATCACTGGCTTATTTGCCTTTCTCCCTATTTAAACACCGATCTCGATCTCTGAAACCATGCCATTATAAACATCTCTTTTATCAGAAGAAACTTTATTCAAAGAGAATAAAATAATCTATTACATCTATGGGGTTATAAAGATGCGTGATATGGCAATAAACAACAGGCAACTTCTGAATAAGCATAAAATACTTGAGATTTTTAAGAGGCAAAAATTCTCATCAGCCGTGAATATTAATAAAGCTAAAATAGATTCCTGTGTGGGGCAGAAAGAAAAAGATTAGGTCATTGTTGAGCTCTGTCTGTATCCCTTCCAAAAACAATATAGCAAAAATGACCAGTCTCCACCTCCAGATTGTCCCCACCTGCCAAGCCCTTCAAGTTATTCTCACAGGTATGAATAGATCTAGGTAATATTGAACAGTAGGACCAATTTCAAATCCATACAGGGTTTCCTTCAGCATTGTCCTGAAATTCCAGGCATTTCTTTTCCCAGCTCAAGACCAATCACGCCACTTCAGATGATAAGAACACAACTATCTGAATCAGACGCTTCAACCCCATAAAGGGACAGTGGGGGGAGGGGAGGGGTGGGGCAGCGAAACTAAGAACAGCAAACAAACCTAACGCTTTGCGATATCCTGAATGCTGCACAGGGATTATCTCTTCACTGTTCACAGCAACCCTGTTTGATAGTTAGACTTCCCTCATTCCAGATGGATCATTTTAGGCTTAGAGAGGAAAATTACTTGTTCAGGATGACACCTCTAGAAAAGTGCTCAATTGGGGTTTAAAACACATCCTATCTGATCCCAACATTTAGGCTTTTACCCCATGCTACTTCCAAGATAATTTAGAGCTCTTCTTTTAAAATCCTAGGGAAATGGGAATTCTTTTTTTTTTTTTTTCTAATGTTTATTTCCTTTTGAGAGAGAGATGGAGAGAGAGAGAGAAAGCGGGGGAGGGGCAGAGAGAGAGGGAGACACAGAATACAAAGCAGGCTCCAGGCTCTGAGCTGTCAGCACAGAGCCCAATGCAGGGCTTGAACCCATAAGCTGTAAGATCATGACCTGAGGCAAAGTTGGAGGCTTAACTAACTGAGCCACCCAGGGCCCCATCTTTAAGATTATCTGAGTACCTTTTAGAATTCTGTGGCACAAAGACAGAGTGAAGAGAAAGTGATCTCATGTAGGAACAGGTAATGGGGTAGCTGGGACAGTGCTACTAGTTGGCAGGTCCATTGTCAATACTGAAAATATTGCCATCATCTAAAAACAGTACTGGATTCAGTATGCAAGTGTCTGAAGAGCCTTTCCAAAGTGTAAATCAAATAGGTGAGACGCAAAAGTGTCTGAATACAGTAGGAGCTAAAGAAGAGTTAGAGGACAGTACCTTTGATAGCTTTCAATGAGACTTGAATAGGAACTTGTATGTGCTTTCTACAAACAGACAGGGGCATGAAGGGCAGAGGTAGCATTTGGGGATCTATGGCAAAAGGGAAGTAAGAGCGAAAAGGCCTTCGAATAGGAAACTGGATTAAAACCAGTAAGAATTTCTTCCTTCAATCTACAATTCCAACTCATTCAAATGATGCAAAACCAAATATAAGATGAGGAAAAACATGATTCAGATCATTTCGAGTCCAATTTGACTTACACCAGTTAAGCAAAGTAGGTTCTATAAGAAAATGAGTATCTGTACATTTAAAATGTTTGCAACAACCAGTCAGATCTCTCCTTGAAAGAACAGTCTGGGGCTCTCTTCCTTCCCGATTCTTGGTTTGACCAATGAATTGTTTTACAATCTACAACAGAAGGAATCTACGACAAAAATACAGCCATTTCCAAGGAGCCTAACTGAAACTTTTAAATCATTCTGCGATTAACTTTTAAAACAAAATATTTTTCCATAAAGATACTGTCCCGCCATTATAGAGCACGCGTAAATTATTTTTTAAGATGCAAAAACTCCGTTTTTCTGTGTAATAGTAAATTGCTTTCAGCTGGGGTTTAGAGAGGCAAGGATCAATCATTTCTCTCTGGGCACCTGAAAAGGCAGTTACCAGAGTGATACTTTGGCTGGGTTAAAGAGGTGAGCTACAATCTGTTACCCACGAGGGACACCCGTCTCAAGAAGGTCATGCCACAAGCTCATCGTTTGTATCTTATGACGGCCCGGGGCGTGATTAAAGCACTTTTCTGCCTTGGGTTTTCCACTCCTTTGCCACAGCGATGTTTGTCAGTCGGCAATGATAATCTAACCACGAGGGCCCTCGCCAAGGCAGCCCCACGTCCCCCGGGTGTCCACTGGCAGTTCTGACAGGGCAAAGGAAGAGAAATCAGGGAGACAGTGGGAGAGAAGGAGCAGCAGAAGATAAGAAGGAACAGGAGGGAGCAATTAAGGCGAAGCAGAAGAAGACAGAGAAGAAGTAAGACAAGAGGGAAGACGTGCAGAAAGGGGACGGCTAAGCCAGAAGGAAGTCAATGCCAAAGCGAAAGTGGAACAGGGCCCCCACGGGTGCACCACTGTGCTACCGGTAGCCTCCTCTTACTGCTACATTTTTCCCCGGAGAGGAAGCAGGGTAACAACTCCTCTGTGCCGTTATTACCTGGATGAGTTCGTCCAGCTCGGTCGAATTGACACAGGAGTGCTGGGAAATGAATGTCTGCTTCTGGATCACAATGGTGGTCCTCTGTGAAATCTCATGAGGCTGCTCCAATGCTTTGAACACGGTGGCTCCGATGATCAGATAGAGGACAACCACCAGGAAAATCGTGGAGACCGTCTTCCATTTCATAACATTAATGGTCGTGTCACTCTCCACCCGGGAAGCAAGCACTGTGGGTTTCGTGGAAAACGAGAGCCTCGGTTTGGAGTTCTGAGCGGCAGATTTAGGGTCCAGCAAGTCAGGTGCCGCCACTGACAACAACAGAGAGTGAAGGTTAGGTTGGAGAAGGGTATGGGGGTAATGGCTGGGCTTCTTTAGGGGATGAGCAAAGGCGGGCTCAGCTCCGCTGCTCTCCTGGTGGAAGCTCTGGAACCAACCTGAGTGTTCCTACTGGATTGCTCTGGGACCGTACATAAAGGTTCAAGGACAAGGGGCGGGGTCTCAGCTCTCTGCTGCTATTGGGGTTCCAGAGCCAAGGAAGGAAACAGGAGGTGGACCAAGAAACTTACAAAAAAAAAAAAAAAATTTAAGATGCCTGAGCTCTTCCTCATGAACTTTTAAATTTACATCTGTTCACCGTTGCTAGTCAGCAAAGATTGAACTCCTAAGACTTGGTGGTACTAAACGATCTCATGAATGCTCATCAAGAAGGTTCACGGACTATTTCTGTTCTCAAGAACTTAACCCTCTGTACCACAAGCAGTTGACATCAAGAACATTCTTTGTTTTTATTTAGAAATTCGTTGTAATAAAGGGATTGTATTATAAGTGAATTTGTGATCCAAACACTGTTGCTCAAAGTAAAACATTAGTCATTTTCTGGTAAAACATGATGGGAAGCAAACCACTCAATTGCCCAATCATTTCTTTGTTGCCTACCCTCTAAAGTGATTCATGATTAAACATTCTCTACATCTTACTTTTCAATCTCTGGCATCTTGCAAAAAAACAGAGTATTGCTACCTCTCTGGCACCATCCTAGGTGCTGCTAAGACATGAGAAGTTGCTTCCATGTCAACAGTGAACGTTATCCAGAACAAAGAATTTAAAACCTTATCTTACACCTTAGACCCTCTGTACAAAGCGAATTGCCCCATTAGCGTGGATTTATGTGTTCTCTTACAAATTCCCATATACTCTGAGGTGACTCTAAATCCATTTATGATTTATCTCAGCTGCTCAAAAATATCATTAATGGATTTCTTCTTGGAAAATACAAAGATACTAGATTTTCACTTGCTAAGGAGGGAATAAGCTAGCTACTACAGAATGTTTGTTTGGAAAGGCAACATTGAACCAAAAGAGTTAATAGAATAGCCAAAAAACAAAACAAAACAAAACAAAACAAAACAAACCACCAAAACAAAAACCCAAGAACAAAAACCAGGGGGACCTGAAAAAAAAAAAAACAAAACACCGACTCAAGCAGAACGATCAATTTCAGAGTCCACAATTGTTATAGATAGAAGTAAAATTGCTCTGGTGTCTATAATAAAAGCCTAATCAGAAAGAACACTTTCAGGTAAGTATATGAGACATCACTGCAGAACTGAACCCAGAGACCCTTACAGGAACCGGAAATTACTTGAGAACGAGAAGAGAATGGAAAGTGTCCGTTTTCACAGGGCTGGGGTCCCTGCCCTCTTGACCACCACTGGTGGTGGCACTACCTGTTTGAGTTCCTAAATCTTCCGCTGCCCGTGACAAAGAAGCTTTGCAAACAAAGCTATTTGAGACACTAGCCCTAAGCAGTGTTGCACAGTGATGGCAGATAAGAGAGGGCGCCTCAAACCAGCAAATCAAACCCCTGAACGACTCTGACTTCGAAGAGATGAAATCAGAGCTCTGACAGAGTAGCTGCACCCATGGCTCCAAGTGGAGATTCCACATATACACGGCTCATTTCGGCAACTTCCTATGGTTCAACCTGCTGTATACAGGTATGAACACGTCTCCCTCCTGATGCGGTCCCCTGCTCAGAATAAGGCCACAAACTAGTAGACACCTTTAACAGAGTTAAATGTAACATTCAACACCTTTATAGTTAGAAAGGCAACTTCACTCAAAATTAGCACTATGTGTTCAATGTTCTAATCAAAAATAACTTTTTTTTAATAGACATGCTGGTAACAGCTGATATCACTGTCACCTGCCGACTAGCTACCCGGTTCCACCTCCAAGCTACTTAATGTGTCTTGAGTGAAAAATAAAGGTCGTAATCTAAAATTAAGCCATTTTCGGAATAAAAATAACAGAAATCCACATTATCTCTCTGAAGAAAGCTTTCCAAGCCTTTCCTCTCCAATTCTCTGTGCTCTTATATTTCTGGTTTTTCACACCAAAGGTTTCGGGTCAGCAGAACTGGAGAACACAGAGACTTTACCTTGAGGCCCCCAAATCCCAATCCCAAATCCCAACACCACACTAAAACATCATAATTATGTGCTTTTGGGGGAAAGAAACAGATATGTTTTTAGAAGACTGTGTGTGTGCATTAAGCTAATACATTTCCTGCTGAAGTTTAATTCTTTGAAGCTATTGCCTTATTTTTTTAATTAGCAGAAATATATATAAATGCACATTTGGCAGACGGAATGGACAGCAATTGGTGAAATACCAAAATAAAAAACAACAGCCTTTCCTCCCCAGCTAACATGGGCAAGGAACCTCTGTGTTTGCATCTCCACGCCGTCTGATGTATGATCGGGCAGGGGTGCTCCTTAGAACAAGGAATCAAAGAGTCGTCCCTTCACACACTGTCATCACCATCGCTACCTCCCTCCTCTGCCACTAGCACATCACAGTCTCCTCTTAATCCAGGTCTCCCATCCTCACACGGGTATGCCTTCGCGCCGGGCCCGCGGCTGGCGACTCAATAGCAAGAGAAATGAGCTTTTTTTTTCAGCACCACCGCCTGTCCCACCTCGCAAGGGGCAACAAGTGTGACCGGGGTCACCATGCGTCCTGCCGGTCAGCTGGTCCCAAGGGCTGACCCTCCTCCTCCTTCGGAAACTCCCTTAAGGTGTCCCAAACCCACAGCCTAGGCAGATAGATGCCAAAGCCCCAGGCACCAGCGGGAGAGGGGGTGGGGGAGAGGCAGCCAGCGGAGGAGCCGGGGATCGATCTGCCTCCAAACCGAGATTACGACCCAACACCTTGGACGGGAAACGAAGGTGGAGAACGTCCGCTTGCTGCCAGCGGGGCATTTGCAGCCCTCCCACCAGTCCCGGCTGGGGAGGGAAAGCGCGGGGCGGGGGGTGGTGGGGGTGGTGGTGGAGGGGTTACCCGGGGGTCTCACCTCCTGCTCTATAGCCGGGTCTCTCCCGCGAGGCGCTGGGAAGCATGAGGCATGCAGCATTCAAAATGTTTTTTGAAAAAGACGGACTTGAAGCTTTTACAAACACGCCATTGTACTCACTTCTTATTCAGAGTCGGGCTGCGCGCTCCGAGCTGCACGGGCAGGCATTTTCCCCGGCTTTGTTTTACAAGGTGGGGAGAGCGGGGCTGGACGCGGGAGGGGGTGGGGGGGAGCGTGAGAAGAAACGAAATCGCGGGAAGGAGGGGACACCGGCGGGCTGGGCAGAGGGCGAGGCCGAGGCCAAGTTGGGCGCGGGCGCCGCCGCCCCCGCACGCGCCTGCGGCCGGGCCCGGGTCACCCGGAGAGCGCGGGCGACCCGGGTCCCGCGCCGGCCGGCAGCCGCCGCCGCCGCCGCCGCGCGCTCCGCCCGGGCTTCCGCGCTGGCCGGTCCCCGGCGAGGCGCGGCGCGGGGGCGGTCGGAGCAGCCCGTGCGGCCGTGCGCCCCGGCGTCTTTGTGCGCGAGCCTCGCTCTGCCCCTCTTCGCATGTCTTTGTGTGTCTCCCCCGGCAAAGCCCTCGGGCCCCGGGGGGCGGGGGGTGTGGCACGGGCTCGGCGCGCCGGGCGCCCTCCCGCCCGCGGCTCGGCCGCCCTCCGCCGCTCTCCCTTCCAGGCTCGCGGCTCTCGTCCCTCGCCCGCTCCTTGGAACTCCCTCCCCCTCGCCTCCTCCCCGCTCCCCCCCAACTCCCCCGCCTGGGCTCGCCTCTCCGCACCCCCTCCTAGCCCAACCCTCGCCGCCGTCGCCCCTGCCTCCTCGCCTGGGGCAGTGCCCTGGGGCTCGGCTCACCTGCTGCCTCTTCTCGCAGCCCCTTCCACTATACTGCCCCCTCCCCACATCCCCATTCTCACTCTCCATCTTCTTCCAGAGGGGGGTGAGGGGCGTGGGATTGAGCTCTGGGGCGCGGGTCCCAGGACCCCTGCACGTGGACATCCTCCGCTCCCCTTGCTCACCGCCCCCCCAGGGTTGTGCAGAGAAGTGCCCCCATTGGCGCCCTGAGACCCCTGGAGTGGGGTCGGTAATGGGCTGCTGGCTCCTTTCAGCCTACGCCTGGGGAAGTGTTGTCGAGTCACCAGCAACCCCCACCCCACCTCCATGGGGGCAGGACCTGGGCGGCGAGCTCTGATCAACAGAAGGTTCCAAACCAGAAAGGATGGGGAACGCACCGGGAGCTAGGGTGAAGAAGACACCTAGGGATGCAGAGGGAATGGAAGAAAAATCGGTAGGCTCTCAGGGCAAGACCCCTTTGCTGGGGAGAGAGGTTGCAGACGTTCTCGGTAGAGCGCGGAGAGGGAGACCCGGGACATCAGTGTGAACCCCCGCGCTCCCTGACACCTCGGCATCTAGATCCCAGCCGGGTGGGCACCAGACCCCGCCCAGACTCCTAGACTGCTGCGCGGGGGCGGCTGAACGCCTGGCTGCAGGGGCGAGGGAACCGAACCCGCAGAGGAGGGGGAGAAAGCGCGCGGAGTACAGGCTGCAGCTGAAATTGGCTAGTCCCCCCACCACGCTCGTGATGTAGCAGAACTTCAGTCCGAGTGTAAACTCTTCCTTCTTACTTTCTCTGCGGGAATCCCCCGCTGACCCCCCATCCCCTCCACCGCTGTGTGTGAGAGTTTATCTTCCAGAAGGGCTGCCTGGCCAGAGTGGACCATTTCACCAGCTGCAGGGAGTATTTCCTAGTGAAAGCTGTATACGTGAGAAACTAGTCAAAGCTACAGACCTAAGGAGGTCAGGCAGAGCAGAAACACTCCTGATGGTAAAAAGAACGTTGTAAATCTTTTGCAAACCCGTGGCCATCAATGCTCAAAAATGCCAGGTTATTCTTTAAATTCCAGAATAGATTCAGCACCTCGTTCTCCTGTTAAAGATGTCTTCCTTATTAGGAATTCCTTCCTGCTGGAACTGAAACATGTTTTTCTCCACTTCTGCTCTCAGTGTAATCGGATGTCCTTTCTGAAATGTGAATCTGATCCTCTCACTTAAAACCTTTTCAAACTCTCTAGGTTACATATAATTTGCTTCCTGATCTGGCTTCTCTTTTTCATTCCAGACCTTTCTGAGTACAGTCATCTTCCTTCACGTGTCTTCCCCCAGTCCTCTCCCCAACTTTATAGGACTAAGACATTGTATTAGTAGGGTTCTCCAGAGAAACAGAACCAATAGGGCGTGAGGGTGTGTGTGTAAAAGATTTATTGTAAGTAACTGGCTCACACCGTCATGGGGGTGTGAAATCCCCAGGGCAGTTCTGGCAGGCTGGAAACTCAGGCACTAGTGGATGCTCCAGTCTTGAATTTCTTCTTTTCTGGGAAACCTCAGTTTTTGCTCCTAAGACCTTCAGCTGATCGTATGAGGCCTACCCCACATCATCAAGGGTAATTTTTCCTAAAAGTTAACTGATTGTGGAGTGCAACATCTACAAAATATAAGTGTTTGACCAAATAACTGGCTGCTGTTGCCTAGCCAAGTGGACATGTAAAACAAATCTTGAGACATTATCCTTCCCATCTCCCAGTTCTCTGGAAGTGTCTCCTGAATCCTAGCTACTCAGGTGTCTTACTCTTTGCTTCCCATGCAACTTGGGCTTCTATGTTTGTACTTGTCACATTGTGTTGTGCTACTTCAGACTATACTAGAAGCTCAGTGAGGGCATTAACTGTATCTCTCTGTCCCCCGTAGTAGCCACGATAACCAGTGACTGGTGCTAAACAGGTGTTTGATGAACATCTGAATGAAAGTGTGACTGTGGGACGTCATTCTCCTCAGGCATTTGGAGCCAGGGTGGCCAACACAGATAGGACATGAGATGAATTCACCTCCAGAATCCTTTCTGCCCTATTCCAGGCTTTTTGTTCTCCAGATTACGTGATCCCAAACACTTTGACGCTTGCTTGTTTGTTTAAATTTTCCCCTTTTGCTTAACAACTTGGGGATTCCTTTTCGTTCCATCTGGGTCTTTTGCCAATTTAACCACCCCTTGTCAGGCACCCGTCCTCGGTCACACTGACTAATGCTCACACAGTGGGAGATTAACTCAGAGTTTACATACTCCTGCATGGTGAGCCTCTTTCCAGGATGCATTGAATGGAGGACTCACCCCCAATCCCAAATACTGAATTGTCCTTTCCTCTCCTTTTCTCTATCGGTGCATCTGTAGCAGTTGCCTTCCATTACCCCCTCACATTATTCTCTCATTAGGCACATATATATGGGGGGGCACAAATTTACTTTACAGATACGTTAAAATAAGACCAAAAGAAAAAACCCCAAACTGTAACATTAGCAGAAATCACTGCAAGAAGCCAGCCTCAGCCTCACAAATAACCAGTCTCCACACTGACTTGAGCTCTGCTTTCCACTTCAGCCCCTCACGGCCCCCTCAGCCAAATACTCCTACCGCTTGAAGAACCTTCTTGTGCCAAACACACACTCACTGTGTTTGAAGTGAGGGGGAAAAAAGGAAGAAGAGTAGTTTGTATCATCGAAGGTGGAGAAACAGGGAAACGGGGTGGCTTATCCTAATTTTAGGCCTGCATTTCTTACTACATACAAATCCCATCAAAAGTGTGATAGGCTAGGTGGACTTCATTTCCTTCATGCGGCAGGACTATACAACACCCCTTAATTTTACTTCAGTGGACAGAAAAACCTGAAATATGTAATGGAAAGGTTGAGCTCCCCAAAATTCTACACTCCCTTCATTGTGGTGCTTTCAGAACTGTTGTTCTGCTCCAGCTAACAGTGTGAAATCTACAGGATTTCACTTTTATGTCTATTTTGCTTTTTGACCTTGGCCTACTCATGGTCACACACACACACACACACACACACACACACACACGGCATACCACTGTCTCTCCCATAATTCCAAACAGACCTGTAATTTTGGAGTCTAAGTGACCTCTGTGGGCATCCTAACTCTTCCATTTGCGAATCATGTGAGTTTGAGAGAGTCCCCTGATCCCTCTGAACATCAGTTCCCTCATCTATGAAAGAGAGACAATACACCGAACTCACAATGGATTGCTGTAAGAATTAAAGTGAGACCACATACAGCGCTTTATCATTGTAAGTTCTCAGAAGAACTTTAGGCTCTCCTGTGTGCTTGACCTAACCCTATGAACCAAGGGGTTCCTGGCCAAGCCAGACCACCAGCAAATTTCAACTCTATCATAACTCTTGCCATTTATTGAATCCTCTGGATAACCTCACTGCATACATTTGAGATGAGAAAGAATAAATCATATCCATCAGATATTGACTGAATGCCTACGGGGTGCCAAACAGGAGCTCTGTGGATATAGCAAGGTTGCTGCCTTCTGTGAGCTTCCGGTCTAGAGAGGGCAGGTGTTAAACAAACACAAAGTTAAAGTTCTGGTCAATGCAATAAACAGAAGGTAGAGAGAACAATGAGAGTGTCTGAGGTTGGAGGATCAGGGAAGGCCTGTCTAAAGAAGTGACATTACAGTTGGGGCCTGAAGGTGGGGGAGGGGGGAGAGCAGGGGGAGAGAGGGAGAGGCAAAATGTAAGGGAAGAACTGCCTCAGAAGAAGGAGGAACGTGTAGAAAAACTATGGAAAGGCAGAAGCGTGGCAATTAGAATTGGGGGAGCTCAAAGAGAGAGGATTGTGGTAGACAGTGAGTAAGCTGGAGAGGCAGGCAGAGACCAGGCCACATGGCACTTGGATTTTAATTAACAGGACTTTGACAAATTTTCAGCAGAGCACTAACCTCATCAAATGGCATTAAAAAAAAAATCACTGTGGTTGCTACATGGAGAACAGACAGAAGGCGAACAAAAATGTAAGCAGGTAGGCAGCAAATTTAGATGTTATTGCTTTAGCCCAGGTGAGAGATTCATGGGGTAGGAGGGAGGGGAGGAGATGAGACGTGGCAGTAGATCAAGAGGGCTCTGGGATCCACTGGAGAGGGGAGTGGATGGTGAGGAAGAAGGTGGACATTTCCCAAGAGGTTCTAGTTCACTACAAACTCGGAGGAGACCACTGTATAGGCCGTACTTCAGCGAAAGGCCCTCCTGATGTGGTCCCTCCGAGGGCACTTACCTCCCCCTCTCACAGCTGCTGTGTTTCCTGTGGGACTCGTCCTGATTGTGGGCACAGTGTGTGTCCAATATAGTCATGATTCCTCCACCTCTTAACTGACTCAGGCATGGGCCTGTGACCCACTCAGCCAACGAGACTTTTGCCATGGTTTCTGAGAGAAGAGACTCTCGTGCTCTATGGCTGATCTTGAACCCAAAACCTTGGAGGTTATTATTCCAATAAGTGAGGAGAAGGCACCAGGGAATGGAGCCAATACAGAGCAAACAAAACCAAGATGACCAGGAGCAGGTGACAACATTTGGTGGATCCTCTATACCAAACCGCACCATAAGCCACACACATTTTCTTTTTATATAAGCCAGTTTGGGTTGAGATTTCTGACACTAAAAATCGAGAGTCTGAATTGAAACACTGCAATGCAAGGAACTGGAGAAAGTGAGAAATAATTAGCCTATATGGAAGTCTCTAAGTTGACTCTCAACGATTCCTGCCACCTGCTCTTCATGCCCTGTGTTTCACCTTCCCCTTGACTGTGGGCTGCTAATGAATAGAATAGAGTACAAGGGATGGGATGTTCCTTTAAAGATTAGGTTATGAAAAGACCATGCGCTCTCTCTTAGTCTCTCTTGGGATCTCTCTCTCTGGTGGAAGCCAGCTGCCATGTGATAAGCCAGTCCCAAGGAGAGACCCATGTGAGCCTGGAAGTGGAACTCCTGAGGTCTTCCAACTGCCATGTACGGGGAGCTCGAAAGCAGACGTTTCCCCAGTCAAGCCATGAGATGACTATAGTCCTAGACAGCACCTGAGTACCGCCTCTCGACAGACCCTGAGCCTGAACCACTCAAGAAAGTTCCTCTGAGATTCTTGAGCCCCCAAAGCTGTGAGAACGTGAATGTTCCTTGTTTTCAGCGGCGAAGTTTCGGGGTCACTTCCTATGCAGCAACAGATAATAATCCAACTTCTAAGAGTGAAATCCCAACTAAGCTTATAAAGTGTCAGTCAGGCCTGAAATATGCAAATTACTTTAAGAAGGCAATTCCTCCAAGGCAAAAGCACATTCATCTGAAGTATTCATAACCCGAAAATTAGAATATGTGAATTAGAAGGAAAGTTGGACGTCATCGAAAGGATAGCAAAAGATTGTCTAGAGCAGTGGGTCTCAAACCTGAGCCTCCATCAGAATGTCTCAGAGCGCTTATCAGACACAGATATTGCGAATATCAAGTTGCCACGTGATGCTGAAGCTGCTACTCCATGAAGCACACTTTGAGAGTCCTGGATGAAAAGCAGGATTGGGTTCACTCTGCTCTGATAGCTCCCAGTCACAGAGGCCATTTCTGCAGTGGTAAGAAATTGGGCTAGAGACAAGCCGTGGTTTGGCTGACAAATCATGGCAGGCACACATCACCGTTCAGTTTCATTCTCAAAGGGGTGCGGTTCAAACGTTCTTTCCACGTGCAGTACCTCCTACACGTTTGGTGCCATTTGTGGTACAAGAAATGTACTTGTTCACTCATTCAATTGTTCATTTATTTATTTAGTACCATCTGTGTAACAGGAAGGCATTTTTCTAGCATTCGGGGATATAGAGTAGCGAAGAAGACGCGCCAAATCTTTGTAATCGTGGAGCTAAAATAAGGAAAGAATGACACCAGTAAAACTGTGTCCATGTCTATTCAGCAAAACATCACTGAGTTGCTGAGAGGGTTTCAGATTAAAGTGCTTCCCTCTGAAAAGTGAAACGAAAAATATCACTTTTCCCTAAAACTTGGCAAAATTCATCAAAATCAGGACACTCGCTTGGTGAAAAGTCATTCTCAAATATGTAACACTCAGCAATATTTTTAATGGATTTGTATATGTGCTTACTTTAAAATAAATACATGTGCACAAACATATGGAGAAAGGTAAGATTTTTCTCATGCAAACGAGTCTCTTTTATAATGGCAATTCTGGGGCGCCTGGGTGGCGCAGTCGGTTAAGCGTCCGACTTCAGCCAGGTCACGATCTCGCGGTCCGTGAGTTCGAGCCCCGCGTCAGGCTCTGGGCTGATGGCTCGGAGCCTGGAGCCTGTTTCCGATTCTGTGTCTCCCTCTCTCTGCCCCTCCCCCGTTCATGCTCTGTCTCTCTCTGTCCCAAAAATAAATAAAAAACGTTGAAAAAAAAAAAATTATAATGGCAATTCTTAGTTCCATATGATTTCTTTTTAGTTTTGAAAATTCATGTGAGTTGAGACACTCATCTTTTGTATATAAACGTGGATCCTTTAATCATGTAGCCACCAGCATTAATTATTAAAAATAAGCTAATATCTACATATAATTTTGCTCAACTAGGAATAAAGTACTGAATAAAGGCATTGTGAAGTAAAGAAATCCTTGTAAAATGGTCCTCTGTTACAATAGAATACATTCAGTTTACAAAGAGGAAATTCTGCTCCAGATTTCTCTCCCCTTCCAAAACCGAGTATCGTAAACTATCAGTAGGAAATGAACATTTAGCTGGTATGTATCTAGATTTTAGCACTCTTCACCTCTGGCATCACAGGTAAATCTTCCACCAACAATGAATTCATTAGGTAAGTTTTTTAAGTCTGCCAATATTGGGCAAACTAATTACATCAAATGTGATGCTTTTTATTAAAATCAGCCATAAATACAGAGAGAACTTTCATAAATACAGAGAGCATTTTCAATTTTTCTTGATGGCTTTCATTACCTAATGAATTTTCAGCACATCCAGTACTTTATTTAAAACTTCTATTTGTTGTGAATATTTGCCAGTCCAGCATTTTGCCTTCGCCTGAGACCACAAATTCTGACAGCAATGAAGAACAAATCAATTTTTTGTGTGTGTGAAGAAGAAATCAATTCGATTTCTCTTCTAAAATGAAGTCAAAGACATAAAGGTAATAAAAAAGCAAATAGAGAATGTGAGTAATTGGAATCTCCTAAAGGTACTTTTTAATGTGTTCAATGACCAAAGATCTTAATTTCACCATATGCAGATTTCAACAATCTAGCTTTCCTTTATACCTTTCTGTGTCTGTGATTAAATGAGCACATACAAGGCTTGCTCATGGCCATCTACTAAGTTAATGGCAGAATTGTATCACCCAGGGTGTGTTTACTGTATAAGAAAGCTATAAAACAAACTAGAATGTGGCTTTTGGTAGAATTGAAAAAAATTGTTAAGGTGTTTGTGTTGATCTCTCCAAATTCCACAAACAGATCAAGGCAGGCTTGCCACACCACCAGTACCCGGGACCTTTCACTAATGGCCTCATCTCCACATTTGTGACCCATTCTCTGCACACTGCAGCCAGATAGATCCTTTAAAAATAAAATCTGCTTAAGTTGAAGCCCTGATGAAAAGCATACACTAGCTTCCCATTGCTTTCAGGACAGAGACCAAAATGTGAAGGGCATCTCCGGGTCCTCAACACCTGTGCCCCTGTGCCCTGTCAATAACAATGGTAGCAAGAACAACAGGAATCATAACAATAGGTAACATCTATCAAGGCACACTCGCCAGCCATTCTTTTAAAACCCTTTCATCTATTATCTCATTTAACCCTCATAATAACCGTACGAGGTAACTACTATTATTACCTTCAGAGAAACTAAAATAACTTCCCCAAAGTAACATAGCCAGTAAGCCAATGTCCATTTCTATATAGGGCCCACCACCAGACACGCAATTTCCTCTCTGTGGGTCAGCCACCAAGCAGATTTCCAGTTTCTGGACTATTCCACCCTCCTCCTTTCCTTTAAGACTTCACGCACATCAGATCTTGCAGCCTAGACTGTGCTCACTCTAGTAAATAACTCACTACTAGAAAATAACTTCCACTTGTCCTTCAGACCTCAGCTAAAACACACCTTCCTCAGAAAAGGCCTCATAAGCTCCCAACAAGATCAGCCCACCCCCACATGTACACTCATCATTTTCCTGGTCACGACTGTTATGAAGCTACTCGTTTAAGTCATTATTTAGTAACTGCCTATATTATTGTCCTAGGGTTGCCATAGCTACGTACCAAAAACTTGGGTGGCTAAAAACATCAGAAATCTTGGTCACAGCTCAGAGGCTAGAAGTCAGAAATCAAGGTGTCAGCAGGCCATGTTCTCTCTGACAGCTTGAGGGGAGCATCCTTCCTTGCTGCTTCTAGCTTCTGGAATTTGCTAACAATCCTTGGTGTTGCTTGGCATATATATATATATATATATATATATATATATATATATATATATTCATTACTCCAGTCTTCTGGGCATCTTCTTGTGTGTCCTCACATTGCCTTCCCTCTGTATCTATCTCTGTGTCCCAGTTTCCCCCTTCTTAAAGGACACCTGTCATTGGATTAGGGCCCACCCTACTGACCTCATTTTAACTTGATTACCTCTTAAAAGACCCTATTTCCCAATAAAAATCACACTCTGAGGGACGGGGGTTAGGAGTTTAATATGTCTTTTTGGGAGAATACAATTCAACCCATAACATCGCCTGTAAGAACAAAACAAGTTCCAAGAGGGAAAGTACCTTGTCATCTTGTTCCTCAGCACAATATCTCACACATAGTAGGCACAAAAATCAATATTTATTAAATGAATGAAAGCTCATTTTAAGAGGTATTATTGAGAGAATTTTGCAATTAATCAGGGCTCAGAATCTCAATGCCTACAACACCAGGCAGTAAATATACATACCAACTGGGTCCAGTGAAATGGAGGAGAGACTCTAGTTGGCTCTAGTTGATTACTGCCATGAAAGAACATGGATCCAGTCTATTAGGTGTTCTAATTTTTCAAGAAAAGTCAGATATCTGCATTGTTTTAGAAGACATCTTTCAATTTCAAAACGGAGGCAACTAGATCAATTTTCAAAATCAACAGTGCGAAATTAACAATAAAACATGTCTGTAGGCTGCACACGGTCCTTAGGCCCTCTGATTTAGCCTCTGGGTTAAGGTAGCATCAGATGCCCTGGGAGGTCACATCTATAATAAAATGCGATGATTTTATTTTCCAGGCTACAGTAAGTGTTGAAACATCTTATTTCAATTGCAGTCATACAAGGCTGGCAGGGTGAGGCAAGTGTGGAACTCCCCCTGGGCACAAACTTTAAAGGAGTGTCAAAAAACAACAATCAAGATAAATACTATTTTAATACATTTTTAAAAATGATAATAATATAAAAAATCCATGATGATCAAACTTTCACAATTTTAAATAAGGACCAGATCCAACCCCACATTTGAATCAGTTGGTGTCACTCCTCTTACCCTATTCCTAGCCTCACTGCCCTCTTTCACCAGTACCTTCCCTGCTAGATCACATATGGGAACTCTCTTCTATTGCATAGTTTCCCCTTTCCTGGAGCTCCAAGTACTGGGCTATGCTATAGACAAAGCCACCCCTCATGCACCCCAAATTCTGTGCCCCAACATGCAGTGCACTGCTAAGCTGATGAAGTAACTTATGCTTCCTGTGGGTTTTCCAGTTCATCTTCCTCCTTTGAAAGAGTGAATCTTGAGTGCTGTCATTTCTTCTCTAAGACAGTGCTACCTGCTTCTGATGGAATTGGCTTAATTATACTTTTCTCCCAGGCTTCAGCTTAATGCCTGCTTCCTTCTGTTGTGCTGCTAGATGCTTCAGATGGGGATCTGGCTCTAGCCCTGCAACAGGAAGAGTTGCTGGGGCCCAGAAGATGCAGGTTAGTCCCCATAGAATGTTCTTAGGTTGGCCCAGCTTTCAGCTTGGAAATCACATCTGAAGTGCTTGAAGGCTAGATATTACAGACAGCACTTTTGACCTTCCCAAAGCAGCCACTCAAAATACAGACCTTATCTATCTTCACCACAAACCCTTCCATGACATAATTAATGTCCATGATTAGGTAATAAGTGAGGGCGAATGTTAATTCAGGGTTGTCACAATCTCTACAAGCTTTTCTCAGACCTGAGAGTCACAAGACATGTCAGCATCCCACTAGGACTACAACACAGCCAGTTATGTAAATATATTTGCGACCTGCCAAAGCAGCCATTCAAAGCATTTGGAACCATCATAGAAACTTCCACACCTCACAATCCCTGTAACTATACTTTGAATGAGAACAAGATATAATGAGGAAAGTTAAGCTTGGCCCCAAGTTCCTCTGAAATCTCTGCTTCTTCAGACATTAGAAGATAAAAAATGTAATCAGGTAATTAATTTAATTTGAACAGGACAGTTGCCTGATCCTATATCTGACTATTCTCTGCAGAGAAATCTCTCCCTGTTGTTTACCTGTGATAAATTTGATCACAATTACCCATGTGTCCTGATATACACTTATAGAAAATTTTACACTTGTGTGTTTGTCTTTATGTCTGGCTTCCCCTAATTGACTAAAAGCTCTCTGAGGGCAGGCATCTTACCTGAATTCTTTTTGATATATTAGTGGGCAGCTTTTTGTTGAATTGTGTGAACAGAAGACCACCCCTATCCCAACACACACAAAATCCCCAGGTTTTACGACCTTCAAACAAGGATTTCATGGTAACTGTGACATTTATGATCAAAAAGCATTTAATTCCCATCAAGGTATCTTAGGTACATTGAAAGCCACTATATTTCTTCCATGTCTTTCATTATCTCCTGTAATTCTATTATGGCACAGATTCATATGCAAGTCAGCATAGCCCAGTGGCCAAGATTAACAGCTGCCTAGATTCAAGTTCAGGCCCAGCCATGTATGAGCTGTGCCTTGTTTTGTTTTTGTTTTTTTGTTTGTTTTTTGTTTTATCTGTGAAATGGGGATGAAAAGATATCAACTTCTTCTTTCTAATGAGATCTTAATGAGCTAATCCTTGAAATGTGTTCAGAATAGTGCCTGGAATATAGTAAGAACTCAATAAACATTAGTCACTGTTAATACTGTTGTTTCCACTGATGGCACTGAACCATGGAGAGAGTAAAGAATATGGACTTGAAATAAGAAGTGAAACAAAGGAAGAGGTCAATTATTTCCTGGGCCTCAGCCCAGCAAACACCTGGAGGCTGGCTTTAAAAATTTTTTTAACGTTTATTTATTATTGAGAGAGAGAGAGAGAGAGAGAGAGAGAGAGAGAGAGAGAGGGAGGGGCAGAGAGAGAGGGAGACACAGAATCTGAAGCAGGCTCCAGGCTCATGAGCTGTCAGCACAGAGCCTGAGACGCAGAGCTCGAACTCACAAACTGTGAGATCATGACCTGAGCCAAAGTCAGATGTTTCACTGACTGAGCCACCCAGGCACCTCTGGAGGCTAGCTTTTAGGAACCAAATGGGCAAGTGGGATTCAGGAAGGAATCAGGTAATCCAGGCTGCAAAAGACAGAGTCAGATTCTAGCCCTTCTGTTCTAGAAAGAAAAGAACACTGCAACTCAGGTAGCTCCTTCCTGGGGCAGGGAGCTTTTCCCATCTACCTGATAGGAGTGAAGCCCTTACTAGGATGCAGAGAACAAAGGACAGGGAAGTGGCATCCAGTTAGAGAGAAAGGGAGACTTTAGGTGCGTTCAAGAGGCTACTCTGGGAGCCCAGAAACAGATCTAAAGGTCTTTTGTCACCATTATAGATATAGTGGTGCCACTTTCTTTACCATGCACATACCGAGATCTCCCTTTGGCCCTGGTCCCAACATTTTGGACTCTTGCTATCTGAAACTGTCCCTTTAATCGTGTTGACTACTTTGTATCTCCTTAGCAACCATGATTACTTTAAACTCTTCTGGGTTTGCCTGACTTTTTTCCCCTTTCATTATTATCAATGTTGTTTTCTGGACACAGATAAAACTCTTCTTTTCCACAAACAGGTTTTTGGTTAAAGTAAAACTTTTATATCCCCAAGCTGTTGGTTGCTAAGGGGACCAGTGTATGCAAATAACCTATAAGCACAACAAGGGCCCCAGGAAGAAGTTTGCTATTGGGCCTAAAGGTGTAATGTGTGTTTACTTCTACTGTGACTCAGATATTGTACCTGTTCCCCCTTTGCTCATTAACTAGGGATTTCTCTTACTCCTCTCACGTTATGCTAGCATCTTAACATACACACACACACACATAATAATGTGTCACATGATGCTCAGTTTAATTAAAACCAAGATGTTGAATATTTACTGTTCTAGTTTTAAACAATTGTTGATAAAAATCTATTGGCCATCAAGTCCAGCTGTGAACAGAATAAAGTGTCTTTTTTTTCATTTTCATATCCACTCCAACAGTGGAATGTTAAGTTTTGTGGTAGTTTTTCTTTGGAAGAAAGTTGAGTGGAAAAAAACTTTAGTGTTTTCCATTAATATTTTCTCAAGAAGGGGAGCCAGTGTTGCGTTGTTCAGATTCCAAAATGCCTTGCCAACCTTCTTGGTAATTAACTGTAGTGTTTCCTTTGCCTAACGTGATGGATGCCATTTGCACCATTTTTATATGGGGCATTATGTTCTTCACATACTATATCTACATATTTGGGGGCAGCGTAGATTTTAAAACCCCGGGCGTCTTCCCTGCTGCCCTCAGCCCCGAACTCTGACTTGGGGGTTAAGTCCCCTCCTTACTGTAATTCTATAACGTATAATTTGTGTTCAGTAAAAATCAAACCAATGTTATTGTTTATAAAGGACTGTACTAAAAGTCCAGAGACTGGGTGATAAAAATATGAAAACTGGGAAGCCCTCTTTGTGAAGACTTGATTATCTAGCTGGGAAGACAACATTTCCCCAAAGAAATAGAAACAATGAATTATAAAGGCACACTTGGAAGGGACCATCTGTTAGGTATACAATAAGTATCTATTTAAATAAATTATAATGGGATATTGGCCAGTCATATTTTGAGGACTTCTTTTTGAGGACTTCTTTGTTAGCAATTTGTTTAAACTATTAAATGTGAAAGTAAGTTATTTTTTAATTCAATTCATGATGACTTTTTGTTGTGAATTAGGTCTAGATCTCCTCAACATTTTCTAGTGAAGTCATCACAGAGTTGATCCTTCTATTAGAAACCATTATACATAACATGATTGTGATCAGCACATTTGATTGTATTTGTACATCTCTCTTCCCCTCTTGACATTGTGTCCCTTACGGTAGGGACCATGTCACCCTCATGATTGTGTCCCTAATGCCTACTACATAGTAAATTCTAACAAAAGCTTGTTGAAATGAACTCAAGTATTTCAGCAACCTCAGAGATTTTTTTTATATATATTTTATAAATTTTTAATTGTTAAATACTCCAAAAGAACAGAAAATAGCATAAACCTGGATTTTATTTGTTTGTTTATTTTTAAGTAGGCTTCATGCCCAGCATGGGGCCCGATGAGGGGCCCAAACTCACAACCCTGAGATCAAGACCTGGGCTGAGATCGAGTATCAGATGTTGAACCAATGGAGTCACCCAGGTGCCCCAACATACCTGAATTTTAAAAGTACTAACATTTTACCATATTTGCTTCAGATATATATTTTTTTCCTTTTTTGAGGAAAAACAGATTACAACAAGAGCCCCAGCTGACCCCACCACCCTGTTCCTCTCTTCTTTTTCCCTCCCCCCAGATTGCCGCTCTTCTGGAGTTGGTGTTCATTTATCCTTCTTGTGACTGTAAGTATCTTTCCCATGTATGTATGCAGCCATAAAATATAAAGTATTTTAAATTTTTTTAAAACATTTATTTATTTTTGAGACAGAGAGAGACAGAGCATGAACGGGGGAGGGGCAGAGAGAGAGGGAGACACAGAACCGGAAGCAGGCTTCAGGCTCTGAGCCGTCAACCCAGAGCCCAACGCGGGGCTCAAACTCACAGACGGCGAGATCTTGACCTGAGCTGAAGTCGGACGCCCAACTGACTGAGCCACCCAGGTGCCCCTAAAGTATTTTAAATTTTACACAGTGGTATCTTATTATATGAATGCTTTTCAACTGCCTTTTTTTTTCTCACTCAGAATTTATGTTATCAAGATTAATCCATGTTGAGATATACAGGTTTTTGTTTTAGAATGATCCATTTTCCCTGATCAAATTTAGAGTAAAAACCTCTATCATTTAAAATCTAATACTTGGCCTTAACTTATGGAATAATGAGGGGCGCCTGGGTGGCTCAGTCGGTTGAGCGTCTGACTTCGGCTCAGGTCATGATCTCATGGTCTGTGAGTTCCAGCCCCGCGTCGGGCTCTGTGCCAACAGCTCAGAGCCTGGAGCCTGTTTTGGATTCTGTGTCTCCCTCTGTCTTTGACCCTCCCCCGTTCATGCTCTGTCTCTCTCTGTCTCAAAATAAATAAATAAATAAATGTTAAAAAAATTAAAAAAAAAAAAAACATGAAATAATGAAAGAAGGTCCTGTAGACATCAGACAAAGAGAAAGGGGCAAAGAGGCTCTTCCATGCCTTTCTACCCTGTCTGACTACCTTGGCCAGCCCTCTCTACTGACTACTATATCAAAGCAAAAACTCCTGAGTTAAGAGCTTAACTTAGAGTTAAAATATCCACATCAGAATCAGTTCAGCAGTCACCAGATCCACACTCCGTTTAGAGCACTGGCTGAACAGTGCTCTGAAATTCTGAAATTTCAGAAGAGACATCTTTCTTTCCCTTCCTCCCAATTTTTCTTCCAAAGACATGTGACTTGTTAATGGCTAGACCCCCTTAGTACATGGGTAGCTAAAGCAAGTTATCCAAATTTTCCCATCAAATACGAATGTATATAGTATTTGTGAAAACAAAGCAGTTGCTTAGAAAAAGAGGCTTGCTTGCAAGTTAATTACATGCACAATTTCCTAACAGCATTTGCCTAGACAAAGTCCCTTTTATCACTTGGCTCCTGGGTAACTAATTCTCATTTAATGTGACACTGAAAGATTAAGAAGTCATAATTTACTTCTAGTCAGTAGCCATATGACCGCTGCTAAGGAAAGACTGTTTCTGAGGTCTGAAATGTTCTAATACACGGATTTTATGTATCTCAATTCATGCCTTTGATGCTAAAGTCCATTTCTTGCCTTTTATTCTTTTTTCTTCCCTGAAAATCTGGCTAAAACTAAGTATCAATGAGAAGTCTTTTGAAAAAATTTAAAGAGCATGTAAGTTTCTTTGCAACTTCTGGCTCAAAGTTTTGTTTGCCTCATGTTTTATAAACATCTGCTTAAAGTATTTAGGTGCATCTCTATGTGTAAGAAAGCAGATCTTTGATAATATAATGTCTAATTCCTCCAATTAAAACTACTTTAAATAAGCAACATGTTGCAATTCCTGCCCATTTGTAATCTCTTATCACTTTTCATTTCCAGAGTTTCCCCAAATCAAATAATGACCTAATCTGATAAAACACAACTGAAATGGAAACACTGCTTCACACTCCTGTACAACCCACAAACACAAGAACTAACAAAGGCCTATGGGGGGGGTGGGGGTGGGGGTGGGAAGCCTTAGCAGGGAGAGGAAGTCAGACCTTTTCTATTTGAAACTGCGTAGGAATTTAAGTAGAAGCATAAAACAATTACCAGAGAAAGACTTCAGCTTGAACACTTGAATATTAAACAACTCAGCCCTTAATGAAGCTTGGCCTTGATGTTTAAGAAAGACAAAGAGTAGCCTCGGTTGCCTGGCTCCTGGAAAACCAGACTCAGCTGTACTTTCAACCTCTTCTTCCCTGACCCAGGTTCCGGCTGTACCTATGACACGCCGTTGCTTTTCCAGTTACCTGCATCCCTTTATGGAGAAGCTCAGTGTCAGAGCGGTGAGCTCTCGAGAAAATACTGAGCAAGTCCAAGCCTGCTGGAATCACCCAGGGAAACAAACACTGTTCTAGACATTGGATTCTGCAGCTCATCATCACCAAGGCAATGTAGCCAAATGTCCTATGTCTAGCATTGGGGCAGTTTCTAAATTTTCTACACTCTGTGCCATCCAGTTATTTATTTTATTTGGATCCCTATTACACACACACACACACACACACGCACGCACGCAACTGAGCCAATTATCCATGGCATGAAAGCTTTTAAAAAGGCAAAACTGACACAGTTTTGTCTCAATTATCGGGATATTTAAGATATTTCAGGTAAAGGTGGTATTTTAGTTTGAATGATTCATGTGGAATCTCAGTTCTCTAATTCTCTTCACGTGAGCACATATAAACTTACCTAGCTTACTTAGATTACAACAAAAATGCTAATAATCAGATAGATAACAATCTATTTTTTCTCTGTCCTCCCCTACATCATGTTCCTTTTTGTACTTTAGAGCTCTACTCAAGTGGATTCATCCATAAGACCTTCTTAGATACATTCTGTGAGCTACTTGCCACTCTGTTCACCTTTAAGCTCTCACCTTTTCAGATCTAACCAGCTGTTAATTTTGTTTCCCTTTGAAAATATTGTGGAGGGAGGATTTTTCCAGTGGCTCTGTTTCTTTGTGTTCTTTCTGGATTTCCATTTGGCATCCTATCCCCCAGTTCCTAATGCATCCCAGGACCCTCTGTTATGGTACTCCATTAGGGGAATGAAGTTTAGTCTATCGTGCATTATATGTTTCCTTCATTCTTCTCCCAATCAGAAGTAACCTGTTCTGCATGCCATTTCTTCAGAGGATCCTGAATAAGGCTGACTAGCTAATATGGTATAATGATTGACGCTGGATACTTCTTTTAGGTAGCATGGATGTATATAGAGGAAGCTTTCCTCAATAATGGCAAAAGTTTCAGCCATCGTAACAACTTAATAAAATAGTTTAATTATCTTCAAAGATGATTTTTGGGGTCTTAGAAGTCTGAAGATATATGGCGACAATCATAGTCCAAATACCTAGTAACTGTTCATGAAGAAAAGTATCACTAATTTCAACAAATTGGGGAAAAATACAGGTCAAATTAAAGAAAAGTCCATCTTATTTTTAAGGTAGTTTAAAGAAATACTCCATTCCCTTTCTTGGCTTCCATAATGCTGACAGCAGGCTTAAATTACCTCTTTACGCCAAATATTAGGTAATTTAGGGAGAAGCTGACAGGCCAAGAAGAAAGGTTTTTTTGCTCACTGTCTGCCTGAATCCTACAGTGAGTCTGTCACTCAGAAACCTACCACTCCACAAAATCTCTCCACCATACCGCACATTACTATTAGTTCTCATAAATATAAATGGACCACCAGGGATCATCAAATACAAGAGGAAATTCTTTAACACACAAAAAAAGATCAGAACAATAGAAAAACAAAAATCTCAGAGAAAAAGACAATCCAGAAACCAAAAGAAAGAAAATTTCAGAGAAACCGTAACTATTACTCTGAGAGCTAAGAGAAGTAACTAGATGAGATGATGGACATAACAATTAGCTTGATTGTGGTAATCATTTCACAATGTATACATTTACAAAATCATCACATTACATACCTCAAATATGCACAATTTTTGTCAATTATATTTCAATAAAGCCAGAATAAAGAAGTAAATCTTTTAAGTGAAAAATTGATAAAATTAATTAATAACAAAAAAGAGAAGATATTGCTTGCATCCACAAAATAAAAACAGGAAGGCATAAAAAATAAAAATTCAGAGAACAAAAAAGATATTCTTGGAAATAAAAATTTTGGTAACAGAACTTTAAAAACTGCAAAAAAGTTTAAGCAGATACCGTTAAGGATATTGCCCCCAAAATATAACAGAAAACACGAAGAATAGAAAATAGGAAAGAAAATATAAGATAGAGGATTAGTTCAAGAACTATCATGTTAAAATTATAGTAGTTCCACAAAAAGGAAAATAGATAAAATTTTACCAGAGAAAATTATGAAATATATGATACAAGAAAAATTTCCAGAACCGAAGACCAACGGTCACCAAACTGAAACAGCTCGCAATAAATGAAAAGGCTAGAACCTGCCAGGGCATTGGAGGTAAAAATAAAACCTCAAGAGAGAAAAAATAAATCACACACAACAAATCATGATTCAGAGTGATATTGGTCTTTTTTGAACTTATGAATATTGATACCAGAATTTAAAGACACTTTAGCAATAACTTCAAATTTCTGAGTGAAAAATTTCGAAATGAAAATTCTATACCTAGCCAAACTAATCATATGCCAGTATAATATACAATTATTTTCAGTCATGAAAATTCTCAAAATTTTTACTTCCTAGGCTGAGATGACATTCAAAACGTAAAAATCAGTGTGGCATGACACTTCCACTTAGGTCAGAAGCCCTACATCAGAATGCATGTCCATCATTAACACGTGGAGCATAATGTAGACTCTGCCCAGTTTCCATGAACTCTTCCTTAGCAGCTATGGGATGATATGCTCCAACAAAGCTAAGAAATAGTTTAAGAGGGGTGCCTGAGTGGCTCAGTTGGTTAAGCGTCCGACTTCGGCTCAAGTCACCATCTCACGGTTTGTGGGTTTCTGCCCCAAGTCAGACTCTGTGCTGACAGCTCAGAGCCTGGAGCCTGTTTGAGATTCTGTGTCTCCCTCTCTCTCTGCCCCTCCCCTGCTCTCACTCTGTGTTTTTTTTTTCTCTCTCTCTCAAAAAGAAGTAAACATTAACAATTCTGAAAAAATAAGAAATAGATTAAGAAATTGGAAGACGTGGAGCACAGGGTATAGAAGTGAGGCAAAAGCAATTCGAGGAAACATGGTAAAGGGAAGCCCCAGGGCTTCAGACATTAGATAGGCTTACAGAGCAAATAATCTGAGCTGGAGCCAAACAAGTAAAAAAATGAACTTGACTGATTTCCTCGTGGATGGTGCACTGAGAAAAGGTTTATACTTCTGTCAGAGACTTGAACAATACAGTGATAGGTACATGGGGAGATAAGTAAATAAAAACTAAAACTAAGAATTACTAATTCTGGAGAAAAGACGAGTAGCACTAGAAAAGAAATACACTCATATATTTCTATATGGGTCACTGTGAGTAACACTTTTTAATCATAATGAGGTAAGCACTGAATATTGACTTAGCCAATAATTGTGGTATAACATCTTTGTAGCTTGTACCTCTCCCTAAGCCAGTATATGCACTTAGTCAACAAATCCCACAAACTCTAAGTCATAAACAGTTTTAAAAGTCACTCGTTCTTGTCTATCCCACTACCGAGGCTGTCCCGTCTTAACTGGAGACAGGTAACTCCAACTGGGGGATTTGCCCAGGGTCCTGCTAGGGTCGAGTCCAGGGGCAGAAACTAGAGCACTAAAAGCTCATTAAACTAAAATGAAATCAAAATAAAGCTGGGGAGAGTAATTAGGGTAGAGGAGAGAAATTACCCAAAGAATTATGTTATTGAAGACAGTAATGACAGCAAACAGACATATGGCAAATTGCTCAAAAACAGACTCCCAATTGAGTTTCTGTCACTTATTTGCTTTGACTGCTTTGTTCCTTTCTCTTCTTGAAAATGGAGATAATAATAGTACTTTCCTCACAGGGCTGTATGTAGGAATTATATAATTTGTGACATGTAAAGGCTTAGATTTGTGCCTGGCATATGGTAAGAGCTCAATAGATATCAGTTATCATTGTTGGCACCATTAGTGTCCAAAGAGGCAGGAAAAATAGCTTTCAAGTGCTCATGAAATGTTGAATAGAAAATCCAAAATGCAAACACGCATGGAGATGTGGATGGAAACTGGTTAAGCAAGATGGACATGTTACCTCAGCATTTTTACCCGGATTACTGCAGTAGCCTCTGAGTTGGTGTCCTTGCATTGGCCTTGTTTCTAATCTTTTCTCCTTATTGTGGTCAGAGTACAATTCTGCTGAAAGCTTTCCAGCAGCTTCCCACGGCCCTCAGGGTAAAATCCAAGCTACTGGCAAGAAACAGAAGGCTCTTCAGTTGCATATTTCTTCAGTTTCATGTTCTACCTTGCTGCCATGTGTTGTCACCCTAGTTTCCAGCCGACTGCTATGCTCCCCCAAAGAAGCCAAGCTCTCCAATGCTTGGACCCATTTGCATAAAATCTCACTCCTTGATCCAAATCCATCTGGCTAACTTCCACTCATCTTTCAGGACTCCTTCTAAGATTTAGCATGACTTTCTCTTTTCTTCTCTCACAGAACCTTGCTGGACTGCTCCTTCTAGCACCGAGTTCAACTTTTTGTTTTTTGTGGGTTTTTTTGTGGGTTTTTTTTTTTGAGGCTTTTGATTACTAATTCAGTCTCTTTACTAGTACCCAATCTGTTCAGATTCTCTATTTCTTCATGATTCAGTCTTGTTAGGTTGTATGTTTCTGGGAATTTATCCATTTCTTCCAGGTTGTCCAATTTGTTGGCATACCTTTCATAGTTCTTAATCTCACTGTGTTGTATTCATTGGGTTTTTTGATGCGTTCATCCTTCTTTTAAATCAGGGCCTAAATCTTTTCCTTCCTGTATCCCCAAATTTTTGACCAATGCCCAGCTCATAGTAAATGCTGTAATAAGTATTTGAAGACCAAATGAAAAGTTTGGGATTAGTAAAACTTGCTTTAAACATACCAAAAGATTTTAAAAGCAGGGCTTTGGTTAAAACGAGACTTCTGTGGTCTTATTTGTACAATTGTCTAATCAATTATTACCTGATAGTGCTGAATTAAACTTCAGCCCATCCCATGTCCAATTTTGAATACTAGCTTAAAGATTTTATTGTGTATTTCCAGCTTAGGGTTGTTGCAGATTCTGTGTTTGTCCTACCTTCTTCCTTAGAATTGCCCTTTTTGAAGCTTGACGCCATTTTCATTTTCCCTCTGTGTTCCACCTACACGTCAATATCCAATGTTGTAGAATGGCTAAGGTATTAGCCACATGATTCAACAAACTTGGCTCGTGAGGTGATCACGTGTTTTATTTATATCTCGAGAGGTTTAAAATAATTTGAAGTGGAACTTAAAAAGAAAAAAAAAAAAAGATGGTAGCTATTCAAACCAATACTGACTGCCTTTGTTTATTGCCCGGGACACACCTCTTCTCTTTAATTTAAAGTCCACACTCTTATCTGTTTCTTTGGTTTCCAGCATAATGTTTTGATTCCATGAGAGTAATTTCTGGCCTTTTGAACAGGCTTACACAATTAACTCCATCAGACAGCTGTGTAGTATTTAATGAAAGCCATGCATTGGCCAGAGTGCATGGTAAGAAAGGGAGAATGTTACAATGAAAATTATAATATTGTGTTGAAGATTGTTAGCATCTATTATTACACTGTAAAATTACTTCAAAGTGTCTTGTAATTTATCAATAAATTTTAGAGCTGAAAGTCCATGTTTAATGAAGTCTTCTAAAACTTCAAGGTTATTTCTTTTTGAAAATAAAGCAAATACAAATACTCCCTTCTTTATCCATCCTACCTCTCAGCTATTTCCTAAATAATCTGTTCCCAAGGAAATAGCCTGAGCCCCAGTGTCTCAGGTTTAACCTCAGTAGGTAAAACTAATTATAAGGACAACCACTTTTTTTTGTTAGAGAAAAATATTACTTCTGGAACATTTTTAAAGAAATTCACTTCCCTTTAAGTCCATTCAGTTATCCAAACTAACTCCTAAAATAGTTTTAGAGAAGGCCCCAAGAGTTAGTGCTAGTGAATTGATTAACTTTTAATCCACAAGACTACTTGCATATCTGACAGACTATCACAAGTTTTTTTTTTAAAGCTGTGTGAATAATTTTTGAATCACAAAAATCCCATACCAACAAAACAGTGAAAAAACTCATTCTTTGGAGTCTCAACTTTTGAGCATAGAAGCATGTGATGTCTTATTCTTGAAAAAAAATTTTTTGTTAACAAGGACATTGAAGCTTAATTTGAAATATCAACTGTATAAAATATGGAAACACATTTATAATCAATTTTGAAATTTAAAGTATGTTAAATCTCATTCCTTTTACATGGAAGCTTAAAGCAGATGCTTCACAATATTTTGGGAATAAGCAAAGACCATATTGTTTGGAGGTGACAATAGGTGATAACAGATGAATCTATTAGCCCTAAACTTTTGAGTCTCATATAAGCCAGCTAACATGTTACCATGTTTGAACTGGGTAATACACACAAAATTTTATGTATAAACAGAAGATTTCCAAGAGAAAAAAATGTTCTATGTTAATTGTCCATCATTAGAACTATGGTTAAATAAATCATAATACATATGAGTTGTTGAATATTACATCTACCTTAAAAATTATTTTTAAAGGTGTTTCCGTGGCATGGGAAAATGTTCTCAATATGATTAAATGAATATTTAAAGTGCTTGGAAATTGAGCATAGTACATAGCAGGATATACAAATTACCTACCATAATGCCAAATTTTACAAAGAGGTAAAAAGCAATCAGAATATGCAGTGTGCTAGAAAATTTTGTACTAGATGTATTTGTATTAATATGACTGTGGGATCCAAATTTTTCTAATATTCATTTGGAAATTAATATAGATACATATATATAGTCTTCTAGCTGTGTAATCATATATTCTTCAATTGAATAGTTAGCTTAAATAGCTAAATCTCTTCCTAAATTTATTCTTTTATACTTTTTTATCCACACGAATGGTGATAAATTACAAAAATCAGATTTTGTGCTAATATCATTGGTCATATTTTCTAGCGAAAGTAATTGTGTTCCCTGAAGACCCAAAGCATTAGGAGGAGGAAGGAAGCAGCTTCAGTTGAACATTGTAGAAGGGGTTACGAAAGTAATTCACACTATACTCTGGTGTGTAGAGAACATGTAGATTCATAATTTCATCTAAAACTACTCTGATTTTCCTCAAATCTACCCCCTACCACATGGCAAGGGAAAAAGAAAAAGAGAGAGAGAAGGAAGGAAAAGAAAAGAATGGAAAGCAAAGGGAAAGAGACGTCGAGAGAAAGAAAGAAGGAGGGAAGGAGGGAGTTAGAAATTGAATCTAAGTCAGTTTAAAAGTCCACCTGAGCCATTAATTTATACCAGGCATCTAGGTGTTACCCGGTCTTTTGAGACTATCTGCTCTTTCCTTCAGATTCTTCTCTTCTGTTTTCTCCTTTTTAAAAAAATGTTTTATTTATTTTTGAGAGACCGCAAGTGGGGGAGGGGCAGAGAGAGGGAGACAGAGGATCTGAAGTGGGCTCTGTACTGACAGCAGAGAGCCCGATGTGGGGTTTGAACTCAGGAACACGCGAGATCATGACCTGAGCCAAAGTTGGATGTTCAACCGACTGAGCCACCCAGGTGCCCCTGTTTGCTCCTTTTAGTGTCGGTGCCTAGGGCACAGGAAAATGTTCACATCATCTCTTGGCATTGGAAGAAAGGAGGCCACCAAGGTCACGCTACTCCTTTATTGTAGGTTAGCTGGTTCTCCTGAAGTATCACCGGGCTGGTCTCTCCCAGAGTGTTCTCCTCGTATCAACTCTTTCAACCTCTCTGGTCAATACACCTAGGGTATTTTTTCCTCTGTTCCACTGGGGCTCGGGCTCCACCTGTCACTCCACCTTGCTGCCTAGCACCGCAGACCCTCTGAAACTTAGCCAAGTCTAGGGACCTCCAGGTAGGCCTGCCTGCTCTCCTGGAAGGCAGGCCTTCTCTGCATGCCACAGGGACGCGGAAACCAGGCTGCATAGAGCAATCTAGGCACCCTGTATGTGTCTAGACCGCAGTGTCCCAGGGCATGCTGACCAGACTTGTCAATCGTGTTCGAGGCCCCAAGCCCACCTTTCTGTTGCCTCATCACCCCGCTGTGTGATGATCTCACTACAAAAGGGGAGTAAAACCAGAGAATGTCTGCCATGTGTGTTCCCTAGGCTTCTGTAGCATACATTTCCGTAGCCCTGGGATTTAGTCCAGAGGGAGAGAAACGGATGCATGTCTGACGTTCTACCCCCCACATCTTTCTCTCTTTCTCTTCTCTAGGGCTAGATTGGATGGACTTTTCTTTTACTTCCCCTTTTGTCTAGCACAGATTGCCCATACCCAAAATTCTGTGATCTAGTTTGGCCAAGCCTGGCCTTTTGAACAGTTACATGAGAGCTACAGATATTTAGAAAATCCTTTTTCTTTCAACAGTGTCTGTCTTTTAAAGCCACTGGCACACTGTGAGATTTTGTTTTAAAATCGTAACAGAAGTGGTATTTTTTTTCTTTAATGTAACAACCTTATCCCCACTTCAGCACAAGGCAGGTAGATGCTTTCAGCTGTTTGTATATCGAAAAATGTTTAAAAATAAAATCATATTATTTTTTTTTTCCAAATAGGCTCTCATGTCATTTTTATCACTGCTGCCTTAGCAAAGTTTCCTCATTACCAAACTAGGAGAAGGGTGGGAAAGCCTTCTGAATTAATGGCTAGAATGGAATGCTGATTACCTACAAAGAATTTTAAATACTGGAAAAGGTATTTGTATTCATAGGTTGAATCATTAATTTAACAGATCATTTATTGAATTCCTATTATAAACTGGGCACAACTCTTGGGACTGGGGAAAGATTTGTGAACAAGACAGGTAAGGCTTCTGCTCTCTTACACATGAAATTCCAGGGACGCAGAGACGTACAAATGTACATACATACATACACCCACACCCACACGCCAGAAAGAAGTGAAAACGTACCTGTGTGAAGAAATAAAATAAGGTAATGTGATCCAGGAGACTGAGAAACTTTTACATAGAGTGGCAATCTGGAGCTGCTTGGAGACTGAGTTTTGAGCTAAAATCAGAATGACAAGAAGGAGTCTGGCATATGAAGATAAGAAAGAAAAGAAATAACCATTCGAAAGGCCCTAGAGGGGAACAAACAAAACTTGGCAAGCTCAAGAATCAGAGAGGAAAACATCTTCAGTGTGGCTTGAGGGTAAATGGCAAGGAGAAAAGTAGAATGAAATTGGGAAGATCGGTAGGGGCGATTATGTAGGGCTTTGTAAACAAGGAGAAAGGGTTTGGATTTTATACATAGTGCAAGGGGAAGCCTTTGGGTAGTTTTAATGGGGAGAATGATTTTATCTTAGGAGAAACACCGAAGGAGGCAAAAGCAGAAGCAAAGGTTATTACAGAAATCTTGGTGATTGCCAACGGTGGCTTGAGCTAATGAGGTAGTATTATAAAGAAAGTAGATTTTAATGCATGTTTTGGGGGGTAAAATTAACAGGGCTTATGCATGAGTGAAAGAAAGAGGAATCAAAAATGATTCCTTTGCTTTTTCTTTTCAGGTACATTGAGTCAGCGTGAGCGTATATCCATTCCCAATCATACACAACCAGTGGTCCTGTCTTCAATTAAGTTTCAGGCTTGGCACTGAAAGGCACAGTATAAGGTACAATTCTGTCCCTCCTAGAAGGGAAAGAAGGGGGCAGATACCACAACTGTGAGTAAGTACCTCTGCCGGCCAGTGGATGAGTAAGTACATGAGAAGTATTTATCTGGTGGAGGCTCACGATTGTGGGTAAGAGGCAGAGATTGTATTCCTTGCAAAGAGTCGGGGACAAAGCTTCGGTTAGGCGCTTCTGGCATTTGAACACATCAATCTCTTTCATGTACATTTCTTCCCTTTTTACTTCTCGTATTCTACTTTTCCATTCCCTAGGCTTCTTCTCCATCTCTTTGTTTTTCTTCTTAACTTTGTTAATTTCACCCATCATCATCACCACCATCATCACCGTGATGGCCACCATTATTTATTATTAGATAAATAAATGTACACATTTATGGTCTGAATTAATTCTTGCAACCTCCCTGGGGGGAGATATGATTAGGCCCCTTGAAAGGTGCCCTTGGGCTTGGTGAGATGAAGCAGCTTGTCCATGGTTACCAGGCCAGGAAGTAGCAGTGCCAAGTGTGAAAACAGGTTTGTCTGACTTTGGAACTTAGCCTGCGCTGTGTTCTATGACTTCTCTCTCCTTCCTTCAGCTCACTGTCCTTTCTCTCTGTTCCTCCCTCTCTCCCCTTCCTTTTGTCATTCCCTGGCCTGTTTCCCTTTCTTCCTTCTCTCCTTTTTCCTTCCTCTGCTTCAGTCCAATTGCCCTACTCCTTTGCTCCTATTATAAATCTGAAATTTGGCGTTTTTACAAATAGAAAATACAAGTCCTAGACTATCAGAGCTGAAAGAACTTCAGTGGCAGAGCTAAGACTTCTCAAGCAGGTGCTGGAGCTTCTACTCCACAAAATCATTGTTTCTTATGTATAAATACTGGCTGAGGCAAGGGCCATCTGTTTTCATTGTCACCTGTGTGGCTCCACCTTCGGCTCTCCCACCTAGAGCCATTCATGGAGACCACTCTCTGTCCCGGTCTCCCCTCTAGTCCCTCTGCACTGTGGGACCTTTGTCACATGCCCAACTAGGATTATAAGCACTTAAAAGATTATTTTTCTTCTCCCCATATCACCCACCATGTATAATTCGAAATTAAAATAACACTGAGTCAAAAAGTAGGAACCAAAACATTAAAAAAAAATCACGACTATTCTGTAATATTTCTATGCTTAACTATGCAAAGTTCAACTTCATTCCAAAGAAATATTTGTATCTCTGGTTTGTTCTTGCCCCGAGAAGTCTTCATCTGACTATTGGGTAATCCAACTACATAATGCAGGTAGCTGGAGAATGGCTGAAGGCAGGTTAGAAATGAGCAGCAGAACATAAATCTAAAAAGGGGTGATACAGTCCTTGCTTCGGTAGCACATATACTAAAAAGGGGTGATATAAATAATAAATTTATGTATCATTCGCTCTAAGCTGGGCACGTGAGAAACCATTTCCAATTTGTTCTTACAACAAACATTGTTGATAATTGCTAATATTATTCCTATTCTACTGATGAGTCTCCAGGGTAGTTAAAGACATTTCCAGGAGTTTGATCCCATTCTGTTGTCTCTGCACCCTGACTGAGCTTTTAAGGCACATGATGTCTTACAAACATAGTGTGGATACTGCCTTTTAAAATAAATGTTCTGTACTTTAAGACATTTAGGTGATTACAGTATTCTTGTCTTAACCTGTTTCCCTTTCTCTAAACAAACCTTCAGAGAGTCATTATGTCAGACCTTCATCTTTAGTTAGCACTTTTGATAAATACTAGCAATAGATATCGTTGCCATGAAATAAGCTATACTAGATGTCCTTACGCTCCTAGCTGTCCATGTTTTTTAGTATTTTTATAAGCCATTCCTTCCAATAAATGACACATTTTAATAAATTAAACATGGTGTCCTTTATCTCTGAGGACCTTAGGCTTTAATGTGGGCTTTGGGATTTGCAACCTGTATAGCTTTGCAACTATGGCATAGAAAAGAGAAATTGCCACCAGACAGGAATCCTTCAAGGACAGTGCATCATATGATCATTGAATGTAGATTTCCATGTGAATTGGTTGTAGCCATTTCTCAGGTATATCAGATCAATGGCAGGTGATGAGGGTTCTTACTATAGGCCCAATGAACATTCCTTCAAGATACAGAAATTCAATCAGAAGGTAAAGGGCTTAAACTGCAATGAATGGAGGAAGGGAAGGAAGTTTGGAAGGAAGTAAGACTAGAAAGATTGTCTGTCTTTATTCACGTGGGGAAAAGTGAAGCCCCAAAGAAGACAGGAAACAACAAAGGGCATTCTGGGAGCCTATGTTACTTCCTCATAATACAAAGTTCTTCAAATGGTGACTGGAGGAGAATGTCCCTTTCCTCTGCCAAACTCCCCAAACTCCTGAGAATATACCTGTAACTATAAAGGCACCTGCCCGGGCATGCCTTATGGGGTCTTGTTGAAAACCAATAAACAGTGCAAAATTCATTTGTTAGTCTTTGTTAATAGCTTGAGGAACTGATCGGTGTCTTATACTCTCTGAAATGGAAAGGCATTCTGAGCATGTAGCAAGGATTTCTAATCGCAGACAGTGATTGGGAAATATAAAACACTTGTCTGAAGGTGGTATAAAAACACCCAGACACTGATAAATCTCAAGTGTTGCTCAGCTGTTTGCTCGGGAAAAATGGTCATATACTTTAAGAGACTAAGTGCCATTGACATTTCTTAATGTAATATCGACTAATTATTCAAGGTCAAACTTTCAGAGTTCTGTTGTATTTTAGATTTAATGATATATTATGATAGTCATGGAATATGACTATCCAGTGCAATCGTCATGGAATTTTAATTATATGTTCATTTTTCAAATCATAGGCATGCCTCATTTTATTGTGCTTTGCTTTATTGTGCTTCCCAGATCTTGTGTTGTTTTACAAATTGAAGGTCTGTGAGAATGTTGCATTGAGCGAGTCTTCAGAACCATTTTTCCAATAGCATTTGCTCACTTCATGTCTCTGTGTCACATCCTGGTAATTCTTGTAATACTTCAAGCTTTTAATTATTATTATTTTGTTACGGTGATCTGTGATTAGTGATCTTTGATGTTACTATTGTGATTGTTTTGGAGATGCCAATAAAGATTGTGTGTGTCCTAACTATTCTACCAACTCGTTCGTCTGTCTCTCTCCCTCTCCTCAGATCTCCCTTTTTCCCGAGACACAGAAATATTGAAATTAGACCTGTTACTAATCGTACAATGGCCTCTCCGTGTTCAAGTGAGAGGAAGAGTCACACGTCTCTCACTTTAAACGCTGAAGATGATTAAACTCAGTGAGGAAGGCACATCAAACACCCAGAGAGGCTGAAAGCAAGGCCTCTTGCACCAAACAGTCCAATTGTGAATGCAAAGGAGAAGTTCTTGAAGGAAATCGAAAGCGTTACTCCGGTGAACACGCAAATGACAAGAAAGTGAACCAGCCCTATTGCCGATATGGGCAAAGGTTGAATGGTCTGGATAAAAGATCAAACCAGCCACAATATCCCCTTAAGCCAAAACCCAATCCAGAGCAAGGCCCTAACTCTTCAATTCTATGAAGGCTGAGCGGTGAGGAAGCTGTAGGAGAAAAGTTTGAAGTTTGCAGAAATTGGTTCATGAGGTTTAAGGAAAGAAGCTATCTCGTAACATCAAAGTGAAAGGTGAAGCGGCAGGTGTTGACAGAGAAGATGTAGCAAGTGATCCAGAACATCTAGCTGGAAGGTAATTCATGAGGTAGGTACATTAAGTAACAGAGTTTCAATGTAGACCAAACAACTGCCCTTTCCCCATTGTATGTTCTTGGCTCCTCTGTAGCAAATTAATGGACCATAGTAGGTGGGTTTATTTCTGGGCTTTCTATCTGTTCCATTGATCTATGTGTCTGTGTTTATGCCAATAGCAAACAATTTTGGTTATTCGACTTTTATAATGTAGATTGAAATCAGGGAGCATGGTGCCTTCAACTTTGTTCTTCTTTCTCAAGTTTGCTTGGCTGTTTGGGGCCTGTTGTGGTTCCATACAAATTTTAGGATTGCTCTAGTTCTGTGAAAAATGCCCTTGGAATTTTGATAGGGATTGCATTGAATCTGTAGATTGCTTTGGGTAGTATGGACATTTTAGCAATAGTACTTCTCCCAGTCTATGAGCACGGAGTATCTTTTCATTTATTTGTGTCTTCTCCAACTTCTTTCGTCAATGTCTTATAGTTTTTAATGTACAGGTCTTCCACTTGATTAAGTTTATTCCTAGGTATTTTATTCTTTCTGATATAATTGTAAATGGGACTGTTTTCATAAATTCTCCTTACACTAGTTTGTTATTAGTATACAGAAGTGTAAGAGATTTCTATATACTGATTTTGAAAACTGCAACTTTACTGAATTCATTCATTAGTTTTAACAGTTTTTTGGTGGTCTTTAGAGTTTCCTGTACATTACATGTCATTAGCAAATTGCGACAACTTTACTTCTTCCTTTCTGATTTGGATGCCTTTTATTTCTTTTTCTTGCCTCTTTGTTCTGCTAGGACTTCCAATATTATGTTGGATAATACTGGCAACAGTGAGAATCCTTTTCTTGTTTCTCATCTTACAGGAAAAGCTTTTTGGCTTCTCACCATTGATTACGATATTAGCTGTGGGTGTGCCTTATATGACTTCTATTATGTTGAAGTATGTTCCTTCTATACCCACTTTGTTGAGAGTTTTATCATAAATGAATGTGGAATTTTGTCAAATGTTTTTTCTGCATCTATTGAGATGATCATATGATTTTTATCTTTCATTTTTTTAATGTGGTGCATCATGTTGATTGATTTGTGGATGTTGAACCTTTCTTGCATCAGTAGAATAAATCCCACTTGATCATGTTGTATTGTTCTTTTTAAAAAAAATTAACTTATTTTTTAAATTTACATCCAAGTTAGTTAGCATAACTCTGTGCAACAATGATTTCAGGAGTAGATTCCTTAATGCCCCTTACCTATTTAGCCCATCCCCCCTCCCACAATCCCTCCAGCAACCCTCTGTTCTCCATATTTTTTTTTTTTTAATTTTTTTTTTTCAACGGTTTTTATTTATTTTTGGGACAGAGAGAGACAGAGCATGAACGGGGAAGGGGCAGAGAGAGAGGGAGACACACAGAATTGGAAACAGGCTCCAAGCTCCAAGCCATCAGCCCAGAGCCTGACGCGGGGCTCGAACTCACAGACTGCGAGATCGTGACCTGGCTGAAGTCGGACGCTTAACCGACTGCGCCACCCAGGCGCCCCTGTTCTCCATATTTAAGAGTCTTTTATGTTTTTGTCCCCCTCCCTGTTTTTATATTATTTTTGCTTCCCTTCCCTGTGTTCATCTGTTTTGCCTCTCAAAGTCCTCTATGAGTGAAGTCATATGATATTTGTCTTTCTCTGACTGACTAATTTCACTTAGCATCATACCCTCTGGTTCCATCCAGGTAGTTGCAAATGGCAAGATTTCATTCTTTTTGGTTGCCAAGTAATATTCTGTTGTATATATATACACCACAACTTCTTTATCCATTCACCCATTGATGGACATTTGGGCTTTTTCCATACTTTGGTTTTTGTTGATAGTGCTGCTATAAATATGGGGGTGCATGTTTCCTTTCGAAACAGCACACCTGTATCCCTTGGATAAATACCTAGTAGTGCAATTGCTGAGTCGTAGGGTATTTCTATTTTCAATTTTTTGAGGAACCTCCATACTGTTTTCCAGAGTGGCTGCACCAGTTTCCATTCCTACCAGCAGTGCAAAAGAGATCCTTTCTCCGCATCCTCACCAACATCTGTTGTTTTCTGAGTTGTTAATGTTAGCCATCCTGACAGGTGTGAGGTGGTATCTCATTGTGGTTTTGATTTGTATTTCCTGGATGATGAGTGATGTTGAGCATTTTTTCATGTGTCAGTTGGCCATCTGGATGTCTTCTTTGGAGAAGTGTCTATTCATGTCTTTTGCCCATTTCTTCACTGGAGTATTTGTTTTTGGGTGTTGAATTTGATAAGTTCTTTATAAGTTTTGCATACTAACCCTTTATCTGATACATCATTTGCAAATATCTTCTCCCATTCTGTCAGTTGCCTTTTAGTTTTGCTGATTGTTTCCTTCGCTGTGCAGAAGCTTTTCATTTTGATGAGGTCCCAATAGTTCATTTTTGCTTTTGTTTCCCTCGCATCTGGAGACTTGTTGAGTAAAAAGTTGCCACAGCCAAGGTCAAAGAGGTTTTTGCCTGTTTTCTCCTTGAGGATTTTGATGGCTTCCTGTCTTATATTGAGGTCTTTCATCCATTTTGAGTTTCTTTTCGTGTGTGGTGTAAGAAAGTGGTCCAGGTTCATTCTTCTGCATGTCGCTGTCCAGTTTTCCCAGCACCATTTGCTGAAAAGACTATCTTTATTCCATTGGATATTCTTTCCTGCTTTGTCAAAGATTAGTTGGCCATACGTTTGTGGGTCCATTTTTGGGTTCTCTATTCTGTTCCATTGATCTGAGGGTCTGTTCTTGTGCCAGTACCATATTGTCACGATGATTACAGCTTTGTGATACGGCTCGAAGTCCATGGTGTATCATCCTTTTAATGTAATGTTGATAATATTTTGTTGAGGATTTTTGCATCTATGTTCATCACAGATATTGGCTTATAATTTTCTTTTCTTGTGGTATCCTTTTCTGGTTTTGGTATCAGGGTAATTTTGGCCTTATGAAATGAGTTGGAAAGAGTTTTCTCCTCTTCTATTTTTTGGAAGATTTTCATAAGGATTGGTATTAACTTTCCTTTGAATGTTTGGTCAAATTAGTGATTCAAAAATATGGTTTCATAAACATGCATAGTATTTGGTAAAGACAAGTAAAAACAAACCTAGTGGAAAGAACATTCTAGACATATTGATAAATGGGTTAAAGTACAAATTCACTAGGGCACCTGAGTGGCTCAGTCAGTTAAGCATCTGATTTTTGATTTCAGATTGGGTCATGATCCTGGGGTCCTGGGATCGAGCCCCACGTCCAGCTCTGTACTGACAGTGTGGAGCCTGCTTGGAATTCTCTCTATAAATAAATAAATAAATAAATAAATAAATAAATAAATAAATAAACAAACCATTAAAAAAAAGTACACACACATTGAGAATAGTCTTTCTAAACAAGCCTTGATTCATTTGCATGGATAAGGCCAAAAGCCCACTTTCATAAGTCAAAAAATATCCCCAGTCAGGTAATAGTTTTCTTGTCTCCACAGATTTCTTGTGGTTTGCTTTATCACTTGCTATTTATAGAAAGACACACCAGTGACCTCGACACAGACTTGCTGACTTTCCCTCGTGCACACTGACTCATAGTTCCTTCCTGTTCTTAGCAAATCTCAACACTGGAGGGTGAGCAATGCAACCTATAGGAGAATCAACCACTTCAAACATGTATGTGATAGATGTCTAGGAAGCTAAGTTACACTGAACAGAATACAGTACCATTTATACTCATGTGATGAATTGTGTGTCTGAATTACATGGTGGAGGGATGGTGCTGAAAATAAAGTATCTTTTCAACCTCTTAAAAGTTTTTCAAACTGGCCTGGGGGCTTCAGTGGTCACAGCTAATGTTTAAAAGGAACCTTTCTGATTTGGAGGAGAAAGACTCAGAACTCCTTTTCAGTCTCTTATTATCCAATTCCTTTCCACCAAGGAATTGACAACTCCGAATAAAGGGAAATCTCAACAACCATAGATTTCTTTAATCATGGAATTAATAATAACAGAAATAGCAAAGCTCAAAAAATATAGCTGTAGCTCAAAGATTACAGTTACGTTTTTGTGGTGCTTATGCTATCATTTATTTAAGATGGGGGGCCATTTTGGTTTACTAAGACAGCTTTGAAAAGTTTTGATTAAAAAAAAAAGTCACAATACATGAAAGCAAAACACAATAGCCAGGGCTGTACTTGGTTCACAAATATCCATCTAAGTCTTTCTTTCTACCCTTTTAAGCTAGAAACACAGTGCAGAAAAGAGAAAGTATTCATTTATTTTTCCATTTTCCATTTCCTAGAATTTCCTGGTTAAAATTGTGATTTGAGTTCAAGCCTGGAAACATAACTTTTTCAGGTGAATTTCCTGTTAAAAAGAAAAACAGCAACATACATTTAACATCTTCCACAAGCTGTTATAATTTGCCTTGTCCATTTTATCTCTCCCCACCTACTTGTTTGTTTATCTATGCATTCAGTGCTCATGCAACATATTTTCCAATGTCTAACCTCATGTCCTCATACATACTAGGACTTCAAACATTTGTCAGTCAATCAATTGATTTCTGATACCTCCCTATCCATCACGCAAAATATTTAGGAAAGATACCAGTCGCTACTATCCCAGGAGAATTTCCAGGAGCTAGGTAGCATCCTCCCACCTGAGAGGAATTTAGTTTTCCACGTCTCTCCATTGATTTGTTCATCTTACTTCCGTTTTAGAGATGAGAGCTTCAAGCTCATCATTAAATGACTGAACCCAGACATACAAACACCAAAAAATCTTGCAAGTGAAGACATGGGAAGCTTGTGTCCCTCTGGGTTTTGGGGCAGCAAGTAACCTATTACTTGTCTCCTGCATCTAGGCAGCTGACTTTAACATAACTACCATTTACAGAAAAGAAATAGAAATCTAGCACCATGGCAAAAACTTAGAGAACCACCTATAATTATCCTCATCTATAGTATGCTACTTAATCTTATGTGATAGTCATGATGGAAAATTGTTCTTCCCTCCTTCCTTCTCATCACAAAATGAACACTATTCATTGCTGATGCCCAAAATCTAGGGCACTACCCATTATCATGGATTCCCCTCCTACAACATTGAATCCAGGGAATCTCAGCCTTGACACCATTGACATTTTGGGCTGGACAGTTTTTATTGTGGGGGACTGCCCTGTTCGCTGAAGGATGATTAGCAGTATTGCTGGCCTCTGTATACTAATAACAATTCCCAGTCATGGCAACCAAAACTGTCCCCAGACTTGGGGCACCTTGGGTGGCTCAGTCAGTTAAGCTTCTGACTCTTGATCTCAGCTCAGGTCTTGATTTCAGGGTCATGAATTCAATGCTGGGCATGGAGCCCACTTAAAAAAAAAAAAAGAAGTTTCCAGACATTTTCAAATATCCCCTTGAAGGATGAAAAACATTCCCAATTAAAAACCACTAAATCTCGGGGCGCCTGGGTGGCGCAGTCGGTTAAGCGTCCGACTTCAGCCAGGTCACGATCTTGCGGTCCGTGAGTTCGAGCCCCGCGTCAGGCTCTGGGCTGATGTCTCGGAGCCTGGAGCCTGTTTCCGATTCTGTGTCTCCCTCTCTCTCTCTGCCCCTCCCCCGTTCATGCTCTGTCTCTCTCTGTCCCAAAAAATAAATAAAAAACGTTGAAAAAAAATTTTTTTTAAAACCACTAAATCTAATAGTAAGCTGTGAAAGCTGAAATTCCAAAATTTATCCTGAATCTAAATGTCTCCCACAAAATCCATATCTGGCCCAGGTCCCAACTCTTAGCACTCACTTGGGCCACTGCAATAACTATTCAGTGCATCCCCTTCAGTCCATTTTCTGCTCTGCAGTCAGTGTGATCTTTGTAAAACCTCAGTTGGATTGTGTCATTTCTCTTTTTAAAACCTTCCAATGGCTTCTCATTATGCTGGGAACCCTTCTCCGTATCATTTCCTAACACTCTCCTCTCATTCACGGTTCTCTGGTTTCACTGGCTTTATATCATTTTTCGAATGTTGCCAGGTTTCCTCACATCAGGACATTTACACATACTCTCCTTGGAATGCTGATTCTTTGGTCATATTTAAGGGTTTGTTCCAATATCATTTTTTAGCGAGTTCTTCTCAGACCATCTTAGGAAGATAATCCTGCTCTTCCCCAAATACTGTATGCCATTACCTTGAATTAATCTCCATTGTAGTTACCTCTGTCATCGCTATTTGAAATTATACCACTGTTCATTTTTTGCTTGTCTTAGCTACCATAATGTAGGCTCCATCACTAAAGCCTATCCATCTTATGTATGGTTATGTCACCCATGGCCTAGAACAGTCACCTGGAATGGAATTGGCACTTAATAAATATTTATTGAATGAATACATAACTGAATGCCATAAATAATAATAAATGTTTTCTGTCTGAAGGAGAACATACTCTTTATTTTAAAATAATGTGTGATATTTACATTATTAAATTTATTCAAAGCAACCCAAAGGTTTCCTATCTCACCCAGAGTGAAAGCAAAAGCCCTTCTAATTACCTATAGGACACCCACATGATCTGGACCCGCTACTGTCCTCCCCACATGATGTCCTAACACTTGCATCTTGACACTTGAGCCACACACTGACCTTCCTCCTGTTCTCAAACATGCCAAGTATGTGCCATTTTAGAATGTCTGCACCCACTGCTTCCCCAGCCTGAATGCTGTGGCCAGATGTCCCTGGACTCACTATCTCACCTCCTTCCGGTTTTTGGTCATGTGTTCTCTTGTTAGAATGGCTGGTTCTGACTACTGTATGTAAAATAGTAAGAAAGAAAGCCATCTTGCTTACCCTCAGCCTGGAGCTGTCCTAACTCTAGCAAAAGCATTTTCTTTTGAATATGAACAATTTTATAGAACACCAACATTAGACAAGGCTACTCTGTGATGTCATAGATCAAGATATAAACAAGACTACTCAGTTTATGTGTGAGGAGAAAAAGAGAGAGAGAGAGAATAAATGCTGTCAAACACCCCCCTTATTCCTGTTAATTATGAATGGCTGTTCTATATTTGTTCAGCCTTAGCCCCACTTTGTTCCCTCTACCTTACATATGAAATTAAGATTATTAAGGCAGTCATAGAATTGCTTTGACTTTCTGACAGTATTCATTCAAAAGCAAAATCACATTTCCTTGAAACTTCTCTGAAATCACCTAACACATGCTCAAATACAGTAAGAAGCCCCTCTTGATTAGCAACCTTTTATTGAGACATTCCACAGTCCTCCATGGTGTGGTCTTCCTCATTGCAAAGAGTTAATAAACCCAACTTTGTTCAACTACAGGTGTGTTTGTGGTGGATTTTGCCTGGAGGGCATCAACAATAGTAACCCCCGACCTCAAAGAGCACTCTGTAAGACTTTAAGTAAAATGACCATATTTTGCTAGGAGAATCCAAGTTTATAAAGCCTTCTGTTTAATGTGTGCCCTTAGGTCACTACCCTCTTTTATTCTCGAAACTGTTCCAATTTGAAGGTAAATTACGTAGTCACCAGACCTTTAATCTGCAATTTTTCAAATAGCATTTATCATCATCTGGAACATTATATTATTTTCCATGTCCTTTCTCTCTTCCTATCCCCCGATTAAAATGTAAATGCCATAGTGCAAGAACTTAACCTATTTTTTTTTTTTTTATTATCCTATCCCCATCACCTAGAACAGCTCTTGGCACACTGAAGCTCCTGGTTCATACCTGTTGAATGAATTAACTAATGAAAAGTTATAATACTACAAGAGATCTTTGAACTATGAACAACTTTTTAAAAAATTTTTTTTAATGTTTATTTATTTTTGAGACAGAGAGAGACAGAGCATGAACGGGGGAGGGTCAGAGAGAGAGGGAGACACAGAATCTGAAGCAGGCTCCAGGCTCTATCAGCACAGAGCCCGACACGGGGCTTGAACTCATGGACTGTGAGATCATGACCTGAGCTGAAGTCGGTCACTCAACCGACTGAGCCACCCAGGCGCCCCTGAACAACTTTTAAAAAGTCATCCCAACACACAAAACTCAGCCACATTTCTAAATGCTCATATGTAGAAACTGAAATTAAAATGTAGTACCGTTTGTGTTTACTCCAAAGATAACAAAAGCTTAGATTTACACTTCACATACATGTACAGGGTCTGTATGTGGAAAATTACAAAATGCTGGTGAAAGGAATCAAAGAAAAGTCAACAGCTGGAAGTTGAAGACTTCGTGAATTGGAAAACTCAGTGCAGTAAAGCTGTCAATTCTCCCCAGATTGAGCTATAGGCTTAATTAAAATTTCTATCAAGAGCTCCGCTAGGGTTTTATAGACATAAACAAGGTTATTCTAAAATTTATGTGGAGAGGTACAGGCTTGGGTATAGCAAAAACAATCTTGACATATAGGAATAAAGTAGAAGGAATCACTTTGATCTTAAGTCCTACTGTGAAGTTGTAGTAACAAAAACAGAATAGATCCATTGAATAGAATAGAGAATCAAGAAATACACTCACATAAATATGCCCAGCTGATTTTGTACAAAGGCCTAAAAGCAATTTAATGGAAGAAATACAGTTTTTCCATCAAATGGCACTAGACCAATTGGACTTCCAAGGGGGGAAAAAAGAATTTAAATCCAAACCTCACACTTTATTAAAAAATTAACTCACAATTAAACATGGATTTTCATGTAAAATATAAAACTGTACAATTTTTAGAAAAAAAAAAAGAAAATCTTGGGGCTTTTGGGTCATGCAAACAGTTCTTAGACTTGACATCACAAAGCACAGTCCCTAAATGGAAATATTAGTAACTCCATAAAAATCGAAAATGTTTGTTCTGTTAAAAAGCCTATTTTTTAAAAAGAAATTAAGTTTATTTATTTATTTTTGAGAGAGAGAGAGAGAGAGAGAGACAGCATGAGTGGGGGAGGGGCACAGAGAGAGGAAGACAGATGATCCCTAGCAGGCTCTATGCCAGCACAGAGCCCAACGTGGGGCTTGATCTCATGAACAATGAGATCATGACCTGAGCTGAAATCAAGAGTCAGATGCTCAACCAACTGAAGCACTCAACTGCCCCTGAAAGAACCTATTAAGGGATGAAAAGACAAGTTACACAATGGGAGAAAATATTTGTAAACCACATATCCAACAATGGACTGTTATCTAGCTATATAAAGTTTTCAAAATCACACTTAAGAAAATCCAATTTGAAAACGGTCAAAATACATGAAGAGACATTTCTCTGAAGAGGATGTACAGATGGCAAATAAGTACATGAAAATATGATTAACCTTGTTACCCACTAGGAAAAGGCAAATTTAAAACATAGTAATACAATGAGATATCACTATATACCTATCAGAGGAGCTAAAATAAAACTTAGTAACAACATCAAATGCTGGCAAGAGAGCAGAGAAACTGGATCATTCATATACTGCTGATGGGAACGTAAAATGTTACACTTGCTTTGGAAAACAGTTTGGCAGTTTCTTATGAAATCAAACACCATTATCACATGACTCAGCAATTATGCTCTTCAGCAGCAGAGAAATAGTAACTATGTGCACACAAAAATCTATACATAACGTTCATAGCAATCCTACCCGTAATAGCCAATCAGGGAAACCACCCAGTTGCTTTCAATGGGTGCGTGGTTAAGTAAACTGTGACACCTCATGTATGAGAATACTACCCAGCAATGAAAGGTATTGATACACACAAAACTTGGATGCATCTCCGGGCTTAGAGGAATTCTTCCGGGCTGACACAGCTTGACCAAGGCATGGGGTTTCATGGACCGGCATGGTGGATTTCAGTCTCCCCTAACCCCTTGGTTGAGTACTCGGTGGCAAGTCACAATCCTAGCAAAGAAGGGAATACAATTTACTCCAGGTAATCTGTCTAAACCACTAGTGGCCCCTTTGAGTGAATAAAATTTGAATCCAAACTCATGCAAGCCTTTTTAAAAACGAAGAAGAGGGACTTTTTGTTCAATGTGTTGTTACTGGTTTGTGCTACTGCAAAGCATGATTCTCTGCAGCACCTAAGATCAGTGTTAGGAATCTATTCAGGAGATCACAAAGGCTACAGAAATTTCATGCGAAACTTCCCTTTGAATCACTAAGCGTGTCAAGCAATAACAAAACCTCTTATTCCTGGAGATTCTCATGAAGGCTGTAGTGTGAATGCTACCCACACTTTACTTGGAAAGGAAACACAAGAGACTTTTCAGAATAGTCCTCCTTCAATTCTAGGTTAAGTGCTAACCCGATGACATAGAGTCGATACCAAATTCACGATTTACAAAAAAAAAAAAAAATCCCAATCACCCCTTTTTGTTACTAGTAGTGGTGTGTCTGTTGAAGGATAATTGTGCTCAGCTATGTGTTCATTCTTGGTATGGATGAGTAAGTAGTATTTTCTTTTTATTTATCTATTTTTTTAATTCAACTTAGTTAAAGTACAGGTTTCAGGAGTAGAATGACAGCATCATGACAGGAGCATTTTAGGAGTAGTTAAAATAAATGGTTTCAGGAGTAGAATTTAGTGATTCATCACTTACATATGATACACAGTGCTCATCCCAGCAAGTGCTCTCCTTAATGCCTATCCCCCATTTAGCCCATCCCCCCACCCACCTCCCCTCCAGCAACCCTCAGTTTGTTCTCTGTATTTAAGAGTCTCTTGTGGAGACTCAGTTGGTGTGGCTCAGTTGGTTAATCATCTGACTCTTGGTTTTGACTCAGGTCACGATCTCGTGACCTGTGAGTTTGAGCCCTGTGTCGGACTCCACAGTAACAACTTGGAGCCTGCTTGGGATTCTCTCTTTCCCTCTCTCTCTGCCCCTCCCCTGCTCATTGTGCATGCTCACTCTCTCTCAAAAATAAATAAATAAAAATGAAAAAGGGGCACCTAGGTGGCTCAGTCAGTGAAGCATCCAACTTTGGCTCAGGTCATGCTCTCATGGTTGGTGGGTTCAAGCCCTGTGTTGGGCTCTGTGTTGATAGCTCAGAGCCTGGAGCTTGCTTTGGATTCTGTGTGTGTGTCTCTCTCTCTCTGCCCCTCCCCTGTTTGATCTCTCTCTCTCTCTCTCTCTCAAAAAATAAACATTAAACAAATTTTTTTAAGTGAAAAAAATTTTAAGTCTCTTATGGCTTGCCTCCCTCTGTTTTTATCTTATTTTTCCTTCCCTTTCCCTATGTTCATCTGTTTTGTTTCTTCAGTTCCACATATGATTGAAATCATATAATATTTGTCTTTCTCTGACTTATTTCACTTAGCATAATATGCTATACTTTCATCCATGTTATTGCAAATGGCAAGATTTCATTCTTTAATGCTCCGTTGTATATATACATACATATATACATACATTGTATATATATATATATATATATATATATATATACACACACAATATAGTACATACATATATACATACATTGTACATGTACATATATATAGTACATACATATATACATACATTGTATATATATATATACACAATGTATGTATATATGTATGTATATATGTATATATATGTATGTATATATGTGTGTATATGTATATATATATACAATGTATGTATATATGTATGTATATATGTATATATATGTATGTATATATGTGTATATATATATGTATGTATATATACAACATCTTCTTTATCCATTTATCCATTTATCAGTCGATGGACACTCAGGCTCTTTCTATAATTTGGTTATTGTTGATAGTGCTGCTATAAACATTGGGGGTGAAGAGTAAGTAATACTGTCACAACCTGGGGAGGTAACTATAAGAGCATAGCAGTATATTTGAAGGTTTGTCAAAAATTTTTCAAATGAATAAGTTGAGTTGGAAAATATATCACTGGAATGTTCACTGACATCACGCCAAAAATTCTAGGTTTGTGATCAATATTCTTGGTAAAATTGAATGAAGAAAACTTCATATTGTGGAGAATCCTCTGCATTTTCATTTCCAAACACTGGCCTCTAAACCAGTGTCTGAAACATCCACTTATTTGCCTTCCTTGATACAGATATGACCACTGTTCACAAAATTCTTGTCAATAGAGATAAAAAAATATATCTGTATTGAGATATTTAACTCTGTAGAGAGATTGTTAAAGGCTTGATCAGATCTGTGACACAAAAGCTGTAGTTTCTGCACTGTTGAAGCAAGGAAGAAAGTTTTAAGTAAGCCAAACTGTAAAAAATAATTTTTGAAAGAGCTTGGCAAATTTTCTAGATATATTTGAAAGTTTTAATGCATAAATAGAGAGCACAGACACCATATCATCGCTTAATAGAATTGATTGTGTCTATTGTGAAGTTATGATTAAGATCAAGGACTCAGGAATCAAAGAGCCCTAGGTTGAAATCGGGGTTTTGTCATTTGCTAGACGTGTGGGTTTGGGCAAGTTACTTTATCTCTCAAATTCTTGGTTCCTATACTTTGCTAAACCTCATTTCTAAAATAAAGATAATCACCCTAACTACTTCATTCAGTTGTTTTGAGAATGAGGTCAGAAAATCCAAAGAAGCCAATGTTCTCTGTCTTTCAAACTTAATCCAAAATGCTTAGCATAATGGCCCCATGAAGTGTTCAATAAAGTATTATTTTTATTACCATAGTGCAAACCCACGATTACTATAGGAATTGGTATTAATATATCTTCCCATATTCTGTGAAAAAAAAACTTTTCAAGGAAAACATTAAATTATATTTAATTTGCTGTGAATCAAACCCAGGCAATATTTTCCTGTCATGATGCTGAAATTTCTTAGTTCAAATTTTATACGGAGCCATATTCTTAATAATTTCCAATCTTTTCTAGGCTCTATCTAAAAAATTTTGAAATCAAGTTTGACTTGATCATCTTAGACAATTGCTAGAAAAACCACTATAAAGATAGATATCAGTTTCTCTTTTGCCACAAAACACTGAAATTGACCTATGCCCTGCTCAAATTTCATACTTCCTTGTATAGAAAAGCTTGTGATGAGGAAGTAAGGTCAAAGCTCTAATTTATATCACATAGGAAGGTCAAAAAATATATATTTTTGATATAAAATTTATTTTACCATTACCTTAATTTTTAAGACATGTTATTTATATAATCTTAAATTTCATATAATAGAAAAGGAGATAAAATTTTGTTTATGTAATTGAGTATAGGTTTTAAAAACCTGAGAAAACTGACCTGAGCCTATGAAAATGGTAATAATTCAACAAAACCTATATCTGTTTATTCGAAGGTCAGCTTTCTTCTAACTATGCTCTATATTGCCTATGATCTTTCAAAGTTGGAAATTAGTATTCTGTATCAGAAAATACAGTCTCCCAAAATTCCATCTTCTTGTATAAGAAGATAAAATTTGACCTTATTCAGATATAGTTCACCTGTAAACTATTAAATTGATAGAGCATTGGAAATTAAAATGCATGAATATGTATATATTTAATCCCTTAAAGATTTTTCTTAGATACATATACATACATACATACATACATACATACATGTAAAATTGTGTGTATACGTGTGTATGTGTGTGTGTGTGTGTGTGTGTGTGTGTGTGTGTGTGTAATGCCAAGGGACATCTCTATAAAATGTATAGCTGTTGTATTTCTCAAACAATATTTTCCAAATCAAAACCATTTGTTAGCAGAGATTTCTATTCACCCCAGGGGACAATTCCATTAGGCTCTTTTTCCTGGCTATGACCTAGAATTTACATTCTGAGTATAGCTTAAGATCTAACTCTTTGTGAATCACTCCTGCATTGTAACTAATTCTTGCTATACTAGATTTTCCATGATTATTTGAACTATTAGTATGTGTAATCAATCACACAGAAAGCTGTAGAATTCCACTTGTTCCATTCTGGCTGTTTTTACAACATAATGGATGTGTGTGTTTTGCCAATAGTGAGTCCCTCAACAGGGCAATTACTACAAATTGACTGTACCAATATTAGCAACAAGGGACATATTCATAGAACACACATCAACACTCTTACAGAAGTCATACATTTGTTAGCATGGCAAAGTGAGGAAAAACTGAATGGACAATTTTATATTTATTTGTAAGTGAGTGCCCAGGAAAATCTATTGGGAACGCATGGACCACCTTGGATAACTACTCAAGGGCATTTTTTATTTTAAAAAATTATTCAAGGCCAAGCTATACATAGATGGAAGAATAGGACTTTCAGATAATAATTCAAGGACAGATTTTTAGATGCTATCTATCAAATTAAGCCAAGGTTATATGCATATTTTGAGTTATTTCATATGCGATTTAGGAAAAAAAACCAAGATGTGCATAATCCTTAAACATTTTTATCTCAAGTATTACTCACAAGGTCATCCTTTGATGAACAGCAACAAGCAAGATTACAGTTCTCTTTGAATTTTAGTTGGCAAAGGAAAATTGTCACATTCAGAAAAGAGATTATATCCCTCCAGCAGCTTATACAGGGACATAATTAATGGTACAAAGTCATAGACAAATTACTCTACCCAGCCAGTATTGGGTTTCATATGAGGCCACTGAGGTTTATTTTGTTGGTAGGAGTAGTTACTACCTCATAGTTTAGCTAATATCAAATTTATCTTTAATGCTTCATCTTTTAAGAAGTTCTTGCTAATTCACTAACAAAACACACACACACACACACACACACACACACACACACACACACACACACTAACTCCCAGGTATCTGTTTATAGGACATCACTGTGGCCAATCAGGATCCCCATTTATGGCCCAATTGTAGTATCTCCCGATCAAAATTGATCCTTTTGTCATCCTTTTTCAGGATGCTACTGTATGGGTATGATGGTGGTAAATGATTATCAATTAAGTAAGTTGACCAGTAGGTTACTTTGCCAAGCAAACCATAACTTTTAGTATTCAACCTAATGAAATAGATATTATTACGCTCACTTTTTTTTTAAGTTTATTTATTTATTTTGAGAGTGACAGAGACAGCACAAGTGGGGGAAAGGCAGAAAGAGAGGGAGAGAGAGAGAGAGAGAGAGGGAGAGAGAGAATCCCAAGTGGGTTCTGCACTGCCAGCACAGAGCCCGACATGGGGCTCGAACCCATGAACCATGAGTTCATGATCTGAGCCGAAATCAAGAGTTGGTCACTTAACTGACTGAGCCACCCAGGCGTCCCTTATTATGCTCACTTTAAAACTGAGAAAATTGAGAATCAGGAAACTGGCATTCAATCCAGTTCTCCCAGGTACAAAATCCCATCCACTTTCAATTATACCATCCTTTCTAAAGTGTGTTTTAGGATATTAACAGGTGTTTTGTTCAAATCTGAGAAATGCTGGGTTTTATAAAAATCGACAGTTTCTTCACTATAGGAATTCCCAGAGCTCATGAGGTTTACAAATCACTAAGAGAAGGATAATGTTTATGCTAATTCCAAACCTTATTAATATGTAGTCAACCTTTCTCCCACTCAGACTATATTTTCCTAAATGCATTTTGGGGAAAACAGTACTGAAACTGTATTTTTCTGTATTTATTGATTTATTGTTATCAAAGAGCCTGCACAATTTGCAAACATATGTTCTTCAACTCAACAAAAATTTTTATTCCTTATTTATTATCTTTGTCTTATCCTCCTATTCTCTACATATTTTGGGAATCCTGTACATCTAACTTTTCTTTATCTTTATTGTCATGTTGATATTTTTTTTTGACATCACCTATAGGTTTCTTGAATTTGTCATCTACCTTGTTAACTCCACTTTGGGGGGCTAGCTAACTTGCTGTTTCCTACCCAATTATTTATTTTATTTTTTATTGCGGTAAAATATATATAACCTAACATTTGCCATTTTAACCATTTTTAAGCACGCAGTTCTGTGGCATTAAGTATATACACATTGTTATACAACTAAACCGCCATCCATCTCCAGAACCTTTTCATCTCCCCAAAATGAAAGTCTGTACCCATTAAACACTCACTCTCCATTCTCTTCCCCTCCCCTGGAAACCACACTTCCACCTTATGTCTCTGTGAATTTGACTACTTTTGGTACCTCATATTACTAGAATCAGAGTGCTTGCCCCTTTGTGGCTGGTTATTTCACTTAGTGTAATGCTTTCAGGGTTCATCCATGTTGTAGCATGTGTCAACATTTTCTTTCCTTTTCAAGGTTCCATTGTATGTACATGCCCCATTTTGTTTACTATGCATTCGTTAATGCAAATTCGTGTTGCCCTCCATTTGGCTGGATATCCGCTGGATATCCAATGCGGATAATGCCATTATGAATGTGGGTGTACAAGTTCGAGTCCCTGCTTTCAATTCTTTGGGGTACATACCCAGAAGTGGAATTGCTGAATCATGTGGTAATTCTATGCGCAACTTTTTTCAGGAACTGACATGCTATTTTTCATAGCAGCTGCAACATTTACATTCCTACCAATAGCACACAAGGATACCAATTTTTCCACATCTTCCCGGACCCTTGTTATATTCTTTTTGCTTATTTGTTTCTTTATAATAGTCACCTTAGTGGGCGTGAAGTGACATGTGTTTTTAGGATACATTCAAGTACTGATTGTGTTAGCCCCCTGAAGGCATGCACTCATTTACCTAAGATCATGGGTACCTAGCAGAGTATGAAATACATACTGGATGCTTGGTAAACATTTATTGTATAGTTAGAGATAAGATTAGATTCCGGGAGAAAGCCTAGAATGGAAAGATAAGTTTGGATTTTGTCCGTTGGTTAAGTGGGAGCCACTGTGAATTTAGGAAAAGTAAATGAGGTGAAAAAGGGCAGTTGTTTTGGGGGAAATTTTCTGGAGGTGAGTTCATAGACTTTTGAAATGGCAAGACCATTCATGAATTCATGACAGAATAAAGTCAACCCAAGAGGGTTTGTAAAATAAGAGCCAGAATCTGACAAAAGAGAAGGAGAAATAAAAGACGACTCCAAGTTTAGCATCTTGGGTCACTGTTGAGCAACAGGGCCACTGACAAAAAAGTTTCAACGGAATGTAAAGACAATGCGTTTATACTTTCTAACGTTCTGCTATTATTCTTGGGCAAATCAGCTCAGGACTCTCTTGGTCCATCCATTCTAGTTCTGCTGATGCCGTTTCTCAAGGTTATACAATAAAACATGGATTGTGAGTAACTCGTTCCGTGAGTGTTCTGCAAGATGAGCAAACATTTCCAATAAATTTTGACTTGATAAACGAACAATGTCTTGCAATACAAGTAGGACATGACGCCGAATGTCACATGATCACAATCCAGCCAATGGTTCTTGAAATTCACTTTGATGGACAAGTGCTTTGGATTACAAGCTTGTTTGCAGAACGAATGATGCTCACAAACCGAGGTTTTACTGTATTTTGAACAAGAATGTGCTCTTCTTCACGTCCACAGACCATCAGCCCTTTTGTCTCCATCACTGACCCATCTTACAAAAGAAACCTCTAGCTTTTCTAGGAGCTTTCCCAAGCTTCTTTTCTTGTCCTTTGTTCCCTAAACCAGCACCTGCAATAAAACATGCCCACAAATGCAATGAAATGATTTCTTCAGTCATTGTTCCTTCCCTTGTCCTTATGTCCTCTCTATGACTTTATTCATAAATACTGTTTGGGAAACTGTGAAATCCTATGGGGAAAAAAGACCACTTTATCAGTATGCTTCTGAAAAGTCCCAAACCTGATACTCCAGACAAAACTACGTTTAACAGGCTGTGCCCCTTCCTGATTAAATTACGTATCTCAGAATAGAGTTGTAAACTCCTTGATTCATCTGAAAATCAGCAGTGGCGGGAATGATGTTTTAATTCTCTGCCTCTCCCCAGACATATCTAAACTAATCAGCACACAGTTTTGAAAACAAATAACTGAGTTTAAAACCCAACGTTTCAGCAAAGTAATAACATTAAAGTTTGACTATATATGATTTTCTCGAGTGTCTATATTAATGGTGGAGGTACCACAGAAAACTCCCAAATTCCATTTCAGGGGGAAAAAAAAAAAGTTGTCCTTCCCCATCACTTTGGAATCAGAGTTGCTCGCAAGAAATAAAATTTATATCTGAGTTTCACCTCATTTTGTATTCTCTGAGTTCTCACCAGCCAACTCCCAGTTAGCACATAATAGAATCCAGTAAGCACTTTATATGGACTATCATATTCAAGTCTACTATCATATTTAACTTTTGGAAGTGGCTTTTATTAGTGGCTTTTATCCTCAGTTTACAGATAAGAAAAATGAGGTTTCATGAGAAAAATTACTCAATCAAAGTAAATCCCTAGGAAGTGACTGAGCTACTTACTTAAGCTCCCCAAATACAACAAAACAGAAAAATGGAGTGAAGCATAATCTTCTCACCGAGCGTTTGGTTCCTGAAACATTGACCACTGATGCTGAACTTCTAATGGTTTTTCTTAGTCCAGCTAGAAATAAGATGGTAGATGAGGAGGGGGGAGTGAAACATACAATATAAACATTCAAAAGGAAGGCAAGCCCTAGGTCAAAGCTCCCAGCCTTGCACAGGCCTGTTTTGCTTGGCTGGCTCTGAGTCAGGGAGGGATTTCTGAGCGGTCCACGCGGAGCACAGTCCCTTCTTGTCTGCAGAGACAGATGCTGTGCAATCAGCAGTTTCGTGTCAAATATTTTATTTGATCCTTCAACAGCCGTTAGAGGCTGACGTGTCTGGTGGATATTATTCTCACCTGGTGTAGTGCCGGCAGGCACTGAAAACCGATAGCTGGCTGAATCCCAATTAAACGTGAACAAACTGGTTTGCCTAAGACCTCACGGCTAGCAGGTAGCCACACTGTATCTAAACTCCCAAACAGCCTCCTGCTACATCATTCCACTTCACGCCAGGTGACAGTGACTTCCTCGCTTCGTAAGCAGAGACTTCCGCTAAGTGCGTCAGTCTTTCTGTTTATGTTAAGTCCCGGGATCCCCATTAGTCATGAAGCTGTGGAAATAGAGACTCTGAAGGGTTAACCGCCTTTCCCAATATCACATAGTCACATATCACATCTCGTATAATCGTAAAGAATGATGTCTTTAAAGCGAAACAGGTCTAGGCTCAGATTCTGATCTTGTTCTTGAACTAGGATTGGGCAAGCTATGTAACCTCTCTAACCATCTGCTTTGTCAAATGTAAAATGGAAGTAATAATCGTACTTTCTGTATAGGTTTGTTTATTTATTTGTTTTTATTTATTTATTTTGAGAGAGAGAGAGCTCAAGACAGCAGGGGAAAGGCAAAGAGAGAGGGAGAGAGAATTCCAAGCACACTCCACACCATCAGCATACAGCCTGATGCGGGGCTTGAACTCACGAACTGTGAGATCATGGCCTGAGCTGAAATCAAGAGTCAGACGCTTAACTGACTGAGCCACCCTGGCACCCCTGGATAGGTTTATTTTTAAGAATTAAAAGTAATTGCAGATATTATGTAGCACTGGTTACTGGCCGTGAACAGGGTTTAAGGTGGATAAAGTACTATTTTCTTAACAGAGAAGAGAAAAAGACAGAGACAAGTTAAGTAACTTGCCCAACATCCCATGACAGTAAGTGGGGAGTTCAGATTCAACCCCAGACTATCTGGTTCAAAAGCCTGTGGTCCCTGCATTGCTGTGATATATTGTAAAGTATACAGCACAGGAGCTAGAACAGATTAAACACTCAACTGGGAGCTCCTTCTGCTACACATTGCTTATCCTTCCCCATTTCTAAAAATGCCCGAAGAATGATATTCCATAATGTTCTGCAAAGTGGCACAGTCAGGTTGCTTAGTTCCTAGTTTCTATTACAATGCATTGCAGAAAATCATAGGAGGCTCAGAGTAGGTGAGTTCACCAGAGGATAAATAAAAAATTATTAGAAAGCAAATTATATGTGACGGCAATAATCCAAGTACTGAACTATCCATAGTGCCTAAAAGGAGAAAAATATGTATAGAAAGAGAAGTTGTAGAGAAAAATTCCAAAATACTCCATTAAATAAAATTGTGTTTGGTTTCTGACAATCATTTAAAAAAATATCTTGAAGTTGTAAGTTTTCCCTACTCTTCTCAACTCCAGGTTAAATTTTATGATTTTCCTTTCCATTAAATTGAGTCCCTCTATCACGTTACAAAATAACTTACCTTAAAGTCACTTCTCTTCAATATCCAATACATTATCTGACAATTTTTTTATTTCTGGTTTAGAAGGTGATAGAATAAACAAACAGTCATGGGTGGTTTTATTGGAAAACTGGGGGGAAAAAATCTCCCAAATGGAGACTTCAAGGAAAATACTATATAACTCAGTGGCTTCTGTGGCAAATGGCTGATTGAACTACCCTTTATCTTTCAAGATTAATTTTGTTTTTTTTTTAAGTGAGAAGTTTTATAAACAGGGAAAAGAACTGTCCCTGCCTTGCTGGGGACAGTAAGTTATGAGTTAGCTTGTTAAAGCAGGAGTATATTCAGGTGACAGTAATTTTTGTGCGTGACTCAATGCCACTGAAAATGATTGAAGACCAATCAAGGCACAGAATGATATTCTCTTTAGCTTTGTTGTATGGGCAAAACTCACGCAAATGGCTCCAAATTTGATTTACATGTCTTAAAACAAAATGACCAATTCCTATCTAATTTATATCTTGTTTTTCTTCAGGTACAAACAGCAGGCACCTTTTCATTTCTTTAACATGATCTGTCCAACCTCATTTCCACCCTAAATGAAATCTTAATTCTCTTCTTTTGATAGCATAATTGTTTCCATGGCAACAACAAAAGACATGAGAGTATTCTCAGCTGCAGGTGAAAATAATCATAACATATTGATAAACCATCTTAAGATACCATTTTCATGTAAATGACCTCATAACAGGAGAGAGGGAAGAGAAATAGAGGCAAACAAAGCGGCATCCAGAAAGCAGACGTGCTTGGAATAAAATATTTTTTGGTGGCTTCAGTGATGTTAAAGAAGGGTCATATTGAGAAAGAACGTCAGATAACCATAACTCTTGATTAGATATTGTGAATAAATAATATTGCTTTAAAATTTACTGAGAAACAAAGAGAGCTCTGGATTCCGGGAGTACCATCGATTGTTTCACTGTCTCTGCCATTTGCACATTCACTGGGGACTAAATGAGATATATGAAGATAAAAATAAGAAGTGACTCTGGAGCTTGTCAACAGTACTAGAAACGCTAAGTGAATCTTTAGATAGACCTTTCTAGACAATGCTCACAAACTTAAATTTCAAGTATAAAGTTTGGGCTCTGAGATGGAAGGGGTTTTCGCCTCGACCCTGCCATCACTTTCCACTTTGAAGCAATCGTTCATCTCTGGACGTAAAAACAACTGTTGGTACCAGAAAGCAGTGTGTGCCTGGTGGGCAAGAATTAATGGGTTGTGAATCTGCTCCCCTGGGGCCTGATTTAAGCTCAGAGGACAACGTTGCCTTAGGGCAAGGAGTTGAATGAGGTAGATCCTGAAGAAGGTTTGCCTTTAAGAGGTTCTTGGAACTCTGAAAGGAGAGGGTGGATCTGTGATGTCCCTCGTGAGATGCAAGTTTCTCTAATCTCTAAGATTTGAAGAAGAGATAAACAGGTGGATTACATTTTTTCTATCCCCACGTTGATAACACGTGGAGACTGGGCGGCTAAAACTGTCTTGGGCCGCTTCTCATGTTTTGGAAGAGGATTAACAATCTACCTGTTGCCACATCACTGAACACACACAGCTACCCTCTACCACCTTGGGTAGAAAAAGACAGAAAATACAGATGACCAATATTTGAAATGAAAGCAATCATTATAGATTCTACAAACCTTAAAAAAACTCTAAGGGCATCTTTTAAAAAAAAAATCACAATGCCAATAAATTTAACAACGTAGATGAAATGGACAAATATTATGAATGACACGAATTATCAAACCTGATTTAGGAGAAAAAAATAGTAACGTCTAGATATTAAATACTAACTGTTGAATAATTGAACTGGCAATTTAAAACCTTCCCAGAAAGAAAACTCTAGGCTTGGGTGACTTCCCTGGTGAATTCTATCAAACATTTAAAGAAGAAATAATACAATATCACACAATTCTTTGAAAAAGTGATGGAGAGGGGAATACTTATTTACAAAGTCACTATAACTCATATCAAAACCTGACAATGACATTACAGGGGTGCTTGGGTGGTGCAGTCGGTAAAGCATCCAAATCTTGATCTCACCTCAGGTCATGATCTCACGGTTTGTGAGTTCGAGTCCCACGTAGGGCTCTGCACTAATGGTGTGGGGCCTGCTTGGGATTCTGTCTCCCCTTCTTTCTGCCCCTTCCCTGCTTGTGTGCACTCTCTCTCTCTCTCAAAAATAAATAAATTAATTAATTAAAAAAAAAAAGTCCTGGCAATGACATTACAGGAAAGGAAACCTACAAACCAATATCCCTCATGAACTTAGACTGGAAATCCCTAACAAAATTAGTGAACTAAACCCAGCAATACGTAAATAGTCAATCTGTCACAAGCAATTGGAGTTCACTTTAGGAACATGATATTGGCTTAACATTTGAAACTTAATCAGCAGAATTCACCACATCAAAATAATAACAGATAAAATAAAAGTCATGTGATCATCCCAGTAGAAATAGGAAAATCAGATAACAAAATTCTATAGCCATTTTCATAATAAAAAGAAAAAGCTCTTGGCAACTTGGGAGTAAAAGCTACCTTTCTCAAAAAAAAAAAAAAAAAGGTACCTTTCTCAACCCGATAAAAACTGGTTATGAAACAAACAAACAGCCTACAGCTTATAGCATATTTAATGACGAAGCAGCAGCAAATGCTCTGACCTCTGGAGTCTATCAAGGCAATGAGGCAAAAAGAAGAATAAAAGGAGTAAGGAATTGAAGGAAGGAGTGAAAGGAGTGAGACATCCTCTATTCACAGATGACATCATTACCAGCTTAGTAAATCTTAAGGCAACTACAAAGCAAATATTAGAACAAATAAGTGAATTAACAAGGTTACAGAATATAAGGTCAAGACACAAAAACAGTTGCACTCTTACATATTAGCAACAAATAATTAGAAAAATGAAATTAAGGAAACAACACCATATATCATAACATCCCCAAATCCCTGGCATACTAAAGGATAAATTTAATGAAAGATTTGCAAGTTCTGTGCACTAAATACTCCTAAATATTGTTGACAGAAATTAAAGACAAGCAAATTGAGATTTATAGCATATTCAAGGATCAGAAGATTTAATTTTGCTGACATGCAAATTCTCCCCCAAATGATGTATAGATTCAGGATGAACCAATTCAGAATCTAAGCAGGCATTTTGAAGCAACTGGCAAGCTGAAGCTAAAAATTTGAAAATACAGAACAGTTAAAAAATGTTGGAAAAGAATCAAGTTGGAGGACTTAAATGTTTCAAGACTTTTTATAAAAGCTATTGTTATTAAGATACTGTGATATTGATGTAGATACAGCAAAATAGATCAATGGAACAGAGTAAAAGTCCAGATACAGATCCATACATATGTAGAGAACTGGTTTTCAACAAAGGTATCAAAGCATTTCAATGGGGGATAGGAATGTCTTTTCAACAAATATTGTTGAAACAACTGGATATCCATATGGAAAATAAATGAACCCCGAGGCTCATCTCACCATGCAAAGAAATTAATTTAAGGTGGATCACAGACCTAAAAGTACAAGCTAAAATTATAAAACTTCTGGAAAAAAATCACAGGAGAGTCTCCACAAACTTGAAGTAGGCAAAGATTCCCACACAGTTCGCAGAAAGCACTGCCCATAAAATATTAATACATTGGAATTCATGAAAATTAAAATTTGGTTATCAAAAGATACTGTTTAGAAAATGAAGAGACAAGCAGAGGAGCAGGAAAAAAATATATTTGTTTTTGTGTGCATCTGAGAAGGACTAACGTCCAGACTATATAAAGAGCTTCTATAAATCAAAAAGCCAACAATAGCAAATGTTAAGGATGTAGGGGCTCTCCTTCACTGCTTCTGAGAATGTAAAATGGACAGCCATTTTAAAAAGTAGTTTGACATTTTCTTGTAAAGTGAAACATACACTTACCCCAGAAGCCAGCAATTTTACTCGTAAGTATTTCTCCAAATGAATTGAAAACACATTCCTACAAAAACCTATACACCGATGTTTATAGCAGCTTTATCCATTATCATAAGAAACTGGAAATCACCAAGATGTCATTTAACAGGTGAATGAATAAACAAACTATGGCACATCTCTATAATGGATGCCTCCTTGGGTGATTCATACAATGACATGAATGAGTCTTAAATGCATTTTGCGAGGTAAAAGAAGCCAGACAAAAGTCTAAATATATAAGATTTCAATCACATGACGTTAAGAAAAAGGGAAGACTATAGCAATGGAAGATGGATAGTGGTTTCTAGGAGCTGAGAAATTGAGAAAAAATTGACAACAAAGGAGTTACATAAAGGAATTGTAGGGTGATCAAGTTTTCTGTATGGTACAGGAGTAATTCTTGACTCTATGCATCTACACATCATCCCACTGAACTATACAACACAGAAAGTTGCCTTATTATGTGCAATTTTATTTTTATTTTGGGGAGAAGAGAGAGAAAGAGAGAGAGGGAGAAAGAGAACAACAAGTTGGGGAGGGGCAGAGGGAGATAGAATTCTAAGCAGGTTCCGTACCCCGTGCAAAGCCTGACTCAGGGGTTCGAATTCAGAGTTGTGAGATTATGACCTTAGCCTAAATCAAGAGTTGGGCTCTTGACCTACTGAGCCACCCAGGTGCCCCCAGTATGTGAAGTTTTAAAAACTCAACCACATGTTGAAAGAAGACAGGATGGAATGTAGACTATGACAAAGGAGTTTAACTATATTAAAAACGTATGACATAACATCACTAAAGGGGGTATGGAAAAAAGTTGTTGACCTAAGTAACTTTGGCAAACAGTTGCTTTTACCAGACACTTTAGGTACAAAGACAAAATGATTTGTCTGAAAATATTAACTCAAGTTGGTAAATTTGTTTCTCATAAGGGTACAGGTCAACAGTTATGAAACAAAATGTATACTAGAAGTTGGACAAATAAGTAAAAAAATTGTAATCACAGGAATCAGGTTTCTAACTGTTAGAGAAAGGAGTTACAGATAAGCAGGGGATTGGGGCCAACTAGAATGAGCTCCGTGATGCTGGATTATAATTATTAATATCAGTATGAGTTCATATCTATTTTAAACTATATATATGTATATAAAGCATATTTTATACAAAATATATAATATATATACACATATACATGTAAAATATTATTTCATGTCATATCCAAAAGGTAGATCAAAGTGTTAAATATAACAATAATTTTAATATTTTATTAGGACTTCTGGAGAATACTTAGAAGCTAATAAAAAAGTATTGTGCGGCAGAAGATACAATAAATACAGTAAACAAATTTAGAAAGTAGGTTTGCAATGCAGATGACAAGTAAGGGTTTAAAAGCTATGATTATATGAAGAGAGTTTTAAAAATTGACAATAAACGGGCAACAGTGTAAGAAAAATGAGCAACAGATATAAATAGGCAATTCACAGATGAGCAAATCTAAATGGCCAGAAGATATATGTAATGAAAAAAATTTCACTAATAAGGAAATAGAAAGTGAGCTAACAAGACAACGTCACTTTAAACTTATCAGACTGACATAAAATTCAAGCAGCGGTAACATTGTCAGTGGGGTTATGTGGAAAAAGTATTTCCTACGTTGCTAGTGGAAATGTAAATGGGTACAGCTCCATTAGAAAGCAACCTGGGAACATATGTTAAAATTAAAGATGCATAAACCTTTTGACCCTGTAATCTCTCTCCTGGATATATATCCCATGGAAATATAAACACCAAAAATTAAAGATATGTGAGCTCAGATATTTATTACAACACTCTTTGGAGTAGCAAAAACGTGCACACGAAGAGATAGATTATGGTAACCGGTAGAACATAATATAATTGTTCATATCTGCTAACCGAGAGGGATTTCTGAAACTTACTATGTGAGAAAAGATGCCAAAAAAACCCTTGTATGTAATATGATTTCACTTTTGTAGAGTAAACAATAACAAAAGCATGCACACATGTGTATATGTATATACATGTGTATATTAGAGGTATACATATATACATTTGAGATCAGATTTGACAATCGTTAGGAGCTTTACAGAAGACTGCGTGTAAGACTACACTGGTTAAGGGTCGGTTTATACTTGCTAATGTTTATACTAATCAAGTGTTTGGAGTAGGAGAGGCAAATATGGAAGGAAGGAGAGAGTAGGGACCAAAAGAAGAAACAAAAGAGCAAATATTATACTGAAATGAAAGCCTTATGATAACCTGATTTACATAAAATTATGTTTGTGTGTATATGCATATTTTCTGATCTATGTAGGCAGTGTATTGCGTGTGCTTGTACAAGTACTTTATATGTACTAATTTAACCTTCATAACAACCCCATGAGGTTCAAATTCTTATTATCCTCATTTAACAAAGGAGGAAACTAAGAGGTTAGAAAACATTCCCAAAGTTATAGGAATATGTAGCTCCTGGCTTGGACTTAAAACCAGGCACTGTGACCCTGAAGCCTTGGCTCTTGACCACTAGATGTATTGGCTTGAGTGTCCAGGACGTATCGCTAAGCTAAACACACAATTGCAATGTAATGTGTATAATATGATTTGATTTGGGGAAAAAAATAAACTCCTATAGATACCTGGTTGTTTGAGCAAGAAGAAAGTTGTAGGGGTCTAATCTGTACGCTGTTTATTAGCTCTGGTAGGTAGGGATGGATAAAAAGACAATGGAGGGACAATTAACTTTGCTTTTATATTATCACTGAAACATACAACAAGCAGTCAGATAGTCTCCTAGTGAAAAAAAAATAAAGAATAGCTGGGGTATTTTCTTTTTCTCATTTAGGGCTCTTCGATTTTTAAGTAACATTTATTTGTTCAGTGGGAGTTTTCAGACAGGAAAAGCTTTAATGAAGGAGGAGGTATTTAGCACACAGGTAAGACTTTGAGAGGTCAGAGGAATATTACGGAAAAAGCTTAGGGCAGAAAAACCACAAGTCATCTTCAAAACAGATTGCTTAGGAACCTCAGCTAGCACAAGCATTTTTGTATGAAGGCAGTGTTAATAAACCTGGAAGACTGCATACGTTTATATAGCCTTGAATGCCAGGATCAGGAACAAATTATTCTCTGTGCCCGTGGACTGGGCATCCGCAACCATGGACCTCTTAACGTTATGAACAGACGCTGTGAGAAGCTGACGCGGATGCTGTGTGGACACCAGATACAGCCCCAACCTTGGCTCCAGCCAGGGAGTCCTCTACCAAATACTGGCCCCATCGGGGATTGTTTTAGTCCCTGCGACTTGTCACCTCTGATCCACAGAGCGCACAGGGTGTCCAGACCGGGCTGTGCCTGGAGGAAGCACCTGCCCCATCATGTCCCTACACCTTCCTCGGGTACCTCACGTCACTGCTACCTTGCCAGAAAGAAGATAAATGTCTCCATCCACAAAGGAGCCACAGTTGCCTTTCTCCTGCTCGCTTCTTGGCAACAACTTTACTTCGCCCCCAGGTGGATTTTCCTGGCACTGGCTAGGGAAATTCCTAGAGCTGGGTATGCAGACTTGATGCTTCTCTTCTGTGTCTTACTGACAAGAACTCAAGGGCTGTAGTGTGTAGAGGGTGGGTGACAGCACAACAGGACATAGTGTAAAATTTAAGGGGACTTCTCTGGGTTCCGGCGTAACTGCTACAGTGACCAACTGTGGTGGCTTCGAGCAACCTCTCTCATCTACGTTTTATCAACAGAAAAAGTGTCTTGCAGACGAAAAATTGTTTTTAGAGATTTGAAATTGTTTTGTGCCACTCTAGAGGTCAATACAAATCTAGGATTTGGGTGTTTACTAAGGGACATTTGCTGATTGCTGGACTTTAGCTGTAATATATATACTTAGATGCCCCATCTGTTTATGACATGCCCAGGCTCACTAACTAGGGCACTCAACTATTGTCCACAATTGCTGTGGAGTCATTTAAAGTAAAATACTGTCGTGTCTTTCCACTCTCAAAATGCTTCAGTGTAACTCAGTTCAAACTATAAAATAATATTGAAGTGACATTCTTACGGCCAGGGGGTAGATATTAAAAGGTGATTCATTAAAGGGTCACTGAACTGACACGTTCAGTTATGCACAGCTGGGTAATATCGCAGGAATTCTCTTTGTCAAATAAGGGTGCCCAGAAAGATGTCTTTGTAATACAGGGCTGGCTGGAGCCCAAAGAGTCCATGTATTTCTAAGAGTAAATTTCTTTCCTAATTTAACTGAACAGGAAAAAAAAAATGCAACAACAAAAAACAAACTAAGCCTTAGAGAAAGCTCCTGAAATGCAAGATTGGTAACGTGAAAGGGATTTACACAGCTGTGTCACAGTCACGAGAGCTCCATTAAAACGGACTGCTCACATTTTAGGGTCACTTCCTTCAGTTTAAAAATCTGTAGGCTGTGGAAAGCCATGTGTAAACAACCATACTGTTCATACTTGGATATTATATAACTGAGCTCTTTTCCTTCATTCTTAGTAATTCTTTTATACTCATGTGACTTTACCCCATTGATAAAGCCATTTCTAGACTTACAGCCTCTGGGAAGGAAAGAAGAACAAAGAAGTCAATCACTGACTTCTGGGTGGCAAAAGCCAAAGTCCTTATATAAACATAAAGTTGGAAAACTCGTGACGTATGAAATGCAAGGTTTGTTCTGTTTTGTTTTGTTTTTCTGTTTCAGAGAACAGAAAGATTATTGGGGCTGGAACAAGAGAAAAAATCAAAGAGAGGACGAGAGATTAAATAGTCCTAAGTCCTTGGGAAGGGCCTGGCACATCCCCTTGATCTTACTTCCGCCAAGTCAGGCCGTGGGGGATGCACACCTGCAGACAGGTTTGGGGACACAAGAAGAGCCTGTGACCTGAAACCTGCTCTGGCAGACCTCAGTCAGGTTGTAGGTGTTTTTAAAGTGCACTACACCCTACTCACCATGGTAGCATTTGAGTGGCAATGGCTGCAAAAGGCGTCAGCCTGAAAGGGACTGAGACAACATCTGATTCCCTGCCGCCCCAGAGTGGTGCAAGGGAGCAGACACATTTTTCACGTCTCCTAAGAGGGGTTCAAAAATCGCCAAACACACTTGGCAAGGCCTGATGTTTAGGACAAGGAAGACACAGCCTGTGAGGACCCAGTAACCACTTGTGGCACAGCAAATGCTACCAACGCAGATGTCAAAATATCCATGTCAAGTACTTGGATCTCTGAAAGCACCCGAGCCTAGAAGCAAACCTGGGATTGGGAAAGATCCTGAGTGGACGGAAGAGACTCTGAGGAAGAAGCCCCAAGTTCACCCAGGATGAAATTTCTACCAAGTAAAATGGAGAACTTGAAATAAAAGTGAAATTCCCTTTGTAGGAAAATTAAATGATATTTCTTAAACATTCAGGTTGAGAATAGGCTGAGAATCATACTCACTTCGTATAACTCTCTGGAGCATAAGTGTTTCACTGTCCAAACACAGATGGCAGTTACTGCAAAGTTACAAAATATGTTCTTGATAGCCAATATCTAGCTATCATCTACCAATGAAAATATACATTCTGTGATTTTAAAAATAAATTTGGGTCACTTAAAACTAACAAAATGATTCAGGCTCGTCATCACTATTGAAGTGTGTTTGTTTATACTAGAAAGTTAGAGTTAGGCGGGCCAGAAGAATTCTAAAAGGAAATTAAAAGGTATACACTATGAATGACAGTTTAATTGGAGATTCTTTTTTTTTTTTCTAAGTAAGCCCTATGCCCAATGTGGGTCTCGAACAATCTCAAGATCACACTCTACCAACTGAGCTAGCCAGGCACCTGTAATTGGAGATTCATTAATTCCAATAGTTTGTTTGAGTGTATGTAGTGGGATCAAACAGTAAAGCATAAAGCACTTTTTTTTTTTTTTAGGATTCACACATCCAAATGAGTTCCAGCCTGAAATAATCACATTGGAAAATCATTGCGATCTAAAGGTATTAATGCTGAAAATAGTTTTGGAATCCCTCTTTTGAAGTTGGCTTCTGAGATGATATATGAGCCCCCACAAGAAAATAAGTGTTGTCACTAGGTTTTCACCAATTTACAAGCCACCTAAGAAAAGCAGCCTGAGAATCCTTGTAAGTCACACTTTATCTCTGATTATTAATAATTTTTCTAAGTTTGATACACTTATTCAATAAATCGGGTCTCAAGCGTTATTAACAGTTCTTAGCAGAAAACCGTCCTTAGAGAATGCCCCCACTGAACATATCCCAAACATCACACTTCCAAAGGGCATCTAATAAAGTACCAATGATGGAAATGGTAGAAAATGATAGAAAATGCACACTCATTCAACAAGGGAGAAAAAGACAGTTAATACCATGAAATTTAACCAATAGATCTACGATAACTCATGTTGAATAAAATTCTCCTGGATTTTTTTCTTAATAAAGTATGGTAAGAAATTGTGGTCTCTTTTTTAAAACAAAGCAATAATGTCGTATCAAAGAAGAAAAGCATAGAAGAGGCAAACCAGCTGCTGTGTTCTCCATGCAGAATATTCAAGCGTACTGAGAAACAGAGACTACAAGAGACGACCTGCAACGTCTCTAAGAGAAATTTCTTTGACAATCTTCCCTCCCTGTTCCTCAAAAGGACGGTAGGACTGTATGTGGCATGTCTAAATGCTGCCTATTGTCAACTTCTAATCCCAACCGTATAGGCAAATTGAAATGTTCCAAAAGACAATTGGAAATATAATTTTATGACCCGAGCAGAGTGAGTTTTTAATATTTGACAAACATGAATTCATCAGCACCGACCAATCAGGACAGATGCACAACATATGAGCACTAGCCATTAACAACTGGGCATCTCAACTCAGTATCAGCCCTGCACGTGGATGTTTCTCAAGGGGAGAAATAGCTCCTTTTTACATAGAAATGGGGCTTTTTTCTTTTTTTTTTTTTTGGTCTCTATAAGAGCACAGTAAGAAACACAGTCTTGCAACCCATCTTTTGGACAGTCTATACTTTGTTTAAAAAAAAAAAAGTAAAAACAAACTGAAAGTAAGCAATTTTAATGTTTATTTATTTTTGAAACAGACAGCATGAGCAGGAGAGCAGGGGCCCCTAACTCTCCCTCTCTCTCTGATTTTGTTCTGACCTCCTCCAATTCATGGGCCCTGTAGCAGTCAAAGTGATCTTTTAAAACTGCAACTGAGCTGACAGCACAGATCCTGGAGCCTGCTTTGGATTCTCTCTCTCTCTCTCTCTCTCTCTCTCTCTCTCTCTCTCTGTCCCTTCCCGGCTCACACTCTGTCTCTACCTCAAAAATAAATAAACATTTAAAAAATTAAAAAAGAAAAGCTGCAACTTTGATCATGTCATAAAGCTTTTCAAGAACTTTCTACCTCATTTCTAATGCAAGATCAAGCCCTCAGCATGACTATATGTTCCTGAGTGATCGGCCCTGAATATTTTTCCAACCTCATTTTGAACCTCTCTCCCTTTCACTCATGGGCTTCCAGCCACACAGGACTGAGTTCTTCTCATCCTCTGGCTGGGTGCATACATGTTTCCTGTTACCTTCACCAGTTATTTCCTACTTAGCCCTCAATTTCAGCTTACCTGCCACTTTTAAATAGGCCTTCCCTGAATCTCCAGTTAATTGTTTTCTTACCATTATGATCTCCTGGATTTAAACATTTGATGGATTTCAGTTCATTGCAATTAGTATCCTGCTCAAATCATCCCATTTTTTTTAGCTAATAGTAGCCTTTTAAGATTGGTTCTATATCATGAACCAAAGACATAGCCCTATTAGTCCTGAGAGCTTCTTCACTGTATAAAATGTTTCACGTTTATCTTTTACATTTCTTTTTTTTTTTTAATTTTTATTTAAAAAAATAAAGAGAGAGAGACAGAGTGTGAGTGGAGGCAGGAGCAGACAGAGAGAGGAAGACACAGAATCCAAAGCAGGCTCCAGACTCTGAGTTGTCAGCACAGAGCCTGATGCGGGGCTCAAACTCACAGACCGTGTGATCATGACCTGAGCTGAAGTCAGATGCTTAACCTACTGAGCCACCCAGGCACCCCTTGTTTTTATTTTTAAAGGTATAAACGCATTGACTGTTCTCTTAAAAGTCCTTCTTTTGGCTCCAAATACCATTTTCCCCTAGATCACCACCTATGGTGTGGCTCATTCTCAGCTTCCTTTTTGTCTCTTCTTTCTCCATCTACCCCTTACAAATTGATCCTGCCAGTAATAAATGCTCAGCCCCTTCTCAACACATTACCTTACCACAACTTTGTCAGCTTCATCTATGGATTTAGCTAACAATTCTGAATTTTTATCTTCAACTCAAGAGTCGTATGTCCAATGACCTAATAGACATCTTTCACCTCCTTTGTTGAGTTCTACTATGTACAGTATTGTTCTAGGTACAGCAGTGAGTTAAAGGGGAAAAAATTCTGCACCCATGGAGCATTCAGGTTAGTTATGAAGGTTATATTCTAATGAGAAGTTTACATTATGATATTATTGAGACACTCTACATGAGTGTGTATTACATTGTTTTATTATTTTCCCCACAACTATACAACAATGTGTGCACACAATAATTTCTTTCACCACATCTGTGATAATGGACATTTACATTACCATGTTTTGCTATAAAGAAACATTGCAGTAAATACCCTTAGACATATGACATTATCCATCTACCCATGTGTAGAATGAACTAGGAGCAGAATTGCTAGGTCTGGGATTATGTACATCAGTAATATTCATAAACATTAAAAAGTGTTTTCCATAAAGGTTATATGAATTTTGACAGTCACCAGTAATTTCTAAAAGCATCTGTTTTCTTACACCTTTGATAACATACATATCAAAATATTTCCCATATGATTTCCCAAATGTTTTCCCTTTCTCTTTGTGCATGTGAAATTGAGCTTCATTTTATATTTAATAGTGGTTTGTGTTGGGGCACATGGGTGGCTCAGTTGGTTAAGTGTCCGAACCTTGGTTTCGGCTCAGGTCACGATCTCACAAGTTTGTGAGTTCAAGCCCCACATCGGGCTCTGTTCGGACAACCCGGAGCGTGGAGCCTGCTTCTTTTTTTTTTTTTTTTTTTTTTTTTTTTTAAATTTTTTTTTTTCAACATTTTTTATTTATTTTTGGGACAGAGAGAGACAGAGCATGAACGGGGGAGGGGCAGAGAGAGAGGGAGACACAGAATCGGAAACAGGCTCCAGGCTCCGAGCCATCAGCCCAGAGCCTGACGCGGGGCTCGAACTCACGGACCGCGAGATCGTGACCTGGCTGAGGTCGGACGCTTAACCGACTGCGCCACCCAGGCGCCCCAACCTGCTTCTTTTTTTAAAAAAAAAAAATTTTTTTTTAATGTTTATTTATTTTTGAGACAGAGAGAGACAGAGCATGAACAGGGGAGGGGCAGAGAAAGAGGGAGACACAGAATCCGAAACAGGCTCCAGGCTCTGAGCAGTCAGCACAGAGCCCGACGCGGGGCTCGAACTCACGGACTGCGAGATCATGACCTGAGCTGAAGTCAGACACTTAACCGACTGAGCCACCCAGGCGCCCCGGAGCCTGCTTCTTAATCTGTGTCTCTCTGTCTCTTTGCACCAATTGTGCTCTGTCTCCCTTTCTCTATCACTCACAAAAATAAACATTAAAAAAAAAAGAGTCACTTGTATTTACTTTATACTTTCTTTCCTGTGTGTGTGTTAGGCTTTTCTCTACTTAGTTGTTAGGCATATTCATGTTGGTTTGTAGGCCTTCTCTACAAAAACCTTCATACACATATACAATCTCTTTGTCCATGATATAACATATATCTATATACTAGCAATGAAAATTAGAAACAAATTTTTTGAAGTATCATTTACAATAGCTCCAAAAAACGAAATGCCCAAGTATGAATCTAACAAAATTGTGCACAGTCTATATGACACAAACTATAATACGGAGGATAGAAACGAAGCCAAGCTAAATAGATTATATGGCTCAAATAGTAGGAAGATACCAACTTTACCCAAATTTATCTGTAGGTTTAACACTTAGCCCAATCGAAATCCCAGCAGGGTTTTTGTAGATATTGCCAAGCTGATTATTTATTTATTCGTTTGTTTGTTTACTTATTTACTTATGATTTTATTTTATTCTTGAGCAACAGATCACATGTGGACAGGGGAGAGTCAAAGGGAGAGGGAGAGAATCTTAAGCAGGCTCCACACCCAGCTCAGGGCCCAACATGGAGCCCAACACCAGGTTTGATCCCACAACTGTGAGATCGTGACCTGAGCCGAAATCAAGAGTTGGATGCTTAACTCTGATGCCTAACACCTGGGCGCTCCAAGCTAATTTTAAGTTGTATATTGAAAAGCAAAGTCTGTAGAAAAACCCTGAGAAAGGACAGATTTAGAGGAACTCACACTACATGATTTCGTAATGTACTGTGAAGTATGGTATTAGTGAAAGTATGCATACATAAACTAATGGGACAAAATAGAGAGTCCAGAAATAAGCTTACAAAAATATAGTGAACTGACTTTAAAAAAAAAATGTTGGGGCGCCTGGGTGGCTCAGTCGGTTAAGCGGCCGACTTCGGCTCAGGTCATGATCTCGCGGTCCGTGAGTTCGAGCCCCGCATCGGGCTCTGTGCTGACAGCTCAGAGCCTGGAGCCTGTTTCAGATTCTGTGTCTCCCTCTCTCTGACCCTCCCCTGTTCATGCTCTGTCTCTCCCTGTCTCAAAAATAAATAAAACGTTAAAAAAAATTTTTTTAAATAAAAAAAATGTTTATTTACTTTTGAGAGAAGGGGGGGGGCATGAGCAGGGGAGGGGCACAGAGAGGGAGACCCAGAATCTGAAGCAGCCTCCAGGCTCTGAGCTGTCAACACAGAGCCTGACAAGGGGCTCGAACTCAAACTCACAGACTGCAAGATCATGACCTAAGCCTAAGTCAGATGCTTAACTGACTGAACCACCCAGGCGCCCCTGAGCAGTTTTTAAAATCTACTTTATTATTATTATTTTTTAAGTTTATTTCTTTATTTTGAGAGAGAGAGAGAGTGAGTGCACATGAGTGGAGGACGGGCAGAAAGAGAGGGAGAGAGAGAATCCCAAGCAGTTTCCCTGCTGTCAGCACAGAGCCTGACGCAGGGCTCAACCTCACAAACCATGAGATCATGACCTGAGCTGAAATCAAGAGTCAGACGCATGGCCACTGAGCCAACCAGGTGCTCCTACTGAACTGACTTTTAACACACAAGTACAAATACAATTCTATGAATAAAAGATAGTCTTTTCCATGAATAGCGCTGAAACAATTGGACATTTGCATGCAAAATACACATAGATGCCTCCATCCACACCCCTTACTTTATAAAAAATATTAACTGAAAGTGGACCCAGGGCCTAAATGTAAAACATAAAATTACCATCTTATGAAAAAAGAAAACACAAGAGAAAATATTCATGAATTACTTTAGAAAAAGAATCATTAGATACAACACTAAGGACTTGACCCATAAGAGAAAAAAAAAAAGAATCAGTTGACCTTGTCATAACTAAAACCTTTTTCTCTATAAGAAATGGTTAAGAAAATGAAACGCAGAGTGTGGAAAATATCTTCAAATCATAAATCGAACAAAGAATTTATACCCATATATTAAAAAGAAGTCTCAAACCCAAAAATAAGACAACAAATGTCCAGTAAAAAATGGACAAAAGATTTGAATGCTTGTCACCAAGCAGGACATTCAGATCACAAGCATATGAAAAGATGCTCAATGTCCTAAAACACAAGGAGATGCCATTAGACATTTATTAGAATGGCTAACAAATGAACACAAACAAACAAGCTGACGATACCAAGTGCTGACAAGGAGGCAGAGTAACTACGAATCTCATGTGTTGCTAGAAGGAATGCAAAATGGTAAAGTCACTCTGGAAAACAGTTTAGGAGTTTCTTCTAGTTAAATGTACATTTACCATATGCTCTGCAACCCCACAACTAGTTATTCATTTACTCTAGAGAAATGGAAACTTACATGCACACAAAACCTGTGTTTCAAACATATTACATGTAGAGCAACATTGCTCATAATCACCCAAAACTGGAAACCGCCTGAGTGTTCTTCATGGTTGAATAAATCAACAAACTGCTACAATAAAATACTGCTCAGCAATAAAGAGAAACAAAAATATTGCTAAACACTACAACACAGATGCATCACAAATGTATTCTGCTAAGTGAAAGACACCAGACTCAAAAGGTTGCAAGCTATATGATTTCACTTATATCACATTCTGGAAAAGGCAAAACTATAGAGACAACAAATAAGTGGTCCCAGGACCTAGACGTGGAGGGAGTATAAGAGAATATTTTGGGGGTGAAAGAGCTGTTCTTTATCTTGATTCTGGTGGTGGTTACATGACTATACATTTGTCAAAACTCACAGAACTACACACACAAAAATTATTGAATTTTACTTTACATGGATTTTTAAATAATTTCAAAAATATATACAACCCGCAAATCTGTGTTCAGAGAGCAGGCTCTCTCATCCTGAAGGAGTGAGAATCCATTCTCAAAAATAAAACAAATCTTAAAAACAGGAAGGGAAAGAAGCAAGAACTTTTTCAGGACTACACTACTCAGAACTCGAAATTGTCAAGGTGTGAAAAGAAACTGGTGGCTTCTGCACACGACCGTCTGTTTGATTCATCTTGACCTCTCACCTCAGGTTTCAGGGAGGAGAGACGCAATAAAAAAACTTCCATGCTGTTCTGCCATCTTGGCCCCTCCTCACCTCGGGTTTCCAAAGGAGGAAAACAGCACGATGGAAACAAAAACCTTTGGCATCATACCATGTAATGCCCCGTAATCACACCTCTATTAGGTCGGCTGCACTTCATCTAACTTAGAGGACGTCTCTCTCACAGGAGGAAGGAATAATCAGGATAATAGTGTCTGAGCAACGCTCACCCAGAACAAGGGCTTCTCTAAGCTCCGTTCTATTCAGTTCAAATGCGTCAAAGCTCTCTACTCTACAATTTCTTCTTTAAGCCTACATTTTCATGAAATAGCACCAACCAAAAGTACTGTGCAGAACTTGTGGCAATGTTAACCTTTTAAGTGAAAAGAAATTAGGAACCAGGCTGGAAGAGTATTGCAACAGATGAAGCTACGAATGTGAAAAAAACCCCAACATGTTGCATTTCAGAAACACCTAGTGGTTAACTTGTGTGAGATAGTCGGACCCCGCTGCTATATAGTTTTCTGTTTTCCTCTTGTACCTATAAATGGTGGTTCCTGTTGGCTAAAGTCTTCAGTTATACCCGGGAAGACATCTCTTACTAGGCTCAAATCAACAGATATAACTATGCCCAGAGTCTTGAAATCTATACCTATAAGATGTAGTTTACCAGCCTTTGAGGAACCATGGAGCAGAGTTTTACCTGACGTCACTTCGTTAATTGGTTTTACCAATTATAATGGTATATGATGATATATACCAATATCTTTAAATAATCAAATGTCTTAGGACTTCCCTAATGTTGCATCAATTCTTGATTGAGGCCTCAGAATTCTACATAATAAATCCAGATGATTCTACCCTGAAAAAGCGTTCATGCACATGACATCAAAAAACCCTCTAATTCTTAAGAGAACTTCCAATAATATATACAATACAATTGTCCAGATCCATATCATTTCAGCCAAGGAAGGTTGCCAAGAGCTCAGCTGTGGCCTTGACTCCTTTGTAAAATAGAAAGTTTAAATGGGTAAATATAAATACCTTCACTCTCTTGAAATACCTAAGGTATATTAGTAGCGGGCAAGACAGAGAAATCTAGACATTCAGGCTTTTCTGCACACCTGACTGAGGTTGAACCTAGTTGCACTGTATCTGTTTTGTGTGTGTTCCTGGTTGGTTGGTGTCTGCGGAAGGCACAATACAAGGTAAGTGTAAATTATTGCTCAAGTTTAAGGCTCCTATTACAGCATGAAAGAAGCAGGTGAATCACATATTTCTGGATAAAAAGCAGATTGTCATAAAACCATTAGACAAATTATGCTAGACGCAGAGTCTCATTGCTGCATCTTCAACATTCTCCATAGACTATTTTGCTTAATTCTGCTTTTTATTCATATTATACAGCAGATGAAGTAAATGTAGCATCCCTTTCTATTTCAAGGGTGAGAACAAATAAAATAATATATGTGGAAATGTCTTGAAAGGACAATGACACTATATAGATACAAGATAATATTTTCCTTGATAGCCACTGCTGATACTCTCCCAGATACATAGTAAGTTTCCATATAGTAAATCTGATAGCTAGATTATTATTTCATATCTGTGATGTGTAAAACATTGCTTAAGCCAGTTTAAGCAGTAGTATAAGAATGATGGTCCTGGGAAGTGCTGTGTGCATGTAACAAATGAACACAATAAATTAAATTATCAAAATACACCGTCCACATAAAAATTTGGCTTTTGCAGGAACTATAGAAATGTGATAGAAAATATCTTGAAGATGAAAAAATTTTCAGTCCTTAAACTCTCAGAAAACCATTTCTGCTGAGAATGATTTTGCTGATTATAGTGGGTTCCCTAAGATGATTAGACACAGATGGAAGAGGAAATGGATAGTGATAACCAATCCAGTGTTTCCACTGTATTAATCATTGAGACAGTAGAATGGTCAAGTTGATTTTTACCACCTAATACATCTAAAACATCTAAAAAAAATTAATAATTTTCAATTCATAGATTCTGATTGCCTTACTCATTCTTTCACCGCACTTGTAGTAGCTCTGTTTAATAATTTTTCTCGGGGCGCCTGGGTGGCTCAGTCGGTTGAGCGTCCGACTTCAGCTCAGGTCACGATCTCGCGGTCCGCGAGTTCGAGCCCCGTGTTGGGCTCTGGGCTGATGGCTCAGAGCCTGGAGCCTGCTTCCCATTCTGTGTCTCCCTCTCTCTCTGCCCCTCCCCCGTTCATGCTGTGTCTCTCTCTGTCTCAAAAAAAATAATAAACGTTAAAAAAAAATAATTTTTCTTATATTAGGACCCCATGAAGTGAAGAACAGATATTTCTATTGAGTCACATCTTTGGGTAGCATTTAGCACAACTGAGGAATTCAGATTATTTTCAACAGCTAGAATTACTAGAACTACATAGTCAGAAAGGTCCCCAAAGTTCATACAGCTTAGCCATTTTTTTGTACGCTTGCTATAGGCCAAGCCATGGGCACAGATTATCTCATTTAATCTTTATAGTAGTAATTCTAAGAGGGAAGAATTAACTCCATATTATATATAAGGAATCAGAAACTTAGAGTTTAAGTAAATTTCTCAAGGTCACACAGTTTATAAGTAGGGGATCTGGAACTCTAATAAACATTTGTCTGACTCAAAATACTTGCATCCCCCCTCCATTTTGAATCTCCTTGTCTATATCATATCACCAGTGACAGGGAGGTCATTTCTCTTGATACAGCAAATCTTGAACAGTTCTGGCTGTAAATCTTTCTGATGTCAAATAACTAACTAGAAAAAAATTAATGTGCCATAAAAATTCAAGTTATCATTTGTCATCCGTAACTATATTCTGAGCTTGCTGGAGGGTGGAGGGGCTCTAAACCTACATTTTCCTTTTGAAGGTAATCCTCAAAATCTTAATCATTCTACCATACATTATGGACTTGGCTTTCGTTAAATAACCAAACCCCTTAGGACTTCTCTAATGTTGCATCATTTCTTGATTGAGGTCCCAGAATTCTACATAATCAATCCAGATGATTTTACCCTGAAAAAAGTGTAAGAGAACTTCCAAATGATTCCTGTAGAATATCTTATTCTAATTAGAATTATATTCTGATAGATCTGCATGTACAAATTACATGTAAGATACACCTTCAAGTAGGAGACAGAACTGAACTGTTAATGGGATAATTTAAGCTTATCCAAATGTTACATATGATTATCCCAAGAATTTACCTTGATGATAATTCTTGCTAAGTTACGGTTCCTGTCAGTTCCTACCCAAATGATCCCACCACCACTTCTAATAAGATGTGGTAAAATCACCCATACAGCATTCCTGTTACATGTACTAGCAGAAGGACATGTGTTCAGTTTCACAAGTATCTATGGCAGGTGATCTAGAACAGAATTTGAGTACCAGAACAGCGTTTTCTGGCCTCACAGGAGATAGAGATAGCACCTCTAGTAAATCTGCCTTACCTCTCCGGCTCTCTCCCACTCAGTGCCTTTCTCTGTATTTTTGCTTCTCTCCTGTCACTCCAGGAACACTCGGTTTGACTCCAAGAGTCTCTTCATCCACTTGCTTCTCAGTTTATTTTCATGATCCTTACACCTAAAAAAATGATCTCCCCCATTTGGGGGCTTGGCCAGTGGTTTAGCTTACCCACCAATCTTCAGCAGAGGGGGCTCCAAAATAGCTAATTACAAGTTCCCATGCTACAAAGTAACACCTGGAAATTACGTACTGATTGGAAATTAGCTGATATTTTGTATAGTGAGTTGCTCCAAAAACTTTCTATGTCTTCAAATAAACAGTGAGTGGAACAAACTCATTGTATTCAAAAGAGAAACAACCAAGAATAGCAATCAATTAGAAATTTGATTTTTAAAGAAATTCCTTAGTGAAAATGGTAATGCAATGTAACCTCATTATTATGCAGTTCCTTGTTAAACAGAATTCAATCATATTCGTGGATAAGTTAATAAATTGGAATCCTGATACAAAATGATTACTATACAATCAAGACATTTGTCTTATTACCCAACACCAGCATATATTGCACGTTCAAAAACTGTTAAGTATGTGCTCTGCCGGGCACTGAAGAACGACTTAGCTGTATTTATGTTTACACAGGGTTATGGTGTCGATGAACTTGATTCACATTTCCAAAACCACAACACTGTTCCCATGGAGCGAGAAATCTTATATAGAGACATCTAAACGATATTCACACAAAACTTCGAACTGAATAAATATGGAAATGTAAGAAGAAAAAAGTGTCTTAGTTCCCAAGTTTGAGTGTAAACTATCATAGTTTTTCTTCCCCATTTCCCTAGTAAACCTCTTCCCTAGTAAACAAATAAGATTCACTGAGAAAATAACTAATATTCCAAGTAAATTGTATATAACATGTGTCAATCTATATATGGAAATATTGATTACAGGATTAGCCATAACATGAAACCTAAGCAAAGACAGTTTAAATGACCAGAGTCCAAACGTAATGGAATGTGTAGGTACTTATGTTCATCAACTTTGCATTGCCAGAGTTAATACATCACACAATAAAAGCCTGATATAACATGCCTATTATGTAAAACATGTCCACATGAGCATGCAGTTTATTTCAGTGTTGCAAGGTCATGGAAAAAATTCCAGTAACTAACCCTCTGTTGGAACCACCCAATGAGTTTAATTATAGACTTGTCTATGAAGACTCCCTACATCAAACACTTGCTTGGAAATCTACTCCACATACTCTACAAAATTTAAAAACAAACGAGATACTTGATTATTGCTGAGATACTCACAGTAGAAGTTCCTTTTTGCTTGCGGGTTCATCATTTGGGGATGTTCTCATCAGGAGTCATCATGCTTTTGATCTTTAATGCCGTTCTTCCACCAAGGTTTCTCATCTGTAATTTCCAAAACAGAGTCACTTGTACTAACAAGCCATCGTCCCATACTGTTTCCTTTCTTGTGTGAATGTTACCCTGTAGATCAATTTCCTGTCCAAAAACACTCCAAAATGAACAAACGCTGCAAGTGAAACGTGCTACTCAAATACTCTGTTTTCGCAGTTTGGTTCAGGAAGAAACTCCCTGATTGAAATGAGGAACTATATCCCAGTTGTTCCAGGGAGCTTAGAAGACAGACGTTTCTGCCCTATGAAGGAGCATATTAAAATTGCCAGCGTCGTGTATTCTCACTAGTCTGTGGCTTGAGGACTATTGCACACGAAGCATCCATGTACTATGTGCAGCCTACAGACCCTCCCAATTGCCACGGTAACAATATCCCAACTATATTTTAAAATCAGGCTTAGTATGCTTTGAAGTACATAATGTTTTCCATTCCTGAAAGGACAAAGAGATCTACATTGTCAAAGTTTATTTTTAAGCTCATGTGCTTGCTAAGTGCAGTGGCAAACAGGCTTTCCGTGCCTGTGGTACCATTGCTGGAACTTATTAATGCAAACAGATGAATCGTTGGCTTGCTTCCACGTAGGCTTTTCTTTCTTCCTTTATTTTTAACCTTATCTAAATTGCATTGATTATAATTTTTTAAAATTGAGAATGCTATCAGTTTTCTGAGCTTGCTGGCTTTAATTTTATCAGTTACAGAAGCAATGTGAGAAAGGCAATTAAGAGGAAGTTTTCAAATAGCTTTTGCTGAGATAAGAAAGTTAGTAATTGGAGGTAGATTCTGCTTCTGGAAGAAGTTTGAGGGACATTTGGAGACAGCAAAAATGACAAGAGCTTTTTTTTTTTTTAAATAAAGGAGCCAAAGATAAATAATGAAAGGGTAAGAGAGAGAAGAGGGGAGGTAAGGAGAGAGAGAGAGGAGAGAGAGAGAGAGAGAGAGAGAGAGAGAGAGAGAGAGAGAGAGAGATGCCTTAACTATTAGCAACAATTCTTCGTGTATTTTCTTATTGTTGGGAAAGCAAATTGCTCTGGTTTGTATAACCCCCTACCAGTCTGCTCAACCCACCAAAATTAGCCCACATGTCATCTAATACCAGACTAAGACTTGTGGAAACACATTATTGCTCTATTAAAGCCATAACAAAATACAGCTGAGCAGTGAACATTAGGTGGTAGGGTGACCCTGAGGTAATGCAATCCGTATCATGGAATTTCTAGCCCAAATTTTCAACATCTGGTTTTGATATGATAACAAATGTGATAATGTACATTAAATACCAGTATTCGAGTAACATAATCCTTGCATCTGACTAAAACAATGAATGATTTTCAAATCGTTTGAGAGAGAGATATTAGATAGGCAGACACTTAGATTTGTGCATAGCCCCCACATGCCCCTCCTGGGCACAAACACACACACACATGCATGAATAGCATGTACACTTTCAGTTGACTTTCCAGAAATAAAAGTGGGTTTCTGCCCCTCCTGGCCGCTCTTTTCCGGAACCCCATTGCACGGTTGCTTTAATTTGCTGGAGACTTGGCTGAGAATGGAAGGGAAATGTGAAAAATAACAACGCTAACCGAACCAGGCAGAGATATGAACTCTGACCTTTGCTTCATTAGTGCCGTCTCATGCTATAATCTGATGAAGTACCCAGCCACTGGCAACTTGAAAAATAAACGAAATCAGATTATCCTTATCCTGTTTTAACTTCACAGGAAAGACTTTCTATGTTTCAAATCCAAATATTACCCTGTTATTAGATGTCCAATAATTCAGTGCCCTAAATGTTGCCAGAGTCCAGAAGTTAAGATCCCCTTAAATCAGCACCTTAGAATTAGACCCATTGGTGGAAAAGTACTAATGCATGAGCACCTGCCGATCTTTTATGTTTGCATGTGAGAAGGTTGACACAGTGACCTGGAGGTCAGAGAAGGTGTGTGGAAGCTGCAGTGATCAAAGTTAAGTTGGGAATGATGAATGGTTGATGAGCATGGGGTTAGGAGATAAGGAAGAGGCCAATGTTGATTGAGGGCTTTTGTATTTTGGAAAAGAAAGCTTGTATAGTGGCGTATTGTGCAACCCATTTCCGTTTATCAAACACCTACTCTGCCCCCAGGCACCGTGCTAAGAACACAAGTTTGTATGTTAAATGCATTAATAGAAATTTGTACAGAGAGGTAGCAAAGATGAGGGAGTTGTTAATTATGTTTGGCAAGATAAAGGTTGATGTCTGAGCTGCGTTTGGGAGATGATTGGAATTTGCTAAGCAGACTACAGGTGGTAGGACGTTCCAGACAGTGGAATCAGCATGTGCAATAGTAAAATAGCAAAATTATTGTCAAAAACACAAATGATGTGCATTACCAGATTTTAACATTCCAGTGAAATCTCAGAATGGACAAGATGATTTTGGTCCAGGTTTGTCCCCCCTTACGTGAGCATGTGAGCTATCTCAAGGGAGAAACTACGTCTTGTGCACTGTGGTATCACCTACATTCCTGTCACATAATGAACTGACTGATGAACAAATTGCTTTACCACTCCACACCAGCAAAGACTTTATGGCACGAATACATCTTGCCCCACTGGTATTCTGTACTCTGTCTCTTCTCCCAGTAAGAAGTCTCATTCAAAGTATGTTTGAACACGAGGAACATTGAGAATTTATTCAGTCCCTTGTTTCTTCCTGATGTTCAAAGCTTCATGAGTCAGGTGAATGGTATTTGAAGGAGTTGGCAGAAAATAAAAACCCCAAGTGCTCTTTCTTGGTTCGAGCCAAACCCAAACCTTTTCAAAGGCGTGAAAACATGCAGCCACATTGGTTTGGTTTTCCTTTCCTGGGCCGTTCTTCTTCCTGGTGCTGGCCAGCACCACACAGAAGTCTTGCGACATGAGCCATTTCCACGGAATTTAAAATTCTGCCAAAAACAAGAGGGATTGGAAATTTCGTGAGAATGGTTATTCTTAGGAGATTTCCATCCCAGATTCCTAACTTGTGTGGCTCAGATAAGCATCTAAAATACACTGCCAAACCTTCTGCGGTCCCCAATGCACTTATTTCTACTCACATTTCTGCATAGAGACCTCAAAGTTACAGTGACTGCAATGGTTTGTTGGGAAATTTCTTCTGTATGTCAGCCCAAGGTCCCCTACCTATGTAGAAATGGGTTTGGAATGCCATTTACAACACAAACATTGGGTTTGAATGTCTCCAGAACGTGTTCAATTTTTAGATGAGACATGTTTACATTTTCCCGAATCAAAACAGCCGATCCCAAAACAACCCTTCAACTATTTTCTATTTTTTTTTTGTTTCTGAGCAACTTCAAAATATAGTAAGAATATTTCTTTCTTAGCATATTATTAAGTGTGTAACTACTCAAGCTCTTCCCATAGGCTCATTTTTAAAAACATTTTATTTATTTTTGAGAGAGAAAGCATGAGCAGGGGAGGGGCAGGGATCCAGAGGATCTGAAGTGGACTCCATGCTGTTGGACACTCAAACTGAACCACTCAGGCACCTCATAGGCTCATTCTTCACGAGAAGACTACATCGTAAATTCAGCACAAATCTCACCGACTGGGACACTGTATCACAGCCATTGCTGTGTACCACACCTACTCCAAAACTCGGTGGCTTAAAACACTAGGCATTTATTAGTAACTATTGTATAGTTGAGCATGACAATGTTGGTCTCATCTGGGCTCATTGGTGCATCAGCTGCAAGTCAAGTCAGGTAAGTGGCTCTGTGATCTTGGCTGGGTTCTTTAACGTATTTTAGGGCCAGTTGACTGCAGGCTGATATGGAATAGCTTCAGCTTCAGCTGGGACAAGTGAGATCTCCTCATGTCCTCACTTGTACATATATTTTGTGTCCCCCTACGAGGCTAGCCTAGGTATGTTCTCAGGCCAACTTGAGTATGTTTTCAAGGCAATCGGAGGCAAGAAAGGAAGTGGAAATGTACAAGTACATTTTTAAAGGCTCTGTTTAGGTCACCTTGTTAAGGTCACATTGGCCAAAGCAAGATACAAGGCAAGCCTGGACTTGGTGTTGGGGGACATCCACTGCCAAAGGATGTGGGTACAGGGACGCATTGAAAATTGGGGCCATCTGTGCAATCCATCTATCACAGGCACACTGAAAGTAACAAGTCAGTCATACTTAGTCACTTGGATGGATATCAGGGTGCCTCAACCTGTAGGAGTTGTAGAGTTCACTTTCAGTACCAAGGAAGAGGAAGGAAACCAAACCGATTAGAGTAGGTGTAAAGTGTCCCAAGAAAGAAAAGGCAACACATCAAAATGGCACCTGTGTCAGAGGAAGAGTTGGAGGTACGGCCAGAGACAGCAATGAGGAGCACAGAAAAACCAAATAAAACCACCGAGCATGGTGAAACCAAAGTCAGCAAACACTAATAACAAGTTAAAAGCTGAACACTTGGGTGACATCTCTCTGGAGTAATTTTCTTGAAGACAGCTATTTGAGTAGGAGAGGAGTTACAAATGCAGTTGCCTACAGAAGACAAGAATGATTAGCATGGACATAGTGGGAGTGAGGAAACGGGAGAGTACCCAGCATCGAGGGTACACTTACATCAAGGTGAGGACCCTTCCAGCCAGTAGACACTTTTCGGCCAACACTTTTAGCCTTGCAAGACTGAACACCTAGTTTGGCCATATATTAAAATGTTATGCAAATGTCCTGATTTTTAAAACCTTTTGAAAAATATCTTCAGGCATGATTTACCCCCACAGGCCACTAGTTTGCAATTCTAGATGTAGAGGTTTTATTTCCATGGGGCAATCTTTATCTATCTTAAAGAGCCTCTCCAAATTCATGTATTCAGGGCCTACATTAACAAATTAGGACAAATGACTTGCAATTAGAGTATAAATAACTAACACATAAATGACTGAATCATTCTAGAGTACCAAACACACAGTTAAAGGGCTCCCAAAGATATTTTTATCTCCTGAAAGCTTGTGTTTCAAGAGTTTGTATTCATCCATATTCTGTATGGAAGTCTAATGGGTACTTCCAGAATCTCACTCCAAAGTTAATTGCCCCTTATTTTTATTTTTATTTATTAAAAAAAATTTTTTAAGGTTTATTTATTTTTGAGAGAGAGCGAGAGAGAATGAGAGGCAGAGGGGCAGAGAGAGAAGGAGACACAGAATCTGAAGCAGGCTCCAGGCTCTGAGCTGTCAGCACAGAGCCCGACCCGGGGCTCGAACTCACAGAGTGCAAGATCATGACCTGAGCTGAAGTCAGAGGCTTAACTGACTGGGCCACCCAGGTGCCCCATTTGCCCCTTATTTTTAAAATCAACTTATCCAGGGGCACCTGGGTGGCTCAGTCAGTTAAGCCTCTGACTTCAGCTCAGGTCATGATTTCGCACCTCAAGAGTTTAAGCCCCGGGTCGGGCTCTGTGCTGACGGCTCGGAGCCTGGAGCCTGCTTCTGCTTCTGTGTCTCCCTCTCTCTCTGCCCCTAATGCACTTGCATTCTGTCTCTGTCTCTCTCAAAAATAAATAAACATTAAAAAAAATTTTAAATCAACTTATCCATGACACTTCCTTACATAATAACTTTCTGTTATAAGTATATTGGTCTAATAATTTTATTTTGATCCCCCACATTGTTGATTTCTGGAATGCACTTTTTCATATACAGATCTCTTTCTGTGGCATCTAGAAAATAGATTTACAATTGAGCACTTACAATACTCAGTTTTATTTACTTGGAAGATGATTATCCACACTGCAGTTTTCTGGAATTCAAGTTTATTGATTCAGCCTCTCCACTTGCATTGTTGGCTTCTTACCTCTTTTTGTTTACTTCTATAGTCAGCCTGGAGTGAAGATACTTGAAATCCAAAGACCTAACTATTTCTTTTGCTTGGGAAGACATCTCTTCCTAGGCATCTGATTCTTGGACACTTCTGGAGGACTATCTTGTCTATTTCCAGATAAACATGATTTGACTGCAAGTGGCACACGATTTGACGGCAAGATTTGCCAAGGGCAGAAGAGGGGAGTAGAGATAAAAGTGGTTTTCTTTAGCTTCCTGAGCCAAGTCTCCTAAATACATCTTCATTACTCTCTTTTCAGACTTACTTGGATTTTAGCAAATACAAACACCCATTCCAAAGCTCACCATATTTCTAAATTCTATTCCATTTAAGCTTATATATATCTTTTTTTCCCCTCCTTCAATGCAGAAATCTGAGAATGCATTATACTGTATATTATGTTGATACTATTACTGTGTCTGGATACAAAATTTGTGTTGCATTATATACATCTTATGCTCCTATCTATATTCTCTTGGCCCTACCTGTTTCCCAGACCCTCAGCAACTTCCTCCATCTCAGCTGCTGATGAATCTAGGAGTCTGAAGCATGATTTCATATCTGAGGCCAAACAAGCAACACGTCCGGAGTCCCTGGTTCCTCCCACTATTTCCAGGCTGAGAATCCAGAAGTACGTATCTCGTGGAGAGGGATCTGGCTTCCCCAAAGCTGCCAAAGGGACCAGGCGATAGAACTTCTTAAGTATTGATGAGTCAACTCCCATGAAACAAACTGTGACCAATTAGAAGCAGAAGATGAAGGAGAGCTGGCAGATAAATGTCATCGCACTTCTTCCCCCGGATGGGCTTTTAGATGCGGGATTTTGCCATGCTGTCTTTCCAAACAATGCCACACGTGGTCAAGCAGGTGCACAGCTGATGGGATGGCCGTCTCTTTGTGGCTCTTTGTGAAGCAGTGGTCAGCATGCTAACCATCTTCTTGCATTTGCTTCCCACTATTCTCTGCCATACTTCTTTTTTCTCACTCTGGTTACCCTGGGACTCTCTTCCCAATGAAGTATTAGCCTGTAAAGCTTGTGTCAAGCTTAATTTTCAAGGGAACCCAGGGTGAGACATCTGCGTATGTGTATGTGTGTATAATTATATATATTAATACAAATGCAGTTCATATACAGTTATACGTAATTATATACAGCTATATATGATTTATCCTATGTATAATCATTTATTTACCTTTACTACTCCATAGAAAACGCCATACCACATAAACTCCTTAAGAACTATATGATGACATTATGACACGAGGTATTAATATAAAGAATTTACGAATCCCAGAGGTTTCTTTATGGTTTTGTTTTGTTTTTTTTTAATTTTTAAAAAAAATTTTATTTTTTTTTTTTGCTAGTGGAAAAAAGCTTTACACAAAGTAATATACATGAACTTTGTAAGGTGTCAGCCATAAACTTTGGGAAATGATCAGTAACAACACTGAACCTTCAGGAAAGTAGGGTTTGAGACTCTGGAAATCATATGTAAATGAGATGAGCACCTTGAAGACTTTAGGCTTCAAATATTTTTTCTCTTAAATGTTGTGAGGCCTGAAACCGAAGCTCTGCTTTAGTCCCTCAGCTAATAGCAGAAACATATTTTAAAATAAATGTCCACACGGTGGTTCCTTACATGTGTGCTAGTTTATGTCGTCTTGGGTGGATGATAAGGTTAACTTGTAATGCCATTTGTAGTAGGTTTTCACAACATAATGAAACAATACAGACTTTTTAAATGATTTTGCTTTCATCCTTCTGATTGCTCAATTCTAAACAAAGGCATGCGTATTCTAAGTAAAGACAATGTCCCCAGAGGCCTCAACCCCCTCACTTCCAGGTATAAAGTTAATATAAAGTATAAAGTTGGATGAGAGCAGGCTTCCGCCACTGGCTGCAGAAAAAGAAGATGCTGTTGTCATGAGATTACCTGAAACCCACATGGACGTGAGGCTAAAAAAGGACATGAATACAGGCATCAGAGATGCCATTTTAGTTGTTAAAAAGCAGGGCCAGTTTTCAGCATTCTTCTATTTAATATAGTATATAATTTAAATTTTAGTATAGCTCCAATGTTTGCTGGACCCACTTTCCTAACAAATCTTATTGAAGTTAACCTTAAATCCAATGCCATACCTTTGCAAGAGCCCAAAGACCATCTGGCCTAGCCTTCTGCAGATTCCTAACAGTTGACATCCTTAAGTATCTCTGTTTCTTGGCCGACTGCCTAGAATTGCAAAGACCAACCTCTACACCAGTTTCCACTGAAGCACTATGTGAGTTGAGTAGATTTAAGCCTTCAGGGATCAGGAGAGAGGCATAGGTCACATTGTCCCACAGACTGCCATCTTACCCACTAGGCTCCACACGTTCCCTCTCATTCCATGCCTTGAAGCCAGCTCACAAATGCATCTCGTTTTCTCTCTCACACAGAAGAGGTCCATCCGTACTTAGTTCTTAGAAGCTTCGCTTTTCCTAAAAAAATTGATCCTGTACCTGTAGAGTTTTCATATAAGCTACTAATTTTTTCCTTCGTATCATTAAATAAGAATATAAATTTTTTTGAACTATGTGAACTCAATAAAACTATGAAAAAAAATGTGGTCATAAATATTTTATTTTTCCTGACCTATCCCTTGCACAAAATGTAGTATCCATGGTGGACTAGCTCGATTCCCCCTTTTAATTTTTTTTTTTTAACGTTTATTTATTTTTGAGACAGAGAGAGACAGAGCATGAATGGGAGAGGGTCAGAGAGAGGGAGACACAGAATCTGAAACAGGCTCCAGGCTCTGAGCTGTCAGCAGAGAGCCCGACGCGGGGCTTGAACTCACGGACCGCGAGATCATGACCTGAGCCGAAGTCGGCGGCTTAACCGACTGAGCCACCCAGGCGCCCCTGATTCCCCCTTTTAAATGCTTACATAACTCAAAGTAATTTTTTCCCCTTTAAAGTTGTTATATTTATATTTTCCCCTTTATTTTTATGATATTTGATTAGTGTGTGGCTCTTCCCTCTAGGATGTAAACTCCAAGAGCATAGCAATCAAGTCTAGTCTTGCGTGGTACTGAATCATCAGTACCTGGTACTTCACCTGGCACAAAAGTAGATGATCAGCTCATTTGTTCAATGAGTGAATGAATGAAATTATATCTGCAGACTTATTACTTTCATCTTGCATATGTGGAAGAGAGATTACAGAGAAAAACAAAAACCAAAGGTCCAGAAGTGCAATGTCTTGCCCAAGTTCACCCAACTAATTGATAGCAGTGTTTTAACAGGTTTGTCATTCCTGTCCCTCAGCCTCCTTGCAATTTTAGACTGTAAATTCATTGTCATGTTGCCTAATGGAAGCACTATTATAAATCTAGTGTTTTCTCTCAGACTTATGTGTTTGAAGAAATATCAAAGAAATCTTGTCTCAGGATTCCCTGATTTTTTTTTTTTTGGTAGTTTTATGGTTTTATGAACATAAATATGACGTGCACATAAGCTGTCTATTCATTTTCTTTGCTGTGCGGCCGGGGATTGCTGACTCTGAGGGCCCGCGGGGCTGCTCTTTCCACAGCAGCCTTGCGGTTCTTGGAGGAGACGCTGTGAGCAATCTGCACAGTAAGGTTTATTGCACATCAGCAGCTCTTCAAGCTCCTTGACGTTGAGGGCTAGGAAGTTCCGGAAGCCACCGGGCAGCTGTGCTTTGTTTCTCTGTTGCTCCTGTAACCAGTGCTGGGCATCAAGATCTGGCCCTTGAATCTTCCGGACACTCTGAATAGTCACTGCTTCTGGGTTTCTGCCAGTTTACTTAATTTTGACATATCGATCGGACTGGTGCGGCATGAACTTCTTGGTCCTCTTTTTAATGACCTTGGGCTTCACCGGAGGTCTGGGGGCGGCCACGATGCCGAGTAGGGGAGGCTGCCACATGCACAGACGGCTCAGAGGAAGGAGGATTCCCTGACTCTTATTTTCCTGTTGGGAGGCAACCAATGAGTTTATGTCTTATGCTGAAAAATGGTATTTGGGGCCTATCCCTCCCACCCCTGCTTTTAGAACTCGATACTTTAAAAAGCCTCTGTTATTTCCACTGGAGCTTTTAGTGATTGAGAGTCACTCTTCAGATACACCAACACCCACCAATAGCTGAGTTTCCACTTCTCAAGAACACATGGAACAAACTGGTGCAGGTGGACAAGCACTCTTCAGGTCTGGTAAAAACAACTCCTTAGGGCTGTCAGCCCCCTCTGGGACTTCAAAGAGCCCCAGAAATTCATGTAAAAGCAAAAGGAGAGCAAAAAACATCTTACCTTATTTCAACACATCTTAAAAGAAGTTGGATTGAAATATAAATTTCTCCTTGGAGCCTGGGGATAGACACATTTATTTTTGTATTGTTTTCTAGTCTATATATATAGGTGGAGTTGCTTAGGAGCTCAAAGAGGGAAAGCCTGCAGCTCCAGGGCCCATGTGGAGTCTGCTTCTGCAGGCAAGGTTTGAGAAGAGGAGAGGGAAGTCAGAAGTTGTCAGCCGAGAGGCTGTAAGTCAAATCTATGTCATTATCCAAGTATTACACAATTTATTTTAAGATAGAGACTGCAAATACGAAAGCCCTCTCACATTTTTTTGCCCTTGATGTATTTCCCAAAGACTTTTATATGTATTATTGCCAACATTCACAACGTGCAATAAAACTTCACTATCTCGCACAAAGTAAGGGAAGATCACGCTCCTATAAAGGGTATAGAGATTATATTTGATTAAATGTGTTAGTTATTCTCTGAAAACTTGCTTACACATTTTAAATGGCAAATCTTCTTGAGGACAAACCTCAACAGAGCCCTTGCACCATAAATTCCAAGTTAATGTGGTTAACTTCAATGGCATTTGCTTTGAATAGACATGCAAATAGTCTGGAGCAAGTGATCCCCACTTGTGATCCTACCCTTTATATACAAAACCATTTAGAATTTACTAGATTGCTTGCCTTCCCATGACAATACCACACGTTATTTCTCATAGGAAAAGGTCATGTTTTAAAGTTTGATAATGATGAGAAATCTATCAGAGCAGAGCAACGTGTGTCTGCTACGTAGAGGATGGGATAATTTCTCTCCTTCTCTCATTCTCTTTTCTATACTACACTCTGGTTTCCAAACCCAACGGTACCTTAAAAACAAAGACTATAAGGGCCCTGCTTTGTAACTTGTTCCATATGTTTGACATGCTTCATAAAATAATTCCACATTAGTTTCCCTAGCCTAGCGTTTGGATCGTGACATCTGTTTTTTCCTATGTTTTCATGATTTATTTTGGTGTCCATGTGAACTTGCTCTATAACAGCAAAAGGAATTTGCATAGATGCCCTTTTCCTAGAATGTCTCCTGGTGCCTTGCAGACCCATCAGACTTCCTATCCAAGGAGATAGTGACACAGCCACTATCAAGCTAACTCTGCCACTATGAACTCACAGAAATCATTTCATTTCTCTGGACCTCAGTTTCCACATCTGTAAAATGGGGATGATAATAATAATAACTATTTATAGGGTTTGGGGGAAGCTTAACTAAATTATTCTATATTTATATTTATAAAGCCCTTCGGTCAATCCTTGACGTGTAGTAAGTGTTGGTCTCTTTAGTTATTAAAGTCAAGGCACAAAGAAAGGTCTCCAAGAGATAGATTCCTCTTCGTATAGAACCTCTTACTGGCCTTCATTTATTCATTCATTCAGCAAAAGGTTATCAGCTACCAAAAGATGAACTCAGCACCAAAGTGGAGTCATATTGGTAACTGGGGCTAAAGGAAGTCAGTAATACTAATCCTATCTTTATGTAAAACGTTGATATGTTGTTCATCACAGATTTTTACATTAATTTTGACGTTTAAAAACTATTGCATTAAAATATTATCTTGATCACTGGTAAAATCTTATTTATCTTGATTACTTGAGATACCCTTCCCCAGTTCAATTTTATGCTCAAAGCACATGCCTCACTTACCTTACCTCGTCCTGGTCCTGGACAATTGTGAGCAAAACACTCAGTTCCAGTCCTTATGGGGCTAACAATTAAGAGGGAGGAGGGATAGATCTTAACAAAGTTATCACAAAAGTATGTAAATTCTTTCCATTTAAAAATGCAAGAGTTTTATATTATCCCTTAGGCCTGTGGCTGAATGTCAACACATTTTTGAAATGAAGAACTCAAATTTTCAGTCATTCATTTTTCAACAGATGGGTATGAACTGCCTACCATGTGCCAGGCACGGCTCAGGGATCTAGGACAGAGCAAAAGAGACACAAATTTCTACCTCATGGAGTTTATATCAGAGTGTGGAAGAGAGACAATGAACAACACAGATAAGTAAAATAGACTATATGGTATATAGTGCTGAGAGTTATAAAGAGAGAGAAAAATGAAAGGGAGAAAGAAAATGGAAAGATGACTTAATGTTAGATAAGAATCACCAGAATTGTGACCTTTGAGTAATGGGGGTGCAGGGGGGTGGGGGTGGAGGAGGCAGTGAGAGAGAGAGGGAGTGAGGCAGATACCTGGAGGAAAACAGTCTGGACAAAGAGAGTGGCTAGTGCAGGGCAGAGACCCTGACTGAAGTGGAAACGTGCCTGAAGAAAATAGTAAAGAGGATGGCGTTGGAAGGAGAGACTGAGCAGGAATTTAGATCAAGAAGGTAATGGAGGACTGATTATGGAGGACCTTCTACATCATCGCAAGCACTTTCTTTTGCACTCTGACTTAGAGGGGAAATCACCGAAGGCATTTGAGTAAAGGAGTGGTGAGGTCTGACTCAGGTTTGGCAGGATCAGTCCAGGGCTGTGCTGAGGATGGACTCGCAGAGAACCAGAGAGGACATGGAACCCCAGTTGGGAGCCTACTACACAATCCAGGTGACACATGATGGCGGCTTGAAGCAGGATGGCAGCAGTGGAGAGGACGTTAGGCAGTCAAATTCTGGATGTATTTTGGAAGTAGACCCAACAGGTTTTGCTGTTGTTGATTTGGATGTGGCACAAGGGAGAAGGAGGAGCCAAGGATCACTTGAGATTTTTGGCCTAAGCAACTGGAAGAATGGGGTTACCATCAGCTGAAAAAGTAAAGACTGTAAAGAAGTAGGTAGGTCTGGGAGGGTGTATGTAGGAGCTCAGTTTTGGACATGTTAGCTTTAAGATGCCAGTAATCAACAAAATGGGTATGGTGAGTAGACATTGGCATATGGGTTTGAACTCCAGAATTCAGGGTATTGATCTAGTACTCAGGTATAGGAGAAGTACTAGCAAAGGAGACAGAACTGGAGGCAATCAAGAGAGTGTGGTGGCTTGACATCAAGGGAAGAGAGTAGTCTGAGGAAGCAGGTGTGACAGACCATTGGAAACTGCTGACAGGTCAATAAAATGAGGATTAAACACTGCTCCCTGGAGTTAGTTAGCAAAGCAAAGGACCTTGATAGGAGCACTTTTAGTTGAGCAGTGTCAGTAAAAGCCTGACTCAGTGAGTTTGAAAGAAAAACAAAGGAGACTTTTTAGAGAATTATTTTGAGTTCTGCTGTAAAAGGAAGGTGAGACGTGGGGCAATGACTAGAAGGGAGAGGAGGTTCAAGAGTGGGTTTTTTTGGTTTCATTTTGTGTTTTAAAATATGATCTTAGGGGAGCCTGGGTGGCTCAGTCGGTTGAGCGTCTGACTTCGGCTCAGGTCATGATCTCACAGCTCGTGAAAGTTTGAGCCCCACGTCGGGCTCTGTGCTGACAGCTCAGAGCCTGGAGCCTGTTTCAGATTCTGTGTCTCCCCCTCTCTCTGCCCCTCCCCCACTCACGTTCTGTCTTTCTCTGTCTCAAAAATAAATAAAAACATTAAAAATAAAATAAAATAAAATAAAATAAAATAAAATAAAATAAGATCTTGTTTGTACATGAGGCAGAAGACAAAGGTTAATGGCAAATAAGAAAGTGTAATGGTAGTAAGTCTGGTCTGATGAGCTGTGCATGTGCATGTGTGTGTGCACGCATGCGCGTGTACCTGTGTGTTGTGAGAGGAGGGAGAAAAAGTGGCCTATGGGAGGCAAAGAGGAATAAGGAAGAAAACAGTCCATGGTTACTCCAAGCCAGCCGTCCAAGGAATGCAACTGGAGAACAGCTTCCACTTGGGAGGGGTACAAAGGAGCATCTCCCTCTGGGGAGCCAGATTAGGTCAGAGCCAGCCTTCTCAAACCTTAGCACACATCCAAATCATCTGGAAGACTTGTTAAAGCACAAATTTCAGAGCCCTACCCAAAGAGTTTCTGATTTGGCAGATGGGGGAGGGGGGTGGTGTCTGAGAATTGGCATTTTTAACAGGTTCCAGGTGATGCTGAGTCTGCTCTTCCTGGGAGACCCAGTCCACTGACTTAGCCCAGGAAAGTGAAAGTAATGTTGACAGAAGAGGCTCTTTAACTCAGTGGCTTTTAAAATTTAAAAGCAGCTACAGCTTGGTCCATGTGAAATTAACTCCAATTTCCCCTGATTTTTAAAACAATTTTTACAAATTCATTACTAAACACAATTCTATTTTCCATGTTCCTTTCTTTTATTTATTAGAATGTCCATTTTAAATAGTATAGATGTAATTACATTATTGCAGGTTGAGAAATATAACCTTAATTATATTTCTAGCATTTTTTTAGCCCCCTTTCATCTCTTCCTTTGAATCTATTCCATCCATCTTGAAAACATTTTACTTGGAGCCTACTTATTATTAATTCATTCATGTATTCAACAGATACTTACTGAGCATGTACTATCAGGCATCCCTGTAACACTCGGACTGCAGCAATGAACAGAACACCCTGGTCTTTGGAAAGCTACATTCCAGTTCAAAGAGAAAGAGACATGACACAAAAACAGACACTCAGATCAATGGAACAGAATAGAGAACCCAGAAATGGCCCCACAAACGTATGGCCAACTAATCTTTGACAAAGCAGGAAAGAATATCCAATGGAATAAAGACAGTCCTTGCAGCAAATGGTGCTGGGAAAACTGGACAGTGACATGCAGAAGAATGAACCTGGACCACTTTCTTACACCACACACAAACATGAACTCAAAATGGATGAAAGACCTAAAGGTAAAACAGGAAGCCATCAAAATCCTCGAGGAGAAAGCAGGCAAAAGCCTCTTTGATCTTGGTCACAGCAACTTCTTACTCAACACATCTCCAGAGGCAAGGGAAACAAAAGCAAAAATGAACTATTGGGACCCCATCAAAATAAAAAGCTTCTGCACAGTGAAGGAAACAATCAGTGAAACTAAAAGGCAACTGACAGAACAGGAGAAGATATTTGCAAGTGACATATAGATAAAGGGTTAGTATCCAAAATCTATAAAGAACTTATCAAATTCAACACCCAAAACCAAATAATCCAGTGAAGAAATGGGCAAAAGACATGAATAGACACTTCTCCAAAGAAGACATCCAGATGGCCAACTGACATGTGAAAAAATGCTCCACATCACTCATCATCAGGGAAATACAAATCAAAACCACAATGAGATACCACCTTACACCTGTCAGAATGGCTAAATTAACAACTCAGGCAACAACAGATGTTGGTGAGGATGTGGAGAAAGAGGATTTCTTTTGCATTGCTGGTGAGAATGCAAGCTGGTGCAACCACGCTGGAAAACAGTATGGAGGTTCCTCAAAAAACTAAAAATAGAACTACCCTACAACCCAGCAATTGCGCTACTAGGCATTTATCCAAGGGATACAGATGTGCTATTTTGAAGGGACATATGTACCCCCATGTTTATAGCAGCACTGTCAACAGTAGCCAAAATATGGAAAGAGCCCCAATGTCCATCGATGGATGAATGGCTAAAGAAGATATGGTATATATATGTATACAATGGAGTATTACTCGGCAATCAAAAAGTATGAAATCTTGCCATTTGCAAGTACGTGGGTGGAACTCAAGGGTATTATGCTAAGCGAAATTAGTCAGAGAAAGACAAATATCATATGACTTCGCTTATATGAGGACTTTAAGACAGAACAGATGAACATAAGGGAAAGGAAACAAAAATAATATAAAAACAGGGAGGGGGACAAAACATAAGAGACTCTTAGATACGGAGAACAAACAGAGGGTTACTGCAGAGGTTGTGGGGGGGGATGGGCTAAATGGGTAAGGGGTGCTAAGGCATCTACTCCTGAAATCATTGTTGCACTATATGCTAACTAATTTGGATGTAAATTTAAAAAATCAGAAAAAGAAAAGAAAGAAAACAAAGAGAAAGAGACAATGAATACATAAATGCATACAAGAATTCAGGCAATGATAATTTTTTTTACAAATGTCAAAAATAGAGCAGGAACGGGGGATTGGGTTGCAATGAAAGATAAGGTAGGTAGTCAGGGAAATTCTCACCAATGTGGTGGCATTTTGGCAAGAACATGAAGGAAGTAGGGACATGGGATACCAGGGGAGGTGTAGTCCAGGGGACTAGGGGAGGAGTAGTCCAGACAGGAAATGAAAAGATTCCAAGACAGGAGCTTAGTTATCAAGTTTAAAGAAACTCAAAGACCTGCAGTCCACACCTGAGAGGCATGGACAGGTGAGAGGGTGAGGGGCAGCGGAGCCCAGAGAGACAATGTAGAAGGCTGGGACAAGGGCTCGCAGAAAGGCTTGTGGGCCCGTGAGATAGCTTTGGCTTTTTTCTGTGTGAGGTGGAAGCCAGGGGAGGGTTTAAAGCAGTGACAAGGCATGACGTGGCTTGCATTTTAAAGGGATCCCTCTGGCATTTGTCTTCTGACCAGTGTACAGGGAGCAGGGTGATCCTGAGGAGGAGACCATCGTGATAAGTCAGGCAGGGGATAACGGGTGCTTGAGGGGTGACAGCAGTGCGGGTGTTAAGAAACACTGGGAACCTGGAGATTTTTGAAGGCAGGGCCAACAAGATTTGCTGAGGGATCTGATGTGAGGTAGAAAGAAGAGTCAAGGATGACTGTACATCTTATTTTATTTTTTAAATGTTTTATTTATTATTTATTTTGAGAGAGAGAGAGAGTGAGCAGGGGAGGGGCAGAGAGAGAGAGAGAGAGAGAGAGAAAAACCCAAGCAGGCTCCATGCTGTCAGTGCAGAGCCTCATGTGTGGCTCGATCTCACAAACTGTGAGATCATGACCTGAGCCAAAATCAGGAGCTGGACGCTCAACCGACAGCCACCCAGGTGCCCCAAGGATGACTGTATGTTTTAAACCCTTGGTGACTGGAGTTGCCATTTACTGAAAAGTAGAGTATTGTGGAATAAATACATGAATCTTGAATTCATCTCTATTGAGATGGTATTAAAAGCCATGGGATTAGATGAAATCACCTGGGTAGGTGATGAGTGTGGATAGAGAAAGGAAGTGATCTGACAATGGAGCCCTGGGTGCTGCAGCATTTTAGAGGATGGAGTGAGGAGGAACCATCAAAGATAACCAAGGAGTAGCCATGAGGTAGGAGAATTAAGGGAGCGTAGTTCTTTTGAAGCAAAGTCAAAACTCTGTAAGAAGAAGGTAATATGCATTTGTACTAACTTGGACTTTTTGCTTTCTAGGCACATTGTGTACATGTTTTTTTCTGGGATGCACAGGAAAATACACCACATCTCAATAACAAAAGTGGAAAAAAATGCGATCACACGCAACATGTTATTGCATGATAAATGAAAAACAATCAGTTAGTATATACTTTCACGAAATGAACAAGAGTTGAGTAGTGCAATATCTAGGCACAAAACTGACTAACGGAACTGAGGAAATCCTGAAAAATTAAGAGTCTCTCACTTCCTCTTGCTTCCCCTTCTCTACAACAAAGAAACACAACCTGCCTGAATTTGAGTGGAGGTCCTCAAGCCAGTCTCCAATCTCATTGTCATGGGATTATACTTTATTTTCATTGGATCCTTGGGTTAGTTCCACTAATTCATGATCCTACTTAAAAAAAAAATTTTTTTTTAGTTAATTTTATTGATTTTTCTGGAGAACTTTCTAGGGGGTAAACTTTCTGAGTACTTAACATGTTTGAAAAGAACACCTGATCATTAATTTCACATACCAGATTTATCATTTTTTATCGGTAATCAGGTGCTAAATTTCAAATCATCCTTCTTAACCCGAGGCCTGTTGTCACTGGTGAGGAGGATGGCGTGCTTTTCATTTTGTTTTGTTTTCATTTATGTTGGCTTTTACACTCTGAAAGATTTTTGTCACTTATTTTATTCTTGTGTCTGGGTGTGTCTGGGTGTGTCTGTCCATTCGACACAGCTTCAGTGGTCCCCTTTCAATGTACATGTAATTCTTTTTTTATTATTGAAGTATCATTGATAAACAATCTTATATTAGTTTCAGGTGTACAACATATTAAAAACTGATTCTTGAGTCCTGACAAAATTCTCTTATTTCTTTGATAATTTTGTCCCTTTACTTTTCTCTGTTCCATTTTTCTGGAATTTCTATGGATTGGATATTGAAGCTCAATACTGATCTCTATAACTCATATTTCTTTTTATAATATATATTTTCTATATTTCTATACTTTTTACTTTCTGGGTGACCTTTGAGAGATCTATCTACCAACACTGATTTTAAATTTCATATAAGTCACATGCTTAATTCTTGTTTTTGGACTTTCCCTTATTAATAGAATTCTGTTGTTATTTTGTGGATGCACTAACCTTGGATCTCTTTTGTGATACAAAGTATTTTTTTTTAACTTAATTTAATTTTTTACTTTATCTTGTGTATGAATTATCTACTTACTCCCAGACTAGGTTCCATACATATTTATTTTGGTGTCTCTTTTTCATTTTGCAATATTTTCAAAAGCGAGTGGTAATCTTTGGCTGTTGATTGACATTTAAGAATGGGAAAACAAAGTAGCTGACTTGAAGTTCAATGACTGTGGGCAGGAGAAAGGCAGAGCTGGTTCTTAGGCTGGGCATTCTGGCTCCTTATGCCAAAATGAGGAAAGCTTTGCTGATGCTGCTCCAATTCTCCCTAAAATAGTTTTACTTCTTTTCTAAGGGGGAAAAAAAAGACCTGAAACCATAAAACACCTAGAAGACAGCATAAAAGCTCCTTGACATCAGTCTCCGCAATGATTTTTTGGACTTGACACTAAAAAGGACAACAAAAACAAAAATAAACAATTGGGACTACACTAAATTAAAAAGCTTCTGCACAGCAGAGGAAACCATCAACAAAATGAAAAGGCAACGTCCTGGATGGAAGAAAATATTTGCATATCATATTTCTGATAAGGTGTTAATATGCAAAATATGTTGAGAACTCATACAACTCAACAGCAGAAACCCCAAACAATCCAATTAAAAAACGGGCAGAAGAACTGAATATACACTTTTCTAAAGAAAACACACAGATGACCAACAGGTACATGGAAAGGTGCTTAACAAAGGCAAATCAAAACCTCAATGAGATATCCCCTCCCACCCATTAGAATGGCTATCATCAAAAAGACAAGAGATAATGGGTGTTAATGGGGATGTGAAGAGAACGGAAAACTTGTGCACCGTGGGTGGGAATGTAAATTGGTACAGCCACCATGGAAAACAGCATGAAATTTCCTAAAAAAATTAACACTAGAACTACCATATAATCTATATAATCTGGGTATATACTCAAAGAAAATGAAAACAGGATATCAAGATATCTGCACTCTCATGTTCCCTGCAGCATTTATTCACAATAGCCAAATAGGAAAACAACATAAATGTCTATCAGTGGATGAATGTATAGAGAACATGTTTATATGTGTGTGTGCATATATATATATGTGTTTGTGTGTGTATATGTATATATACGTATATATGCATATATATGTGTACACATATATGTATACACATATACATGTATATATACAATATATGTATATATGTGTGTATATACATGTGTATATATGTATACATTATATGTGTGTATATGCATACATACACACACAATGGAATATTACTCAACCATGAGAAAGAAGGAAATCCTGCCATCTGTGATTACATGGATGGACCTGGATGGCATGACGCTAAGTGAAATAAGCCAGACAAAGAAAAATAAATACTACACGATATCACTTATATGTGGAATATAAAAGCAAAGTCAAATTCATAGAAACAGTAGTAAAGTGTTTGCTGGAGCCTGGAGAGAGGCACAGGGAGTAGGGAGAGGTTGGTAGAAAGGTACCAAGTTTCAGCTGTAAGATGAAGAAAGTCTGAAGTTTGCTAAGAGAGTAGAAGTTATATGTTCTTACCAAACAGCAAGGACAAAGGTACAAATGTGAGGTGATGGATGTGTTAATTAGTTAGATGTCAGGAATCTCTTCACAATGTATATATACACATATACAGGCTCCCCCTGCTCTCTGAAAATTTGCTTTACAGCACTTTGCTTTTCTAAAAGACCTAAGTTAGTACCTGTTTTTGCTCACCAAAAGAGTATTTTCACTTGCACAAAACAGTAATTGCTTCTTTACTTTATGCCATTTGGGCCTGTGAAAGTTTTCATGGGAATGCTCTACTTTTGGATAGCGGGGGAAATCTGTGCCCAAATCTTTTCACTATGTATATGTATACAGATCCCCATGATGTACCCTTTAAATATCTTATGGCTTTATTTGTCAATGATACCTCAATAAAAACTATGAGAGAGACACACAGAGAGAGAATAAACCAAGAAAAGAAAGAAAAGAAGAGGAAAGGAAAGGAAAGAAAAGGAAAGGAAAGGAAAGGAAAGGAAAGGAAAGGAAAGGAAAGGAAAGGAAAGGAAAGGAAAGGAAAGGAAAGGAAAGGAAAGGAAAGGAAAGGAAAAGAAAGGAAAGGAAAGCCAAGTTTCTGACCTGAGTGAAGATATCTACATGTTGGAATGGCACAGGGGGAGAGACTGGGAGTCCCACACATATCATCAGATACATCCTTCATTTTCTGCCCTCTGTCTCCTTCCACCCTCCACTTACCTACTAACCCAGACTGTGCAGCCTCACCAGAGTTCTGCTAGTTCAGTCTGTGAGTATTTTAAGCTGTGACTTCCAAATCAAAACCTCCTATTCATTTTCAATCTTCTAGAACTATGTTGAAATTTCGCATTCATTGATGCCCTCCCCTGCTCCCTTTGCTGTCATGGAATTTTTTAAATAAGGAATTATCAAATCAAATGATAGCCAGGGCCAGGGGGAGAAAACAAGTCTGGGCAGCACCACGTCATTCATTTGAAATGGTGGCCGTTATCTATCCCTCAGCCTACGGTTGATCTGTGAGAAGAAAATACAAGTGTTGTCAAATCTTTGAGTTTTCAGACTTGACAGAGACATTAACTTTTATGAGAAATAGTTTTTAAATGTCAGAAAATGATATTTTTCTAAACATTCTAGAGGCCAACCAAAATATGTCCCCTGGCAAGACCCAGCCCATGGTTTGCCAGTTTTCAATCTCTGATTTATACCTTTTTTTGAAAAAAAAATTACTTCTCTGCTCCCATTATAGTGAGCTCACAGAAAACAAGGAAAATAAGTACAGGTGTTCAGTCTGCCTCCACATTGGAGGAGTTAAATCCTACACTGCCTATGGAATCTTAGAACAACGTCCAGTGCAGAGGAGACAGTAAATGTTAACTCTTGTATTATCATTGTGAACTATTTGGGACGTTAGTTATATCACCATGCTGCAAAAGGCAATAATAATAACTTATGCATTCAGAACCAAAAACAACAGGGCCAGGTGGCGGTTTTCAGAGGCCAGAGCAAGACTCTGCCAGCATGCTAAGGGATGGCAGACAATTGACTCTCACCTTGAAAGAAAGGGGGGGAAAAAGACATAAAATACCTATTAAGTAGGAGGTTGCCAAGAATACACTTTAACAAATTCTAATTATACCCTAAATCTTGGCACTCATTTCTCCTTAAGAGAACCTAGGAAAATTCCATCTCAATTTCCATGGCTCCCAGAAATGTATGTTTCCTCAGAGACAACCTAACATGCTTACACATCATTCAAAGTTCTTTCCCTTAAACATTTGTGGGGATTGTAAAGGACACACAAACATATATTAAGCACACACGTACACACACACACACACACACACACACACTCAGACACGCACATGCACTTGCACACACACATAAACACACACGTGCACAGGCATGTTGTCATTCTGCTGCTCCACCAAGGATTAAGCAGAATATTCTAGTTTCCTGCAGAGTCTCTTACATGAATTATCTGGATGCTTTCCTGGTAATTATGTGTCAATTATCTATAGCATCACCCAGAGCTTCTGCGTCAAATATAGAAATAGCTGTCCAGCTTGTGGACAGCGCCTGCCTTTCCCTGATAGTCCTCAGGATCCTTTGTGCAGGCGTCGGAGATCATGAGAAGAGTCACCTTGATTTCCAGGGCATCCTGCAGCTGAGTATCACCAAAGGTGTCCCACTGCTGACAGTTCTGTGCCACTGATGGTTTGCTTTTGTCACAATGCATTTTTAAAAATCATCTTTAGCCCTAATTAGCCAGAGTGAGAATTCTGTCTTCTCTCCTCTGTAAGTTTACAGAATAGAATTGAAAGTAGGGCCCCCTAGGCTGTACGTTTTAGTTATTTATAGTGAGGCCAAGGATCCACAATCAGAAGAGGAAAGAAGCATCATTTTTTTTTTAATTTTTTTTTTCAATGTTTTTAATTTATTTTTGGGACAGAGAGAGACAGAGCATGAACGGGGGAGGGGCAGAGAGAGAGGGAGACACAGAATCGGAAACAGGCTCCAGGCTCCGAGCCATCAGCCCAGAGCCTGACGCGGGGCTCGAACTCACGGACCGGACCGCGAGATCGTGACCTGGCTGAAGTCGGACGCTTAACCGACTGCGCCACCCAGGCGCCCCGAGAAGCATCATTTTTTTCCCAAGCATATAGCAACAAGAGCCCTGGATGCCTGGTCCATTCCTGCTCAGTACTGAAAAGTATACTGTGGGAACAGATGGGGTTTTTCTTAGTTTTCAATGACGGTATCAGTTAGAGAGAACCAGGCCCATGCTATCTCTTTGAAGGACTGACCTCTTATGCCTGATTTCCCCATCTGGGAAGTGGGAAACCAAGCTCATGGGCTTGTTTCAAAAGACCGATTAGCTAAATATAAGTATCCCTACTCTACAGGTGAGGAAACTAATGTCTCAAGATATAAAAAGAGTTTCTACATTGAAAAGTGCTTTACAAATTTAAGTTACTAGCATTACTATTTATCTAAAAGCACTAAGAAGATCCCCTCCCCTCCTCCTTTCCTCTTCAACTACATAAATTTGGAACTTATAGCCTAGTGATATCACAAAAGAACACTTAACGCTGCAGTTCTAACCCTGGTCTGGGAAAAGTAACTTTTAGGGGAAGAAATATCGAGTGCTCTCATTTTAATGGAAGGATGATTAGAGGACCAAACATTGCACCATTGAACCTGTGAACTCGCTGTTGATTTCCCCATAGTAAAGCAGTTGAAGGGTGTTTCAATGAAAGGATAGTATGTCACTCTAGGGAGGGATTCGGGTACCAGAGAGTCCTTGCAGGCAGAGGTAACTGTGCCGATAACAAAAAAGAGAATTCTCAGGGAACTGAAAACACTGGCCAGAGATTCAAAGTTGAGTGAGCCTCAGAACCCCTCATGGGACTTGATAAAAACACCAATTGCTGGGTGGGTCTCACCCCTAGAGTTTCTGATTCAGCAAGTCTAGGATGGGGCCAAAAATGTGCATTTCTAACAAGTTCCCAGGAGATCCTAATGTCACTGGTCTTCCCTCTGTACTTGTCTATGTCCTAATCCCCTCTTATAAGGACACTGGTCATAGTGGACTAGGGCTCACTCAAATGGCCTCTTGTTAACTAAATCACCTCTTTCAATGCCCATCTCCAGATACAGTCATGTTCTGAGGTCTTAGGGCTTAGGACCTCACTGTATGAATCTAGCGGTTGGAGAGGGACATCATTCAGAGGTGAGGAGCCTACTCTGCCAACGTAGTGACTTGGAAATCGCAGCAAGTCAGGAGCCAGAAAGCACATCCAACAAGCAGACACCTTACACGTCACTACATGGAGTGTGTCCGAGGATGAGAGGTTGCACCGGGAAATATTCTGGAAGACGTTGTGAGACTGGGGGAGGGTGGCACAGCCTTCGGACCTGAAGAATACCGTGGTTCTTCAAGTCTCTAAAATATATTTGCTGCAGAACATATTCGTTTAACCTACTTTTAATAGAGTTAAGGCCAAATGCTTTTCAAATGGGAGCAAGTGTCAGCTGGTGGGTTTCTGAGTGGGAGTTTGTTTAAGTAGAATGAGGCAGCAATCCTTCTAGAAATTAAACCCATAAGCTTCTGCACAGAGCTAGAGCATTCATGCTCCCCAGCAGAGTATCTCGGCCTTGGCACGGCTGATATTTTGAGCTGAACAATTCCCGGTGTGGTGGGGGACTGTCCTACGCATTGTACGATGTTGAACAGCACCCCTGGCCTTTTCCATTAGATGCCGGTAGCACCTGCCCCCAGTCGTGACAACCGAAAATGTTTCTAGACGTTGCCAAATGACCCCCGAGGTAGGGGAAGACAAAATTGTTCCAGGTAAGAACCACTACTCCACAGGTTCTTTAGAACCAGGTTCTAAATACCATAGATTGGGTGGGTTAAACAATAAACATGTATTCCTCACCATTTTAGAGACGGTGAAGTCCAAGATTAAGGCACCAATAGACTGTGTGTCTGGTGGGGGCCTCCTTCTTGGTGCACTGACTTTTTTTGCCATGTCCTTACTTGGTGGAGGGGGAAAGAGAGAGTTCCTGGGTGTCTTTTATAAGGGCACAAATCCTGCCCCTGGGACCTTCACCCTCATGACCTAATTACCTCCCAAAGCCCCCACCTCTTAATTCCGTGCCCCTGGAAATTCGGTTTCAACACATGAATTTGGGGAGACACAAGCATTCAGTCGCCAGCAGGTTCCATTTCAAAAACTCCAAGCACATTCTCTGCCTCCTCACAGCAATTCTATGAAACTAGTAGACACACTTCTCATTGATCAGGAAAACAGACTCATTGATTTTTGCTGACTTTCACCTACCTCGGAAGGTCTCTGACTCTCAAGTCTGTATCTTTTACTAGGCTGTCCCCATACTCAAAGAATCAGGACAATCAAGTTCCTGTAACTCAACGCGACTCTAATTTCCAGAGTTAGGGTAATGAAAATATCTCCAGTTCCAGGCCCAGGGAAGAGATCACCTAGCAGTGAAAGTGAGCCCCATTTCCACAGCCAGCCGTGCATGCAAGCAGCATCACTGGGCTTCCCTGAGGCTCGTTCTTCTTGCGCAGCCTGACAGACATCTGTCAGGTAGAAGCTTAAAACTGGCAGTGTATGAAAAACACACCCAGTCCTCTGAGATTTATCAGGCAAAGCACAGCTTGTCGGCCTGTTAGTTACTGTCACGATGGTGCCAGACTGATTTTGGTTCTTTCATCAGACACATGAAATACTTTGTGTTAGTAGGGAAACCCTTTTGGGAATCAAAGACCTGTGGCTTTGTGGTCCCCCCCCCCTGTTTTTTTTTTAAACATTTCTTGGATGTCAGAGGTAATGCATTGCTTTAGAGGAAGTGAAGGGGTAAGCAATCCATCTAAAGAATACTCAAAACATGGGCTGAAAGCTGGCTCGGCCAAGCAAAAGGGGCACTTGTTCCTTCCTGTCACAGCATTCATGGAACACCTGATGTGTGCCCAGTCTTGGGCCTGGCACAGGAAACCCAGTGGCAGACACAACGGGCTGCATGCCCTCATGGTTCTCACTGGCATGCTCCGTTGAGATACTTAATCAGTTCACTATAACACAAGGGTGTTCAGGTGTTCAACACCAGAAGAAAGGCCAAGAGGCTCTATTAGGAACAAAAGAGCAAGGAATACACATTTAGGGATGCCATGGTTAATTGAATCACGATAGGAGATATTCTATCTGCTGTGAATTCAAAATAAAGGAAACACAGTGGAATGGGATTTTAATCCTATTTGATTCATCTTTCTATAACCAACCCCTTGAGTTCCATTGTTTTGCTCTCATTCAATGAAGACAACTGTTTGGATCCCCACCCAATATGCACGTCCCGTTCTTTCAACAATTCTTCATGGTTTGCCTCATTTGCAAACTGTTAACCTATCCTGAAAAATTATTTTTTTATATAAAGATTTAATTTTTAAGTAATCTCTACATCCAACGTGGAGCTCAAATTTATAGCACTGTGATCATGAGTTGTAAGCTCTACTGACTGAGCCAGCTAGGTGCCCTTGTCCTGAATAATTCTTTTTCCTACTTGTTTTTTCTCCTTTTGTGTTATCCAAATGTTCTCAATTTCTTCCTGTTTTAGTTGTTTTTACTGCAACTTTAAAAAAATTTTTTTAACGTTTATTCATTTTTGAGAGAGAGACAGAGCATGAGCGGGGGATGGGCAGAGAAAGAGAGAGAGAGAGAGACGAGACACAGAATCCAAAGCAGGCTCCAGGCTCTGAGCTGTCAGCACAGAACCCAATGCAGGGCTTGAACCCACAAACCATGAGATCATGACCTGAGCGGAAGGTAGACACTGAACCAACTGAGCCACCCAGGCGCCCCTGGTTGTTTTTATTGCAACTATTAAGTGTCCCACTCCCACTGGTAATTCTCTGCTTTTCTCCCAGATTTTCTAGGATGAGTTTGCATTCTTTTAGCAAAGAGACATTGAGAACCAAACAGAGCCAGACATATTATTTCTGATGCCGCTAAGTTTACCTTACTGTGGCTGCAGCAGCGACTCTGGTGATTTCAACAAGGACTTGTGTATGCAGACTCTAAATTAAAGAAGCTGATCTATTTTGTCCTTTCAGGGTAAAATGGCATCTTCACTTTGAAGCCCCTGTTTATACAGCCCTCAGTTGATTTTGAGTTTCAATTGACTGTAAAGGAGACAGATTAGAAGCCAACAGTGGGACTGAGCCAGTGGAATCAGACAGTGAAGTATATTTTGCTACAAAGGACAAGACAAAGTTGGAGCACATAAAGCTGGTGTTTTATGAGAGGAAGGAGAAACACTTGAACCCCATTTATTAATAACTTTTTAAATTAAAATAACTCAACTTGATCTGATGACATAACAGTGATGTGGTCAGGTCGTCTTGTACACAAGTCTTCCCCTGCTTTGCACAGCAAGGAAAGGAAAATGGCAGTAAAGGAGTGTCCTTCCCCAGTCCCCAGTTGGTGCACGTGTGTCCTGTGCACAGACAGAATCATGCTGGGTCATTGAGATGCTCCATACATCATATAAGAGGTTGGAAGAAGTATAGGAAACCAGTCTATTTCTCCAATTTATTTTTCCATCTGATTTTTTTCCTTCCCTTGTGGGTAACCAGGCAGAGAATGTTCCTCAGGCATTTTTCTCCCACTCAACAGCAATGGGTAAACTCTGAAGTGAAATATCAAAATGAGTACTGCCTTTACCCTACACGCATCATCTGCTCCAACCAAACTGGCAAGACCTATAAGTTATTGAGCACACACTCTTTGCCAGACACGATTCTTAGTGCTTTATCTACATTTATATACTTTGAGCTCTTATAATCCATAGGATAACCTATGAAGTAGATCTTGATATCCTCATTTTACAGATCAGGAAACTGAGGCTCAGAGAATTTAATTAACTAACCGAAGGTCACACACATGCATACTAAGTGATCAATCTGTGATTTGAATCAAGGTCCATGTGACTCCATACTGTCCTGAGTGTTCCTCCTGGCATGCATCTGTACAAATCTGTGCTGCCTATCTCTTCTTGGACCCGCCATATGCATTCCTTGTGGAATGTCTTTCCTTTGCATTTCCATTCATCATGTCACTCTAATCTTTCAAGTCCCAACTAATTTCCCATTTCTTCCACAGACCTTAGTCCAGCCTTTCCAAGAATCAATTGCTCCTCTGAAACCCTATGGTGCTTCTTTCCTTGGCATTTCACAAATGCAACCTACTGTTGTTTATCGGTTGGGCAGCAAGGGTTAGAGGCCAATATAAACTGTTTTATCCACTGAATATTCAGATGGTTTGTGGCTGTAATTTTTCCTGCTAGGAAGCTCAATGACAGAAACTGGGCCTGGTTCATCACACACCATAACCCTAAGACATAGCAGAGTAACTGACACCTAGTGAGTACTCAATGTATTTTTATCAAATGAATACATACATAAAGGGATGTTGAGGTTGAGAAAGATAAGATCTACATGTCTAAAAACCAAAGAAGCATCTTGTGAAAGTAATTTGTTGTCAACAAAGATTAATCCCAGCCCCGTAGGTCAGGGTAGGAGAGGTGGGGTGGTTTTAAGTGCCATCTGATATATGCTGCTCCCATTGTTCCCCTGCCCATCAGTCACCATGCTACCCAATAGCCCTAGCAGAACTCAGCTAAAATACTTGAGACTTAGAGTTTATAAAGTAAGTAAATAAAAATGCTACCTTATGAAGATCTCTATAAGGTCCCGGGACACACAATGTGCTGCTTCTCTTTAGCCCAGGCAATAGACCATAGCAACGAGTGGGCACAGAAAGCGTTCTCCTCTCTTGAACAAGGCGGTCACCCTGGAGGCAGAGATCCACGAGATGTGAGAAGGAAGAAGACCACAGAAGCCTGGTTAGGAAGCTAAACAGACCTACACATGGAAAGTAGTTGAGAAGGCACCATTACAGATCACTAGATTTCTCCCTGAAGAGATATCCCTGAAGAGCCAAAAGCAGGAGAGAGAACATGGTAGTCTCCCCAGGTGGCCAACAGAACAGCCCCAGCACTGTGTGATGAAGAACTCCCAGACTCTACCTAGGTAAGAAATCTATGTTGGTGAGGTGAGACACTCCCTCAGAGCTTCCTGAACCAATGGAGAGAAATTCGGAATGGTAGGCCAGACTGCCTCGAAGATGAGTCTGAGATGTATTGCTGGGTTTGGTGTTTGTTTTTCACTAATTTTTTTTCTGTGTGGCCCAGACACACTCTGGTTATACCAATGTGTGCCATGACCTCTATGCAAGATTGAAATTCTGTAGATGTCAGAAAACATATTCATTTTGGTGTCTCCAAATCTTGGCAAGATGTTCTCCATTAGATCCTGCTAAATAAACATCCAATGCAAAGATGGTGACGGTGATATGAATCTTAAAGAGATCAGAAGACACCTCCCTTAGTTTTCTTACATGCAGTTATTATTGCTGAATTTTTTTAGCATTTTACTTCTGCTTCAAAATGTTCTAGTAATACTGTATTCATTCTGACAAATGATTATACCTTAACCAATCAGGGACACCACCACGGCCCCCCCCCCCCCCCGAAAAAAAAGCCTTTTGTATTTTTAAAAGAGCCTTTAATGCACATTCTATTGTCTCAGAGAACGACACTTTGAGGAATCCAGGGTCAAGCTAACTTGCCAAAAACCACATAAACACAGTACCCCTAGACATCACAAAACAAAGTAGAGAGCGCAACCTTTTTCAAAAGAAAACAGATAAAACATGAAAACAATCTGGCCACTGCAGGGGCCCGTTTGTGTCCAGTAGAATGTCAGATGCACCTAAAGCAACAAGAGCCTATTGGACTCTGTGTTGCCAGGAAACAGATTCTTTTTTCTGTGCTCTAATGCCTTTTTACCACACTGAGAAAACTGGCATCATGATGTTCAGACCCAGATGGGAGAAGATGATGCTTAATGACCCTCCTCTTCTAGAAGTTGAGATAGTGATGTTCTCATCTAGACTATCCTAAAAATAATCGGGCTTCTTTTGAATCAGAGTATTGATTATAGTAGAACATGAAAATTGGTTTGCTCTCGAGCTTCTCCTCACAATAACATAACACTCCTTTTATGATTCTGTAGATCTTAAGTCACTAAACTCACTAGATCAGCTTTGGCTGCAAATGCAAGAAACATAACTTAAATTTGCATGACAAAAGGGGGATTTTTTTTTTTTTTTTGGCCAGGGAGTCAGCTGCAAATAGCTCCAGGCTGCAGTTGGCCTTAGAGAAAATTGGGGTGGGCCCTAGAATAACCAGGAAGTTCTCCAATCTGTCAAGTTAGTTTCTTGAGTTGCAACTTCCTTCCTTCAGAGCATAACCATTTACTGCTCCTCACTTCATATCTCTCAGCTTCCCTCATCACAAAAGGGAGATCCTGGAATGGACTGGCTCAGCTTTGAGTCCCATGCCTACCCCCTACACCCAGCAGGTGGGTTACTCTGATGTAAAACTTCCACCAGGAAGTTTCCAAAAGGAAAGGAAATATAATTCCAGAAGTAGGGAAGGCAATTGAGTGGGTATAAACAATGGTGCTCTGGGGGTGCCTGGGTGGCTCAGTCAGTTAAATGTCCGCCTTCAGCTCAGGTCATGATCTCACAGTTTGTGAATTCGAGCCATGCATCAGGCTCTGTGCTAACAGCTTGGAGCCTGGAGCCTGCTTCAGATTCTGTGTCTCTCCCTCTCTCTCTCTCTCTGTCCCTCCCCAGCTTGCTCTCTGCCTCTCTCTCAAAAAATAAGTAAAAACAAAATTTTAAAAATGAAAAAAAAATTAATGGTGCTCTGTACCACTGTATTCTGAAACTTTAATTAAAAAAAGGAATATTATGAATTTAAAATTAATGTAATGTACTTTCTAGGAGATTTTACCTGGATTTCAATTTTCTTGCTTTTTTTAAGCCCTTTCCTATCAATGCAGGCAATCAATAAATTGCTAAGTGCCTTATAAGTACAAAATAGAATCTTTAGAAAAATAAATAGGGGCGCCTGGGTGGCTCAGTCTGTTAACCATCCGACTTCAGCTCAGGTCATGATCTCGCGGTATGTGAGTTCAAGCCCCGTGTCGGAATCTGTGCTGACAGCTCAGAGCCTGAAGCCTGCTTCAGATTCTCCGTCTCTGTCTGCCCCTTCCCCCCTCGTGCTCTGTCTCACTCTCAAATATAAATAAAACATTAAAAAAATTTTTAAATAAATAAATAAACAAGCACACCACACACTTTATTGTAATGCTAAATGTTCTCCTCACTATATATAGTCCAACCAATCCGCATCTCGTGCCCTGTACACATTACTCATCTTTACACAAAGTTTGATTTCTCTGGAATGTTCTTTCTCCTTGCTGCTACCCATCTTCACCAGTCCCTTCTTTCAAAATCAAGCTAGAAGTTCACCTTCTCCATGAAGCTTTCTATGGTCCGTCTGACTTCTTTCTCAGCTACTCAGTACTTTTGTCACAGCGTTTCCTCTATCATCTTTAGTTTGTTCTTTTAATCAGGAAGCTTCTCCTTCTAGGAGTATCAGAAACCCGTCCCTTGAAAATGTTAAATCCAGAGTCTAGGTGTTGAAAGCGAATGAGTAAATTATCCATGACTTTCACCTACAGTTCAAAAAGAAAAGCGTTGCTAAGGCAAAAATCTAAGGGTGAGCTAAGGAGAAATAATAAATACGCTGTTCTTCATAAATAACTGTCATTAAAATGAACATCATTCCATAGCAAATATAGTTCCAAACCTCAGCTTATTTCAGGTGAAATTCAGAACAATGTCTTAATTCAACCATGGGTTACTAGCTGCCACAGTGTGTCAAGTAACTGTGTTAGACAACTCAGGGAAGACAAAGAGAAGGAAGAATCTGCTTATCAGGAAATTCATAATCTAGCAGAGGTGAAAGATTATGCTGCTGGAACCACTGAATTGAAGATGTGTTGGAAAAGATATGTCAGTAGAGTGGAAGATGAGAACTTCCCCAATTTTCCTGGAGGGATTTGGCCAAGAAGTAAATCTTTTGCATATTCCCATGTAAGGGTTTCTCTCCTTATGTTTCTCCTTTCTACCTACTCCTCATTCACACTCACACTCTTACCTGGACAGAAACTATGTCCATTTATATTTTTTTTCATAAAGCATTCAATAATAATCTATTGAATGGGTGAATGAACGAATGCATGCCTGCTGACATAGGTTGGATACAGGCAGTAAAGTCCCTTATACAACTTGCTCAGGGTTGGTATTTTATTCTATAAGCAGTAGATAGGCATCATAGTTTTCAAAGGAGAGAGTCAAGATAAGGTTTGTATTTCATAAAGAATATTTGTGTGCAAGCAGAGTATGCATGGTTGAGGCAGGAAGAATCTAGAGGCTGTTATAATATTTTTTTTTTTGAGACAGAGAGAGCAGGGGAGGGGCAGAGAGAGAGGGAGAGAGAGGATCCCAAGCAGGGTCCATGCTGTCAGCACAGAGCCCAATGCAGGGCTTGAATGGATGAGCTGTGAGATCATGACTTGAGCCAAAATCAAAAGTCAGACGCTTAACCGACTGAGCCACCCAGGCACCCCCCATAATATTCTGAACAAGAAGTGATAAGGGTCTGAACTGAGGCACTAATAATGGGGGTAAAGAAGCCAGGACAAATATTTGCAAGATAGAATTTGGTTTCTGCTTGGATATGGAGATGAAGAAAAAGTCCAGGATAAAACAATTTTGAGTGAATGAAAGAATTTACACCATCCCTTAAAGATGATTGTAACAGGGCTCTTTCTTGTGCACACAGGGGTGACTGATAGTGTTAAGTAGCACAAGCCCACATAATCGGGCATCCCTTGTCAATGCCACATTTTTCTCACCTTTGAAACAACACTAGCACTATGATAGACTTGGTTCAGGTATTTCATGAACTGCCACAGTACTTGTTAATTTTATAACTTACATAATTTTCCCTTTTATAAGTGCCTTAAATGTCAAGGTTCTTGAAGTAACAGCAGAGCAGCAAATTAAGTAACTTGTACTGAACTTATGAAGTCCTAACTATTTGGGCAAACTTTCAACATCAGCAAATTTACAAAATAATATTATGAATCCTTGGGATCTCCCCTAAAAAAGATGCCTCTTATAAGGTATAATTATTTCATCCAAGTTAGAAAATGATACGCAAGCATGAACTGGAGTGTTGTTCCGTCTCAGTCCCCTACAGAAGTGACCCACCCTGACAGCCTGGGAGCCCAGAGGATCTTTTGTTCTAAGGAAGAATTTCAAAAGGAAAAATTGAACAGGTAAACTCAAACATTTCAGATCTATGAATTAAGACCGAAGGATTAGGAAGTAGATGTTGTCAGCCCGATTCAATTCTCACCCCCACATCAGTCTAGATAGAGAATGCTGTAGGCTGGAGAGAAAAAGATAATAGAGACAGAATAGAGACAAGCCATGGGTGTTAACCATTAATGAGAGAGGTGGGGAGACTGTATCCTAACCCCTCCTTTCTTCTAGCTCAGCCTCCATGGGGAGCCAAAAATACTTTCAGCCCTCCATTTAAGTTGTTGGATTCAAAGTTAAGAGAACCTGGGTCTCACTTTTCAAGTGAAGTCCTTGGAAAGCAGCTGACTATGCCAGTGTGGTGTGGCATCACAGAGTATAAAGGGAGAGGGCTCGGGACAACCCAGGAAATTCCTTAGGCCCTGGAATCAGTGAAAGTGCATCCAAAGGCTGTTGTGGTCCCCCAGAATGGGTGCAACAGTTGGCCTAAAGACAGTGTTGATAAATTACAGAAGAATTACAGTGGCCTGTCCAGTATGGTTCAGCTGAGAATGCTGTTAAGATGCCTTTGTGGTGGAGATAAGCCAGAGAATCATATGAATGCACAATGGCAGGCCACCAAGACAAACCCAAGTCATGAAACAAACCTGTCTCCTCCATTTGCGTGTCCTTCAAAGCATAGCATTAGCTCCAGGAACAAGAGGGGTTTAGTTGAATAATCTCAAACCTGAAATGATAGATAGGAACTTAACATAACTGAGTTTCCCTGGTAATGCCTATATTAAAATGTTTGCATCTGAAACAGTGGAAGCTTGAGCTAGAAATTAGGTTTTTACAGGCAAGTGAAGGAATTCGCACATTTGCTGACCTGAGCAAAAGTAACTATAAAATGTGTACACAAGTTTATAACATAGAGGTAAAGCACAAGAACTCTAGACCCAGATTTGAAGCCAGCTCTCCCAATTACCAGCTATGTGGCTGTGAGCATGTAACTACTGCTGATATCCTCATCTGACTCCCATTTCTGATGTTTATTCATTACCAAGTTTAATCCTTTGCACATGGATCTGAGTGGGCTCAGCAAAAAGATCCTATCTTGTGTTCCTGATCTCTTTTCCTGTTCTATATCTCTTCACCCAAGATCGTTGTTTTCCAGTTCTAGGCTCTAATTTCCAATCGTGCCTTTTCTAGGTCTTCCCAACCCAGAACCATGCCCTTCCAACGATGAACCCAGGCAAGACCATTCAGCCACACCCTGTACCTGAAAACCCAGTCTCTGACATCATTGTTGGGGTAGTCTTCCTAAAGGAGATGGTCTTTCAATTTAGTCTATTCTGCTGATTCTGCGTATAGAATCACAAACATTTTAAGACAAGAGGATGAAGAAATTTAAGAAGTGACTGGATTAGACGATGCTTGTAAAGCATTTGGTGTTAAAAACTTTATATGTCAAAGCTGTTAATAGAACCCTTGTATGTACAACAAGTTCCCAGAAAAATCAAATAATAAGGACAGAAAATATTCATACCAGCAAGGAACATTAGCACTGTCAGAAGGTACAAGCTGAGGCACAGAGAACCAAGTCACGAGCGACACATGCAGAAGCCAACTGTGCCGTAGTGTTCTCATCACCTTTGGATTGATCTCATTCGTTTTAGTAGTCTGTCTTTATGCCAACTTTCGCAGGATCACTCAGAGTGAAAATTATTTCATCGTACGGAAGACTGCACTCTACTTATCTTCCTGTGCCTGTTCCAAATGTTTCCAGGATAGCTACAGCCCTTTGGATTCTCTTTCCCAAGTTCCTCTTCCTTTCCCCCAGAGTGAATCAGAATCCTTAATTTGTTATTTTTCATTGACATGAATTTCTTTTATCCTTTACAACCATGAGCATGTATTTCTAAACTATATATATACAACTTGGTTTTATAAGTATCTCAACTATGTATATTTCATTTATTTATTTATAGCCTTACTTTCTATACAAAGGATTTGGGGTGGCTTGTATGTAATAAAACCAGGAACCACTATATCAAAGGAAAATATAAATTCGAATTTAAAAAATTAGTAACAAAGAATGCCAATAAAACTAGCAAACTAAGACTTGGGAAAAAGAAGAGAAATAAGCAAAGTGATTTTATTCATAATGAAATACAATAAAACTGAATTCCTACCAGAATATTATAATTTTGACATGTCAGACTATTCAGACTTTAGTTTAAACCATGGAGGGTTTACCAGCATATATATTGATGTGAAGTACCTCCATGCTTTCTCATGGAATGAGAACACTACCTTCTGTCTCCCAGCTCCTCCTAGAATGGCCCACCACTGGCCTTCATCTTTGGAAGGAGAGGTGTAATCATGGATGGAGGATATAATCAAGGTGGAAAGCAGGGTTAATAACAACAAGAATAATTGGTAAGACTTACTGAACACTTACTAAGAATCTGGCACTACGATGAGCTCTATAAATATAATCATTGACATAATTCTCACAACAACTCTCGGAACTGCCATGCTTCACAGAAGAGGAAACTGAGTAAGACGTAGAAAGATTAGGCATTTGCTCGAGATTAAAGGTTAGTAAGTGCACTTCAAGATTTGTTGGGTTGATTGATACCCAGGTAGGTTGTTAAACAACTGCACCAGCTTTGCTGGAATCCCAGAATTCATTCCCCACCACCTCAGGTACATTTGTAGCTTATGTCTCAGAAATCAAACCCCCATCCATTAACCATGCTAACATATTTCATTAATAAATTTTAACTCCAGGTTTATCCAATTTCTGAATGGAACCAGATGCCTCTTAAGAGGTGACAATATGCATTCAGACCATCATGCACCAATGGGTGCCAAAGCCTTGGCAATTCTCAGACTCCTGAGAGAAATTCCCCAGAGAAAAGCTAGAATCCCTTCTGAGGCTTCAGGACCAACTACATTAGATTTATGAGATGTTATCCTGAAGATCCTGGAATCGAACCACTATGCCACTGCGAACAAAATGTATCCTTTCAAACTCTTGGGAGATTTTGCTCCTTTTGTTTAAAAAAAAAAGGATGGAAAATATTAAGAACTTATCCATTTTACTAGAAAATATTTAACATTGAGAATACCTCAAGAGGCACGTCTGAAAAATCCAGAAATAGAAGTTTTACATTTTATATTCAGCCTATTTTCCTGTACTTAATTGATTCCATTATTCATGTTTTCCACACCCAGAAACTTACTGATTTTTTTCTTAGTGGTTATGCACTTCAAGAATGCATAGTTATTAATCAGAGGATCTCTTCTTCACTTAGCCAAGCTATCCATGTTAAATTCTTTTCATGTTCACCCATAAATCAGTTCTTCCAGCTCCTTCATTTTTATTACTCATGTCCAAGTTCTTTCCAATTTATTTGAGATGCTCAAAACTTCCCAGTGTTACATATCCCACAGAAAGGGATACTTTACTTACATAATCATGACATTATGATTATCTCATTACAGTTAAATTGACATGGACATTTTTTGCTTTCTATCGCTTAACTCAGATTTAATTTGCTACATTTCAAAATGGAAGCTTTTCAGATTTGGCTTCTTTATTAAGATCCCGTTTTTGGTTACTCATTGCTTGCCTTAATTTGGGATGAGACTGCAACAGAAATAAGACCCTAGTTGGGTGTTTAAGAGTCAAAAGGGGCTAGAAGTCTGAAACATTTGATTGAACTAATTCACTAGAGTTTATCGCAACACCAAGAGCAGTGAGTCTAGAACTTCCAGATCCCTGCTTTTATATAAATGTATAATAAACAAGTCACAGGATTGTTTTCAGGCAGCATTAATTCAGGCATCTACATCTAGTCTCTGTCACCAATAATTTCCAAGACACCCTAGGCCCAAATGGCTTTTACAGTATTTGAGGGTTAGCAGCGGAAATATCTTTCTGTGAAAGACTTATAGAATCTCCCTGGCAAGGTTTAGCGTGGGGAGCCAAACTGCATATCCTAGTTAATACTCCACCCTTTAATATTGATTGTTCAATATTAAACCCCTGGTCATTATTAAAGCCCTGGTCATTTCTTCTTCTTCTTCCTTGGCCTGATACATAGACATTCTTATCTCTACTAAGTGATGGAGATGAGACATGAAACATAGTAAAAGTACTCATCATTGATTTTCTACTATGTTTCTGAGTCCTATACCAACAGACTAGTATTCCTTATTACCAGTTCTTATCTTTGCATATTCAAGTCTGTTTTCCCTGCACCAAGATCTAGCACAAGGTACTGTGAAAACACAAAGGAAACTCGATAAGTTTTCAGCTAACCAAAATATGGTTTGATGTCACCTGTAGATTTTATTTACTAAAGCTAGTATAGTATAGTGTAGTATAGTATAGTATAGTGCTTGCCTATGGATAATCAAGAATGAGCTGTAAGTGAATCACCCTTATGAGGATAAACGTGGCAGGATAGAGAATTAAGTATCGTCTCCTAGAACCAGCCTAATAAGAGAATCACGGTGTATTAGGAATGGATGTTTTCTGCTGAGACTCCATATACCAGTCTAATTCCTACTAAATATGCTAAATCTTGAGGCAGAGGTTTGGTTACTTATTAACGAATTTGCCAATCCATTGGAAAACACTGCAGACACACTGCAATGAAATCCTGCTATCTAAGAAAATATAAAACTTGTGATTATATCACTAACGTGGCTCTTCTGAATCAGAAATGAGAATGTACCCATGCATCAGTAATCGTGCAGGTAATTTTGTCTCGTCATCAATTACCTTTTTCTTCCCCACATTACCATAAATTATAAGCAAATCTTTACTATTCTTATTTTAAATCACAAAGATATATCATTTGATGTACAATGACGTTAAAATTTCTAATGGGATCTTGGCTATAATTAGTAATTATTTTTCTGGCTAGGAGCTTCTGGATGTTTTCTATTGTAGTCTTAAACATAATTGTCAGAGTCAGGATCCATCTCTGGCAACTGATCTCCATGTTCTAAATGAAGCAGTGGTTACTACTGACTGGATTTTTATTTAAGAAAACTTTGATTAATGGAACGTTCAAGAGTTGGAAATCCTTTGATCATCAGAATCTTCTCGGCCACTCAAACATGAGCGCTAATAATGAATGTAATATTTCTTTGGTAATTAAGGGTCTGGATGTGTTCAGAGTCAATATGCAAGACATTTCACTGGTGACCCCAGTACAATAATGTACATGTGCATGCTGTTAAATTCCCTTTTTATTTCAGCTGATATGACAATCATGTCCTAATTTCTGTCATTTATCTTGTCCTGCAAAAGCACAGGGTTGAAAACCCTCTAGTTAATTAACAGGTCTCATTAGCTTTTTCCTGGGCAGTACTCAGTGTCATTCTTCTATATAAAATTTAGCACCATTTTTTTGTGGCATGACCCACACAGAAAGCAGATGGTGGAATTATCCCCAAGGATGACAAATTGTGGCAATTGTGATAAACATGAAGAGAAGGAAACTCCAGGCCTATGACATGTCAGGTGGTTTCCAACCATTATTTCATTAATCCTCAAAACAATCTTGGCAACAGTAAAAATATTATTCCTAGGTTTTGAGATGGGAAAACGAAGGCTTAGCAAAATTAATCAAATACAAACTGTCCAGAAAAGACAGAGAACGTGGGTTTAATGGTACAGCCATAAAAAAAGGAGCGTCTTTCCTCTTTGAATGAGTTCTTCCAGTAGCTCTGTTGGCTATGACTGAACATCCGGGGAATTAGAAGTATCTGGACCAAGCCAGGAGAGGCCTGAAAACAGGAAGGTGCCTGACATTGGTGAGGGACTCCCAGAGAAGCCATCTCTGTCATAAGCAAGACACAAGTTCGCCAAGCCGGGGCATAGTAAATGGCAAACACACTTTTGTAATGTTTCCACCCAAGGTGCTAAATACATACCTGAAGGTTGGCCTCAGATTCTATGGTTCGAGACCTCCCTTGATGTTCTTTAATAACTTTTGCTTTTCAGAATTCGAATTCTAAAGGAGCAGGAGATGAAGAACTTCATTCCCCAAGAGAATTTCTGACAAGAGACTGTCAGGAGAGTTGAAACAGCTTGAGCAGAAGCATGGCAGGCAAAAGGAATGACTTCAGGGTGCATAGAGGCACTGCTTTAACAAAGCTGTCTCAGAAGTCGGGAGACGGTGCTTAACAACCCCAGCAGTGTGGCAGGAGGAGCTGGGAAGGGGCCCTTGTCAAGCAAAGGCTTCAGGCCAACACCACGAGTGATAAGCTCTACAAAGGGCTCTGGCCACACATCAAAGCACAAACAAACCCCCCTCTCCAAGACATTCTGTGTAACACTCAGGTCTCTCAGCTCTTCAAACTCAAAGGAGGTGGGGTTTTCAAGAGGATCAGCTCTTTGATGCCTACATTCCGCTTGGAAGGTCACTCCTTCTTTACGTGTATGCAGGTTTGGATTCTCAGTAATTGCAGGCTGTAGGAAGGTAGCAAATCATTCCCGTGCATGCGTGGGAGAGGAGATGGAGAAGGCGTGCAGATACACACGGCATGTGTAGGAGCAGGAAACACAGATGGAATAAAGGATTGCCCCTCTTTCCTGGCTGCCCTGGGCTGCCCCACGTTTCCCTTGCCTTGTTCTCTCTGCCCCAAAGCAACAAACTTAGGTCTCTGTAGCCCCAATTTATCATAATCTGAATCTTCACTCCCTTTATCCTCATTCCTACCACTCCTGTTAAGAAAGAAAGAAAGAAAGAAAGAAAGAAAGAAAGAAAGAAAGAAAGAAAGAAAGAAAGAAAAAAAGAAAGAAAAAAAGAAAGAAAGAAAAGAAAAAAGAAAAAAAGAAAAGATTCTTCTCCATAATAAGGATTTGGAATAATCGTTTTGGGCCCATTTTCTAAGATTATGAGAAAATAATTGGTAACAAAAAAAGCAATTTCCTGAAAAATCCACATTAATCGCAATATAGAAGGGGCACCTGGGTGGCTCAGTTGGTTGAGCGTGGGATTCTTGGTGTTGGCTCAGGTCATGATCTCACAGTTTGTGGGATTGAGCCCTATGTAGGCGTAGAGCCTGCTTGGGGTCCTTTTTCTCCCTCTCTCTCTGCCCCTCCCCTGCTCGTGCTCTGTCTCTCTCTCTCTTAAAATAAATCAATAAACTTAAAATTTTTTAAAAATTAATTGCAATGTAGAAGAACCTAGCATTTCTCCCCTTCACCATATAAAATCATCTTCAACCATGTCAGAATAATTTCAGAATTAAAATCGATTCACCTTCTTTGAGCACCTCCTGTGTCAGTCTCCAGGAAGGGGATTCAATGTATATGATCTCAAGTATTCTGTCCTCGAAACAGCCCTGCGAAGCAGTTCTTATGGCCCACTTTTACAAAGAGGGAAACTGAGGCAAGGATGGTATAAGCATCCAGCTATCCTATAGCTGGGGACTGAGCAAACTGGGGAGTAGAAATCAGACCCTCACGAATCTAAGCCCAGGGCTCATGATTATCCCTTGTTTTTCTCTAAGCCCAAGTTGTACAGGACTTTTTTCTTTATAGCTTATTATTCTTTATAACTTTAGGGAATTTAGAAAGACATGAAAGCCAAATTAAAGGCTAACTCTGCTCAGAAAGTTTTAATACTTATGATCAGAGAACCTAGACACTTCCACCAAAAAAACAAATTATGATAAAATAACACCTTACTTTGGGGCAAACTTTTGTAAATGTGAGGACTTTTGTAAATGCCATTTCTTTACTTTTTATTTATTTTTATTAAAAAAAATTTTTTTTTAATGTTTATTTATTTTTGAGACCGAGAGAGACAGAGCATGAACGGGGGAGGGTCAGAGAGAGGGAGACACAGAATCTGAAACAGGCTCCAGGCTCTGAGCTGTCAGCACAGAGCCCGACGCGGGGCTCGAACTCACGAATTGTGAGATCATGACCTGAGCCGAAGTCGGACGCTCAACTGACTGAGCAACCCAGGTGCCCCTATTTTTAAATTTTTTTTAAAAAAAAAATATCTATTTATTCTTGAGAGAGAGAAAGGCATGCACGTAAGTGGGAGAGGGTCAGAAATAAAGATGGGGGTGGGGGTGGTGGAAGAAAGAGAGAATCCCGATTAGGCTCCACACTGCCAGCACAGAGCCAGATGCAGGGCTCAAACTCACAAACTGTGAGATCATGACCTGAGCCGAAATCAAGAGTCAGACACTCAACCAACTGAGCCACCCAGGCACCCCTAATGCTTTCATTTCAATTGAGTGGCTGGTGTGTCCCCCAAAATGGGGGTCCCTTGCTATTTATTTATGTATTTAATACCTCTGGCTTTTTAATTTTTTTTTATTTTTTTAATGTTTCTTTATCTTTGAGAAAGAGAGGGGATGGGGGAGGGAGGGGCAGAGAGTGAGGGAGACACAGAACCCAAAATAGGCTCCAGGCTCTGAGCTGTCAGCACAGAGCCCAATGCCAGGCTCGAGCTCACTAGCTGTGAGATCATAACCTGAGCCAAAGTTGGACACTTAACCAACTGAGGCACCCAGGTGCCCCCATACCCCTTGCTTTTTCAGATGAATAGCATTTCATGCTTACTGAACACCCTTGACTGTGCTGCCTTGGCAAGTGAACGAAACAGAATTTATTCAGAGCATGAAGTCAGACCAAATGCCCGAAGAAACAAAAGTCAAAGGAAAGAACCTATGTGTTTGCTTGAATCATCAGCGATTGCCTCATTTTCACCTTTCTGAACCCAAATAATTGTGTGCAATGCTCAGAGCATCAGGCGTGTAAGGCCCTAAACTCTGGGTTTGTTGGAAGCCTCTCAACCCAGCCTTGACCTGAGCTTATTAGCTCTGCTCTCACGTGCCAAACCCACTGGATCTACACGGGCTGAGGTCATCACGTCTGCTGAGCGCCGCATCCACTTGAGGTTTTTAGATTCAAGCAACAGAAGCTGACTCTGACTGAGTAGGCAGAAAATGAGATGAGGGCTATATCAGGTAGTTTCCAGAATCTCAGAGTGCTAGGGAAGCAGACTTGAGGCTGAGCTTCCAGGAACGATGCCCAAAGCTGTGCCGCAGAACTGATGTGATGGAGAAAAGGTTACTGCCACCATCGAGCACTAGGCACTGAGTTGTCATTCCTGCGCCAAGAACTAAGCCTTACGATCATGGCTACTGTGCGTGTTGACGGAAAGCGGGACAGAGGGTGAGCGCCTCTGTTATGTCACTGGCTACAGAGTCAAACACTGGAGCGGGGAGTCTGACTGGAGGTGTCCTGCCCCGTGCCTGTGGAGAAGTACAGAGGTCATCTCCAGATTTATAAGGCCACCTGCCCAAACTCACAAGGGAAAGAGTTCCCGAATGTTAAAAGGGAGGATGCAGAGACGTGAGAAAAATATAATGTCAATTTCTTGGCACAAAAAAATAACAAGTTCTATTTTTGAATTGAGAAAACAAGAGAATGATAGTAACTTCCCTAAATTCGTAATAACTAAACCAGGATTGGGTCCCTGGTGTTTGTACTCAAAAGCCCATGCACTTTCAAGTAAGCTATGCTGTCACCTTGTTTTAGTAAAATAAGAATAGTTCAAATTCAATTTTATAAGCAGCACAGTGATCATTTTTAACTAAAAGATGTCAGACATAGAAGCAAAACATCTTAAGCTGGAGATTGTGTTCAGTTGAGTTTTGAGAATCCCAAACCAAATAATTGCTACTGTTCGAAGAAGCTACCTACTTTTTTCCTCTTTGGGTAAAGTATGGATGACACATTGAATCAAAATGGTGCATTTTATATTTGTAACTTATGTATCCCCCCTTTTTTACAGGATATTAGGAAATGAGCAGAAAAAGCAGTTTAATGTATATATACAACTGTGAAGGTGGGGCCTTAGATCTGTATACATAAAAGTATATATTTATTAAACTGTTACTCTATGAAGACATTGCTCTCACCACTGGGGAAGAAGTGCTGAAAGTCTAGTAAATGAGTGAGAAAAATAAAAGTATCATTTCAATTATGCATGGAGTGCTATGATAGGGCGATACACAGGGTCTGACAGAGCTCACAGGACACCAAACCAATACCCGGGGAATCTGGGAAGTCTTCTTGTAAGAGGTTCTGAGCCATTAGGGAGGCCCCAACCATTTTCCTTCATCATCTAGTCTTTGCTAAGAGTTAGGTATTTAGGATACAAAAGGAATAGTCTCTACCCACATGGACCTTAGAATCTAGTGAAAAAGACATAAATGAAACAAATAGTTATGCTAATACTTTATTAAATGTAATTGGAATAAGCGTTATTGAGAAGAAAACAGGGTCTTAGAAGAGTTTATAACAGGGGAAATCTAGCATAATCTAGATGAGGTAGTGAGGAGGCGTTGGGAGACCTATCTCCATGGGTCTCTCATGTTTATGTTCACCTTGTCTTAGCTTTTGTTCCATATTTTCTTTTCAAGGATATTTGTATAATAAGCAGTCTCAGCAGATAAAGACGGTGCCTCCCTCTGGGGTGTAGGGAAGATTTGCTTCCTATTCCTACAAAGACATTAAAGACAATGGCTCCCTCCATAACAGAGGACAGGCAGGTTGGCTGAGTCCCCTTTAGAAGCCTGAGGCTTCTTCAGGGTCAGATTCCTCAGCTGTGAGACAACCCCACTGTGTGTGCAGCGTTGACTTACACTGTTCTGCACCATCCCCAGGAGACGTTAGGAACATGTATACATCTGACACCTGCTGGGCTGTGGCGATACAGACCTTTGTCTCTGATCCAGGAGCCTCGGTCTTCCGCCAGCATCTGTGCTACTGAGGCCTGATAACATGTGAACTTACACATAAGTTTGAATTCCAGACCATTCAAGGCATTGGGGGAATTGGTAGGAAGTCAGAGGTTTCCTTGAAGAAGGAAGGTTTGACCTGAAGAATAAGGAGTTGATAGTGGGGATTGGTTATTTCTGGGCAGAGGGAAGCCATGTAGCAAGACTCTGAAGGAAAGAAGCATGGCAGACTCAGGAGCTGAAAGAGGTCTGGAATATCTGGAGCATAGCAAGTGAGGTTGGAAGGATCTCTACATGACGCCGTAGAGGTAAGGAGGGGTTTGATCATATAAACATATGTGATACTGTGATTTATAATGAGAAATATTTATTTGGTCTTTGTCTTATTTCTGGCACAGAGCTCCAAAAACTCTTGGAATTTCCCAAGTGATGAGAGCAACAAAGGTGTGTTTTGTTATGTTAATGAGGTGACTTTTGGAAAGCACCTAAGGTTGGGGGCTGGTTGCCACAACCCTGTGATTAGAGGGTTGGAACTTTCAGTCCTACTCTACATCTATCTGGGGAGGGAGAAGCAACTGGAGTTTGAATCAATCACCAGTGATTGAATCAGTCGTGCCTATGTAATGAGGCCTCCACAAAAATCCCAAAGGAGGGGGTTGAGAGAGCTTCTGAGCTGGTGAACATGTGGAGGTGCAGCGAGCAGCTGGGGAGGGCAACCAACTCCGTGCCCTTCGCACGTACAGTTGCCTTATGCATCTCTTCCATTTGGCTGTTGATTTGTAACCTTTAATATCCTTTGTAATAAACTGGTCATTTAGTGATTAAATGGGTTTCCCGACTTCCGTGAGCCTTTCCAGCAAATTAACCCAAGAAGGCAGTTATTGGAATCCCTGATTTATAGCCAGCCAGTTAGAGGCACAGGCTATGACCCAGACTTGCAACTGGGATCTGAAGCAGGGGCAGTCTTGAGGGACTAGCGCCTTAACATGTGGAAGGCAGTCTTGAGGGACTAGCCCCTCAACATGTGAAATGTGATGCTACCTCCCTGTAGATGGTGACAGAATTGAGTTGAAGTGGAGGACAATCAGCTGGTGTTGGAGACTTCCTTGAGGGGGGAACCTCCTCTCCCACACATTGGAACTGAATGCAGAACCCTCATAACATACAAAGGAGGAGAAAATTCTCTCCTTGTTTACCATCTTGCAGGCTGCTTACCTGTCCTTCACTAGGGACTACCTTTTCAAGGATATTTGAATCATGAATAGTTTGGGAAAATAGAAATAGTATCTCCCTCTGGGGATGGCAAATGGCAGGCATGCTTACCATCCACTGCAGAAGATTTGGGTTTTCTATGCTTAAGGTTCCCTCCAGCAATGTGACCCACTGCCTTCACAGGTGTTATCCGGCCTTCTTGGGATCACCCAGTAGGAATTGAGGTCTGGGGGAAATGACACGAAAAAATGCCGATGCTCTGGCTACTGCTATTGCTTTGAGAAATCTGTGTCCTCCACCAGCCTCTATGGAACTGTGGAGGGCTAACTTCATAACTTGCAAGTAGGGTAAAAATCCAATCCTTCACTGTTGTTGAGAATACTTTATTCTACAGTCATAAAATGTTAGTCATTGGGATTTTATAGTTTCACTTTTTGGCTTTTGTCTGGTATAGTTACCTACATATCTCTGGGAAAATAGTGCCATAAATGAAATCAAACCATCCACTCCCAGAGTGATATTTGGTAGAATGAGGAAGAAGAATGCTAAAACTAATCGTTTGTTTTCAAGGACCCTACAATATTCATCAAACAGCTGCAGAGTGGTATCATGGAAATCATGTAGATTCGGTATATTCCAATCCCAGGTCGGCCCCATGCCACCTGAGACTGGACAAGCCACCAATTTCATTTGCTCTTGAATTCATCATTCATTAAACAGAGATAAGTTGTATACAGCCCGTACCATATAGTTCACATGAGAGTGAAATGAGATGATGGTATTTGAATAACAGTAATAAGATTTCTCTCCCAAACAACTTTTAAAATTGCCCAACAGTGTCTCTCTTTGGGCAATTTAGCTGTTGAGGAGCACTGGGAGAAATTTTCAAGATCAGTTTGTTCTTGACCTAAAACTCTTTATTGTTGGGTCACTGACAGCCATTTGTCTATTTATGGACAACCTTGGTTTTGTCTTTCTAAAAGCTTTGCCAAGCTCAGGGAAAATGCTGAGGCCACATGGAGCAGATGTTTGAAAAATATGACCTACTTTCCAGTCTCAGGATATGATGATTTTCTTTCCTATAACCAATAACATCATATATCCTGTAATATTGGTAGTCACTAACTGATTGAAAAACTATTTCAATAAAGCCACCGCGACTGTCTCATCACCAGAGAACCCTTAGAGGCACAGGAACTGAAATGCTAAAAATGAAACCCAATGTCCATTCCCCCCAATTTTCTGAATGCCGGTTTCTTAAAATTCAAGTAGCATATGAGACTTTTGTTTATGCATTTAATAGCAGTGAGGCGTCCTTATTCGCAAATGGATGAAGCCTAACTACATAGCAAAACCCAGTTCTAAGCTGCCTCTTTAGTGCTTTCAATCTTCCATGGATTCCGAGAAAAGAAATTTGCCTTTCCATTCTACCATGATTTTTTTCTGGCACTTGCTTGAGATTATGATAAATTGGCAAAAACCTGATTAATTAAAGCCTCAAACTGAAGATAACCAAACACTTCAGAGTGATATTTCCTTGTTGTCTGTGGACAAGAAAAATTAGCCCCAGAAGCCAAAGGAACTTTGTATGGGAAGCAAGCTTGACCTGGTCTTACCCCAGTATTAAAGCCAGGACTCAATGGACAGTGAGGTTGACTTAGGGGACTTCAAACCTCACCTAGAGGTTTAACTAAGAGGCTTAACCCTTATTCCTTTTACCTCTGTTTTATCCTATACCGACTTTCTTTTCTCATTATGACCTCCATATCACTTTATGTCACTTACGGGTTCATCTGTTAGTTTTCTTTAACATCAGGGAATGTACTTACTTAACTATTCCACTAATATAGCTGCTTAAAAAATATTTTTGTTTTTGAATCGAATGAATTAATGAATCAAGTATAATAACTACTCTGAGACCTTTGCGTCCAAAGTACAAGCAGGAAAATTGCCTGAAGTTCAAGGGGTGGTGTTGGGACTGGAAGCTCAAAGCTTTAAGACAGGATCACAGCAGGCAGAGTGAATTGGATTTGCATTTCAAAACTCTAATTAAAGCTCCTTTCTCTTTCTTCCAAACGGGACAGTTTGGCCCCAAGGCTTAGAGGAGCAGAGCAGGAAAAGCTGAAGCCTCCGCCTTCTTTCTTCCACCTCTAATTAACCAGGGCACAAAATGAGGCTTGGACTTTAGGACTGTGAAAGGCTAGAGACCCCCACGGTTGGCGGGACAGGTCCCAGCAGAGCAGAGTGTCCGGGCTCCAGCGGACAGGGAAGGGAAGACTTGGTTCCTCACAGAATGCTGACAGGGAGCAGAGCGCGCAGCTGCTCCACCCAAAAAGATTTTCTCCAATAGTTACTCTCAATATTTACTCATTCTTCCACGACCCACCAAGTTGGTCTGTGGGTCAGGCCCTGTGTCCAGGGTGAGCGTCAGATGGTCTTCATCAACCCATGTGCCCACTGCACCCGGCTACCTCTTCGGTTTAATCAAACCAGTTGAATCAAAATGTTTACAAACTGGGTGGAAAGGGGGAGGGGCTCTGATGAGTTAAGAATTATTCTCCGAATCCCTCTTTACCAAACAAGGGCCGCAAGTGTACATCAGTGAGACTGAGTAAGGGGTCAGGGGCTGTGCCAGCAGCCAGCAAACCAACAGCAGAGATGCAGTGGCATCAGAGGGACCTGGGGGAAGGAAACAATGGCCAGTCATGGGGACTGTGGTTCTAGGGAGGGAGGAGGAAAGGAAGAGTCCCAGGAGCAAGCGGGATCCAAGGCAGGGAGGTACTAAACAAGCGTGGGGACCAGGACCCCATCACAAGTAGGGTTTCTTCTATCTCCCCTTTGTCAGTCTTCTGTTCCTTTTTTTCAGCTTACTGGCCCGCTGGTGCATAAGAAATGCACCTCACCAAAAAGCAAGGTATTTGTCCTAACTCTGATATTCTGTGCCCCAAAGGAGCTCTTTTTAAAGGCTTCCTGCAATTTGGGGCAGTATAAATGGGACTATTGTCCGCAGTCCTGGTGGGGTTAGAGAAAATGGTTCTCCTCTTCCACCTCAAAAATAGCAGCAAACCTCAGAGAATAGGGCAAGTTCCCCTCCTGATTTAATTCAAAAGTAAAAATTCCAGAGTAATAATCTCATTGAAGAACTCTGCCCTATTCATTAGGGCATCCAGGAAGATTACCTAGCTTCTTCTGCAAGACTCTTAGATGCAATAAGGCCAATGACTGTCTCTCCCTTATCTATTTTTTTGAAAAAATTTGTAATGGTTTTTCATTTTTGAGAGAGAGAGAGAGAGAGAGAGAGAGAGAGAGAGACAAAGCATGAGCGGGGGAGGGGCAGAGAGAGAGGAGACACAGAATCTGAAGCAGGCTAGCACAGAGCCTGATGCGGGGTTCGAATCCACGAACCACGAGATCATGACCTGAGCCGAAGTCAGACGCTTAAATGACTGAGCTATTCAGTCACCCCTGTCTCTTATCTATTGATGCATGCATTGGGCTCATACAAAAGGGACACTCAACAAACATTGGCTGGTTGAATTAATGAATTATTCCCCTGTATTAACTTTTATCTGAATTTTGCAAGTTTAATGTTGGAAAAATTCTTTAAAACAAATTAAAACCTGCAATTTAAACCTAACTCTAATTCATCTGTGTTAGAGATGGTGAGCCTTTTTATACACCCCTTTCCTCTCCTGTTGTTATGTAAGTGAGTCCAAACTTCCATCCCCTCCTTAAAAGTCACAGAACCTCAAGCTCTTGGTTCAGAATCCCCAGACTGATGACCACATTCTCCCATTTCTCCCTCATTTTACACTCTTCTCCCTGTAGCCTTTGGTCTAGCAAATAAATCATTGCATTAAAGTGTTCTTTCCAACCTCTTGGTTAAAATTTAATTATTAACAAGGTAATCATAAAGCAGCAACAGATATTTTCTTCATTGTTCTAAAAGAAAGACACAAGTTAATTTATGTGACTTGGAGTTCACATAAATAGTTCGCATAACTTGCTTTGTTATGAATAAACTTATTTATTTTGTTACCAATAAAATCTAAAAATAAAATCTGCTGGGGATAACGACAAATAGATTTAATTAATTTTGTGATTTATTCCATTTCAATGGGTCTGTCAAGATCATTTTTTTACTCACTAATAGAATTATATGCACAGCCCAAAACATAGCACATGGTAATAATTTCCACCGTTTCATTGTCATTATGATTATCATCATCAAAATTATTAGATTGGTCATTTTCCTTTCCCTTACTGCAAAGGAAAACATTCTCTGAATGTGGAAAAAAATTCTACATCTATTGAAATTGTTTTCTATCCCAACAGCTTCTACACCTATCGCCTCTGTCACTTCTTGGTATTGTTTTGTAAGGAGTAGAAAAATGTGGCAAGAGATATTGGGTATAAAGTGGCTGGTAATTCTCTCCCAGGAGTGGGCTAAAGCCTAGGAATCTGAGTGGCCTGGGCTCTGCTCCAATCAGTGAAGGGGAAACACTTTCCTACCTTGTTCCGTCCTGTTCTATTGAAGGCTTTAGAACCACAGGGCAGCAACATGAGGTTCATTAAGTCCTCACTGAGTACCCTATGGTTATAAGAGGACCCTACCATAGACAGAGTAATTGTTATTATGCTAATTTTACAGAAAGCCCATCTTACTCAGTTGATATTATTCTTCCATTAACTGTAAGCAGTATGAGACTGTAATAGCATATAAATATACTGAAACATTTTGTCCAATTGAAACTGAGAACAGTCACTTCTATAATTGGAGCTTGATTTTAGAGACAGACATTCTTCCCTTAAAATCCTGCCACGAACCTTATGCACGTGACCTAATTTAAACTCTCTGTAGGTCGGCTTCCTCTTGCACAAACTGACACCATCAGCACCTGTGTGATTGAGGTCATTAATTTTAGGGAGCAGTGAAATAGTGTCTTAAAAATAGTAACCCATATGCTTTTCTTTATGCATAATTGTATTGCTCATTTTTTCAAAGAAAATTAGAATTGTTCTACAATGAAGGCAAAGACAGAAGAAACAGCAAATGTTCTGGGTTTTTTTGTTTTTTGTTTTTTGTTTTTACAATTCACAAATAGGCTCTTGAATCCCAGAGAAGCAAGATATAGACAGAAGTGTTATGGGCTGAGTTGTGTTGCCCGAAAATTCCTATGTTGAACTCCTAACACCCTAGTACCTCAGAATGTGACTGTACTCGGAGAAACGATCTTCAAAGAGGTAATTAAGATTAAATGATGTCATTCGGGTGGGCCTTAATCCATTGTGAATGGTGTTCTCATAAGAAGATGAGTTTAGGACATGGACAAGCACAGAGTAAAGACTACATGAAGAGACAGAAAGATAGCCACCTACAAGCCGAGGAGAGAGGCCTCAGAAGGAATCAACCCTGCTAACACCTTGACCTCAGACTGCTAGCCTCCAGATTTATGGGACAACACATTTCTATTATTGAAGCAGCCCAGTCCATAGTACTTTGTTAATAGCAGCCCTACCAAACAAATACATCAAGTTTATACCATCAAAACAGATCAGGAAGAATGGAGAAAACTCCAGATGGCTCTGGTTCCACAGAAGACTGGCCCAGGGTCATTCATTCAGGAGGGCTGGAAGAATGAAAGGATGGATTGGAGCTCTGGAGAAGGGGCCTGGAAGGAGGAGACTGGATCTAGGGGAGCCGCATGCAAGGCAGTCCCTCTGCCGAGATGTTCAACAAAGTTTCACCCTCCCCTCTCCCATCATGCCCACCATCACTTACATGCATTACAATGTCAGTCATGGAAGCCCACTGCAGGTTTGACTTAATATTTCATTTCTAGAATAAATATCAAGAAAGATTTTGAAGTAAAAGTTCCAAAGGGCTATTAGTCTCCAAGAGGAAGAAATGGGCACTGTTGGGGCAGATGAATTGTTTAATTAAGAAAGTCTTGGAAAGAAGTGGAAATTTCATTTAAAGACTGAAAAAGAATAATTCCTATAGAAAGGCAAGTTCGTTAGAGCAGATACAGCTACACAGGAATATAGAAGAAAGCTCTGGATATTAATCTGCTGTTCAAATATGGAAGATTTAATGGACATCCTGAAGAAAATCCTGAGAGAGGGTCTATTTGAGATGTAAAATCTTCACATTTTAAGTCCACTTAATTAAAAATGTTTTTATGAAAATTGTTGAATTTTGAATGAGAATCTTCAACCTTAAATCATTTTGTGGTTTGGAGATAGGAAAACACAATATGTACTTCTTCGCTCCTAATCAATCATGTCAAATATATGTTCATGTTTTAAAGTGCTTTTTTATGGGATTATATTTAAAACCATTCAGACTAAAGTTATTACTTTACTGACAAATTTTTTGGATGTTTCTTATACTGATCAGAACCAGTACTACAAATGTCTTTACTCCAAAGGATTTAGTTATTCTTTGATTTTGTCATTTGATGGAAAACGGGATGGGGGGGGTGGCGGCGGAGGGGGGGGGGATGAAGAAAGAAAAAAGGAGTTAATAGCAAAAATCTCTTTCTTAATTTTTGCTTCTACCATATTCCATTCACTCACTATCATTTAAATTAGAATGTTTTTATCAATCACTTATTACGTGCTGGGCATCAGGACCATTCAAATGAGCAAGATAAGCACTTTGTCTGCTTTCATGATGTTTATAGAGGGTCCCAGGGAGGCAGGCATTAAACAAAGAATTACATGAATAATTATTTAAGAAAACTAATACTGGGTCAAGGTACAAACATAGGACTCAACTTCAGAAAAAAAATTCAAGAAAAGAAAATCTCCAAACAAATTGAATATCGCTTTTGAAATACAAAGGCAGTTCATCTCCTTTATCAGCCCTCCTCGGCTGAAATTTCTTTTTAAACCATCTACAGGTACTTCTGAAAACTGGTCTGCCTTACATGAAACAAGCATTCCTTGCCTCTGTTTATTTCTACCTTTGATAGATTCTGAGCATAGATCCTGATCTTTCACATTTTGCTGGAAAATGGAGGAGTTAAAATCATGGCAAAGTGGAAGAATTCAGAAACCTGTTCCTATTTTGCAGGAAAGATCAAAATGACAGCGTCTTAGTTTATAATCCTTGGGGCAAGCGCCTAGGGGAGATTTTCTCTTTTGTTTTCTTCAATAACAAAAATTGCTGAAGCAGAATTGTTGAATTGTATTTCTTTCTTTCTTTCTTTCTTTCTTTCTTTCTTTCTTTCTTTCTTTCTTTCTTTCTTTCTTTCTTTCTTTCTTTCTTTCTTTCTTTTTCTTTTTTTAATTTTTGGAGGAAACCCCATATTGTTTTCCACATGGTTGCACCAATTGGCATCCCCACCAACAGTGCATGAGGGTTTCCTTTTCTCAAAAACTTCCGGTTATAAAATAAGTCATGGGGGTGTAAGGCACAGCATGGGGAGTATAATCAATACTATTGTAGTAACTTTGTATGGTGACAGATGGTAGCTACATTTACTATGGTGAGCATGTTGTAATATACATAAGTGTTGAATCACCTGAAACGAATACATATGTCTATCAGCTGTATTTCAACAAAAAGAGAGAGTTTTCTTCCTTTTGGGAAAGCACCTTTGCTATGGGTCAGGATTCTTAGTTACTAGTAATAGAAGCTGACTCTGAAAAATCATGGCAGGAGGGCATTTGTTAAAGGATGTAGGGTAGCTCACAGAATTCCTAGCTTCAGGTAATGTTCCAGGAAAAACATCCAAAATCACATTGCAGACCTGGTCTGATGAAGAAATTACTGTTGCTGCAGCCAAGCAGTGAATTTGCTATTCTTGAACTTGATGTTGCCACAACCACCTCCATCACTGGATACCATTCCTTTCTGCCTTTTTGGTCACTAGTTCCAGAGTTCTAGTCTGGCAAGAGTGCCACTGACTGGCAGAGCATGGGAGACAAGCCTATTTGACTGTCCCTACACCTTTACCAAATTGTCTTAATTACTATAACTTTCAAGTCTTAATAATTGGGTCTTTTTCTAGTCTTTCATCTTTCCTGTGACCTGAGATGATTTAGGATTATCTCTTAACAAATAGATGAATTTCTTTCTTTCCTTCTTCCTCCCTCCCTCCCTCCTTTCTTTCTTTCTTTCTTTCTTTCTTTCTTTCTTTCTTTCTTTCTTTCTTTCTTTCTTTCTTTCTTTCTTCCTTCCTTCCTTCCTTCCTTCCTCCCTCCCTCCCTCCCTCCCTCCCTCTTCTCTTTCTTTCTTTCTTTCTTTCTTTCTTTCTTTCTTTCTTTCTTTCTTTCTTTCTTTCTTTCTCTTTCCTTCCTTCTTTTTTCTTTTTCATTCCTTCATTTTCTTTCTTTCTTTCTTTCTTTCTTTCTTTCTTTCTTTCTTTCTTTCTTTCTTTCTTTCTTTCTTTCTTTCAATAAAACCTGACAATTTTTCTCTCTTAAATGGAGAGTTAGCCCATTTATATTTACTATGACTGACATACGTAGACTTGTTTCTCCAATATTATTTTGTGTTTACATGTGAACTGTTTGCTTTTGTCTGTCTCCTTTCTTGAATTCTTTTTTATTTAAAAAAATTTTTTTTTTTTAATTTTTTTTATTTTTTTTAAAAATTTTTTTTCAACGTTTTTTATTTATTTTTGGGACAGAGAGAGACAGAGCATGAACGGGGGAGGGGCAGAGAGAGAGGGAGACACAGAATCGGAAACAGGCTCCAGGCTCCGAGCCATCAGCCCAGAGCCTGACGCGGGGCTCGAACTCACGGACCGCGAGATCGTGACCTGGCTGAAGTCGGACGCTTAACCGACTGCGCCACCCAGGCGCCCCAAAAAATTTTTTAAATGTTTATTTATTTTTGAGTGAGACAGAAAGACAGACCGTGAGTGTGGGAGGGGCAGAGAGTGGGAGACGCAGAATCTGAAGCAGGTTCCAGGCTCTGAGCTGTCAGCACAGAGCCCGACAGGGGGCTCGAACTGAGAGATCAGGACCCGAGCCAAAGTCGGACGCTTAACTGACTGAGCCACCCAGGTGCCCCTCTTGAACTCTTTTCAAGTGAATAAGATTTCTATATTCCTTTTCATCCCTTTCCAGCTTGGAAGCTACGCGCTATGTTCCTATTCTTCTAGCATTCCCCCACAATTTAATATGCACACTTATTTTAACAAAATATAGGCTCTAAGCATCCTTGGATTATTTTCATAATGTTCCTAACTTCAACACTATTTTTTAATCTAAAAAATTAAACATTATTTTTGTTTTAGACTTTCAATATTCTTTTAGAGTTACCCACCAATTTCTTTGTTCTCCATTCCTTCTTACATTTTAGATCTTTACGAACATTTTTCTTTTGCCCAAATGACCTCCTTTCGAGAGGCTCTACTAGAGGCAAATTCTGACAGTTTTTGTTTACCTAAAACTATCCTTATGTTGCTTTCATTTGTGAGAGATAGTTTCAGTGCCTTCTAATCTGAAAATTATTTAAAAAAATTTTTTTTAATGTTTATTTATTTTTGAGACAGAGAGAGATAGAGCATGAACGGGGAAGGGTCAGAGAGAGGGAGACACAGAATCTGAAACAGGCTCCAGGCTCTGAGCTGTCAGCACAGAGCCTGACCCAGGGCTCGAACTCACAGATTGCGAGATCATGACCTGAGCCAAAGTCGGCCACTTAACTGACTGAGCCACCCAGGCGCCCCTCTAATTTGACAATTATTTTGATTCTGCATATCTGGCTAGTAGAAAGTTAGATGCCAGTTGAATTACATTTTTAATTTACTTTCTTCTGCTTTTAAAAATATCGCCCTCCCTACCCCTTTTCTCTCCACCCCTCCCCCAATTTACAATTTTATGTAATGGGTCTAGTTTTGCATTTCTTTTAATTTACCATGGTTGGAGATTTAATGAGCTCCCTGAATATAAGGATTGGTACCTCTGATCAACTCTGGAAAATTCTCAGCCATTATTTGTAATTTTCTACAACTCCCTATCATCTTTCTACTATCAATTTCTGGGCCCATAACTAGATTATATCATACTTTTTCTTTTTTAATATCCTATATGTATCTTAACCATATTTCTTTCATTTTCCTGAATCCCAGGGAGATTTTTTCTTCATATCTGTCTTCTACTCTGCTAATTTTCTCTTAAGCTGTGTCAAATCTACTGTTGAATTCATTTATACATCTTTAAATTTTAATTGTTTTTCACTTCTTGGTGCTCTGTTTTTTTTTTTTTTTCTTTTTCTACCTGCAAAGAACATTTTAATAGTCTCTTCTTCTCCTGTTATACTTTCAACTCCCTCTTCAACATTCTGTGTTGATATTTAAAGTCTCTTCAGGTCTGTTTGTTTTTCTACTGGTTCTAACGTATGGTACTGAATGTCCTTGTGTATTTTGTCATATTTGTATACTTGTGTCACTAATCTTGACCTGTGTCAATTTCGAGGCCTAAAACAAAGATTCTCCTGAGACAGATTGTGTTTGCTTCTGCCAGGGCCTCTCTGGAGGCATTACAACCCCAGGACCATTTTCACTAAACTTTCAAGTTAAGGTTTTTCATTTCTTTGTTTGCCACACGAATGGGATAAATCTAGACCATATACCTGTATGAGGGTTGGATTATAGTTACAGATTTTCAAGGGTTTGCTTTTCCCCCACTGGTTACCTGCAAGGTTAAGATAGACAAGACGCTTTACTGTTCCCTTCTGAGGAATAAATTTATTTCTAGTTTGTGCTCACACTAAGGATGTGAAACCACTTGAAGGCCTAGATGTTTAAGGAACTACATTTATAAGATTTAAAAGCCTCACCTGGAATGGAAAATTCTCAGCAACTGTCTTTAATATTTCTCTTCCTTATTATTTCCCTGGCATCAGACTTTAGAATCTCCAGTCAGGTATAGTTTAGAACTAGGCTTTGATGTATATTCTGCATCTTATATGACCATTGAATTGTCAGCACAAAGTCACCACGGTTTGTGTGTTCTCAAAAGAATAGTGGCTCAAAAGTGTGCTTACCTTACGGGTTTCGGCATTCACTGATTTTCTGGCTTCTAAGGATTTCTGACTGCCTCACCAGAGACACCTTATGACTCGGCAGGGCACGTGAAATGTTTCAACCTTCATATCTAATTGTTTTCAGTGATATGCTTATTCAGGTAATACTGCTAGAAAAAACCCTCCCCCCCCCATTTATTCTTTTTCTTTTTTTTAATTTTAATTAACAATTTTTTTAAGTTTATTTTTGAGAGAGAGAGAGAGTGAGCGCATGAGTGGAGGAGGGGGAGAGAGAGAGTGGGAGACAAGAGTCCAAAGCAGACTCCAGGCTCTTGAGCTATCAGTGCAGAGCCCGATGCAGGGCTCAAACCCACAAACTGCAAGATCACGACATGAGCCAAAGTCAGACGCTTAACTGACCGAGCCACCCAGATGCCCCTCTTTTTTTAAATAATACAACTTAAAAATATCTTCAGCAACCTATATGCTAATTTCTATGTCTTAATATGAAACCTTACGTAAAAGAATTGGATGTTTACCCATCTCACCCATCTTTACTCTGTTCCAGTGCTATATTGAATCAGAGAAGATGTTCTCTTTTCTTTGTTACTTGAATGTTGGGGTCCGGATAGACTATTTCCAAGGGTTTATGGATAATTAACTATGGGCCAGAGCAAGCCTACATAAGAGATGTAAGTCTACACACCTGATACTAACAAATGCTAGGCTATGCTGTCCCTTCAGCTCTGGGGCCAATTGAGTTTCGCAAGGTTTTGGCTTTCAATGCCCCTTGGGTGAAGGCAAAAATGGAGAGTTAACATGATTTTAGAGCTGAAACAGATTATATATTTCAAAGGTTCAGGTTCTCTCTTTCTTTGCCCATGGCAGATCTTCCTTATCAAACTATTATGTTAATACCTGGTATGTAGAAGTAAAAAATATATGAGAAAGCATGTCTCCACTTTCCTTTTAATTTATATTCAGGTAAAAATAAAAGAAAAACTCACTGAAATGATCCATCTATCATGAGAAATGCTGTGTATAACATGGTGCAACCACTACAGATTCTGAGCAGGCCTCAAGGTTTTCAGAACTAGAGAGAACAACTCAGGACAGACTTCCTCCTACCTTGGGGTCTAAATTTTATGTTGAAAAACATGCGATACTTAACCAAAATGATGGGGGAAGAGAATCACATTCCAAGAAGGTAAACAGGAATAAAGGGAGAACTGGCTAGCGTAGCGGTTGGACAATCACAGCTGGATGACCAATACTTGAGACTGGAACCAGAATCTGTGCGGAAAGGAAGCCGAAGGAGAGTGCTGTTCCTGGTCGCGGGGTCATTGGGTCAAAGGTCAGCTCTGCCCTTTCCAGGTCACTCCCAGGGCAAAGCAGGAGAGGAGGAATGGGGGGAGGGCTGTACTCTCACTTGTTGCTGGGAATACCCATAGAATCAAACAGAAGATGAAGGCAGTGAGGAAAGCCGTGAGCCCTGTCACCAGCTCTGCCAGCCACTGTGAATGGCCCGTCCCTCCGTCTCTCCGAGGTTCGGCTCCTTTACTTTGCCCAAGTCCTTCTGGTTGGTTCTGTGATTCTATCGTGGGAATTCTTAACCTGGGCTGCTCATCAGAATGATTCGGGCAGCTTCTGAAGTATACCTATGCCTGGAACCACCTCTGGAAATTCTAATGAAATAGTTCTGGAAAGCAGCCTGGACAGAACTGGATGAAGCAACAAGCCAGCAGGACAGTGGCCGTGGGCGGGTGCCAGTCAGCACAGGGTCCTGAGACTCCCCTGTGTGTGCAACAACAACAACAAGGAAATTGCACACATTAGAACTTCCCTCGGTGACGATATTCTTTACGATTGAAAGGACAAATGTTGATAAATTGCTTGAATGACAACAAATGTTCACTATAAAAATTTTTTTCTTAATGTTCTTATTTATTTTTGAGAGAGAAAGAGGGAGACACAGAACCCCAGGCAGGCTCCAGGCTCTGACCTGTCAGCACAGAGCCCTATCCGGGGCTCAAACTCGGGAACGGCAAGATCATGACCTGAGCCGCATCGGTTGCTTAACCAACTGAGCCACCCAGGCACCCCAACAACCATTCCCTTCAAAAGGGCATGTTTACCCAACAACTTCCTTTTGCTGAGAGCACGGTCTGCCATTTCCAAGACAGAACTGATGCCCCCGTCTCTGATCTCCTCCCACAGGGTGTTCAGTGTCTCCTCCAAACAGTGACCCCTGTTAGGCAGTTGGTCTCAAGTCTACGTGTGTCTTTTGATTCTGATGCCCACCATGCCAACCCCCAACTGTATCCATACTGCAGGTGACAGACACTGCTGTAGAAATAAGGCATACAAAAATGATCTTGTAGGGGCGCCTGGGTGGCTCAGTTGGTTAAGCGGCCGACTTTGGCTCAGGTCATGATCTCGCGGTCCGTGAGATCGAGCCCCGCGTCGGGCTCTGGGCTGACAGCTCGGAGCCTGGAGCCTGTTTCGGATTCTGTGTCTCCCTCTCTCTGCCCCTCCCCTGTTCATGCTCTGTCTCTCTCTGTCTCAAAAATAAATAAACGTTAAAAAAATTTAAAAAAAAAATAATCTTGTAAACTAGATAGTTCTATATATCGTTTCTTATCACCATCATCATTATGGAAAGACACTATGACACATAATAAATGATTAGCATTATTGTCATTAATATTAAAATACTATATAGCATATTTTTCTCCTTGATATTAGGAAGCTCTATAACCAAAGTACTTGCTTCAAATTCTGGCCCTACTACTTTCTACCACTGTGAACTTGGACAAATCAATTCATTTCTTTGTGCCTTGATTTCCCCATCTGTAAATGAAAAGAATACTATTGCATATTTAAGGTTATTAAGAAAATTAACTCTGTTAATATATTTAAATAAAAGTTTTTGTTATCATTTTCATCAGTATTATCATTATTAATATTAATATTTATTAACATAATATTAATTCTTATGAATCATGGATATGTTGGATCTGGAATCAAAACCAGTGCAACCAGCATCAGGACTAACAGATTTTTTTAAAAATTTAGAAATGAACCGGAAGAAGCAACCGAGACAAAGCTGATTCAAGTAATTATTTTCCAGATACCATCAGATCCAGACTCAGAAGATGGAAACTTCATCACATAAAACCAATAGCACAGGACACAGGCCTAGATTTATGGCCAGTGTCAGAACCAAAATATCTGATCTCTGAAATCCAAAGCCAGTAAAAAAAAAGGTCAAAAAGTGGAGACAGGCCAGACACAGGGAATCAAAATGAAAGCCATTTTAACAACCAAGTATTAAACCAGTGGAAGCTCCGAGCTTCTCTCACTAGACAGGAGTAAGTTAGGGACCTGACTTGCCATATTACTGGTCCTCAGAGCAAGGCTGTTGCTCAGAGTAAGGGGACTCATATGCATTTGATAGTACCGAATTACAAACAAGTGGCTGGTCAGAATTGTTATGAAAATATAACGGGAGTGTGTGTAATCTCATAATGTAAACTATAGTTATCATTTGGATAAAACTAAATAATGAAACTGAGATGCCCAGTTTTCCTCTTGTTTGATCCCAAAGAGAAAAGAAAATCATTGCTGTTTACATAAGACTTCAATTTATTACTCAGGTGTCTCAATTATTTAATTTTTATAAATCTTTTTCTCTTTTTAAGTGACAGCCTCATTCAGTTTCTTAATTTCTATTTATTCCATTGATTATTATTCATCTCCTTCCTTAGTACGAATCACGTTTTATTAATTCCTAGCCTTGGGAATTAAGTTATCCATATAACAGATGTAAAAGTAAGCTTAATTAGAGCCCGCATTTTAACAAGTTCATCAAGTGATGTGTATATATATTAAAGCTTGAGAAGATTTTTACCATAGGTGAGAGGAACTTTGAGGTAAGCAAGCCTTCAGGGTCTTCTCTCTGAATTGACATATGTATTTTAGAGAAAGGGGCTTCCTTTTCCTTTTAGATCTCAGGCCATAAGGATTTAAGTTGGAGGTTGTGAGGGCTGTCTTCCCCGCCACAGAAAGAAAACCAGCCAGAAAGTGTACCCGGGCCAGATAACAAAGGAGGGTTATGAGATATAGCAAGATAGAACCCATACTACATGACCTGAGTTCCTGCCATGCCGGAAATCAGAACAACCCTTGAAATTCCCAGTTAAATGAGACAATAAATTCCCTTCTTTGTTTAAACTATTTTGAGTTGCATGTCTTTTGAAACAAAGTGACCTGAAATGCATAGTATAGCAGCATCAACCATCAAATATCAAATACCAAAAAGTGCATACATTTATCATTCTGGAGCATCATGCAAGAGACCAATTTAATTTAATTTCCAGTCTATTTCTGAGCCAGAAGCTTTGCAGAGGAAGTAGTCAATGGACAAATGGATAAATACTAGATCTCATTGTCAGGAAGAACACTTGTCTCCCTTCATACCATGCTAGTTTCCCCCTCTGTTCTTTTCCAAGTATCTTGTCAGCTCAAGATTTTCAATTAGTTAATAAAGTGTCTCCAGCTGTTTCTCTTGTTGTGCAAATTTCAGGAGAAAAATTAATTAGCATGCACCTGAATGTATTTAGACAAGATTTTCAAGTGGCTTTTTACTATAAAAATCTGAGTAGTCTTATAAAAATAAATCAACAAGCTTTGAGAATACAAGATTGGAAACAGACTTTCACTTTCCCCTAGGTTGACAGTATTAAATGCACGAAGTGATCAGAGTGATGGATACTTGCTAAAGAGGAAAAATTTCTGTTAGGAATCAGACATACAGTTCTATAGCATTGAAGAACAGTTTTATTCTCTGGAAAGAACAAGGATAAGAATGCCTTTTTGTTACATAAACATGTGGAACAGTAGAAATAATTGTTTTCAATCCTCTTAAAGGAACAATTAATTTTCAGTGGGTTCGACCCTGTTTTATCTCTGGTTCTTTATCCACTTCATGTAGGCAATAGTGGGGACTCTGCTTGCTCTTACTGTCTCATCAAAAACGTAAGACTTCTTTTTTATTTTTATTATTTTTACTTTTTTTATTTATTTAAAACATTTTTTTAATGTTTATTTATTTTTGAGAGAGAGACACACAGAGCACAAGCAGGGGAGGGGCAGAGAGAGAGAGAGACAGAGAGACAGAGAGACACAGAATCTGAAACAGTCTCCAGGCTCTCAGCTATAAGCACAGAGCCCAATGAGGGGCTCGAACCCATGAACCATGGGATTGTGATCTGAGTCAAAGTCAGACTCTTAACTGACTGAGCCACCCAGGCACTCCTTATTATTATTATTTTTTTTAATTTATTTTAAATTCAAGTTAGTTAACATACAGTGTTGTCTTGGCTTCAGGAGTAGAACCCAGTGATTCATCTCTTACATATGACACGCAGTACTCATCCCAACAAGTGCCCCCTCTCAATGCCCATCACCCATTTAACCCATTTAACCCATCCCCTCACCCACCTCCCCTCCAGCAACCCTCAGTTTGTTCTCTGTATTTAAGAGTCTCTTATGGGAGTTCCTGGGTGGCTCAGTCGGTTAAGCATCCGACTTCAGCTCAGGTCATGATCTCACAGTTTGTGAGTTCGAGCCCCACATTGGGCTCTGGGCTGTCAGCTCAGAGCCTGGAGCCTGCTTTGGATTCTGTGTCTCCCTCTCTCTCTGCCCCTCCCCCACTCAAGCTCTGTCTCTTTCTCTCAAAAATGAATAAGCATTAAACAAAAAGTCTCTTATGGTTTGCCTCCCTCTCTTCTTTTATCTTATTTTTCCTTCCTTTCACCTCTGTTCATCTGTTGTATTTCTCAAATTCCACATATGAATGAAATCATATGATATCTATATTTCTCTGACTTATTTCGCTTAGCAAAATACCATCTAGTTCCATCCATGTTGTTGCAAATGGCAATATTTCATTCTTTTTCATCACCAAATAGTATTCCATTGTATATATATATACCACATCTTCTTTATCCATTCATCGGTTGATGGACATTTGGGCTCTTTCCATAATTTGGCTATTGTTGATAGCACTGCTATAAACACTGGGGTACATGCACCCCTTCTAGTCAGCATTTTTGTATCCTTTGGATCCATACCTAGTAGTGCAATTACTGGAGTCATAGGGTAGTTCTATTTTTAAATGTTTTAGGAAACTCCATAATGTATTCTGGAGTGGTTGCACCAGTTTTCATTCTCACCAGCAATGCAAAAGGGTTCCCCTTTCTTCACATCCTCACCAACATCTGTTGTTTCCGGAGTTGTTAATTTTAGCCATTCTGACAGGTGTCAGGTGGCATCTCATTGTGGTTTTGATTTGTATTTCCCTGATGATGAAGTGATGTTGAGCATCTTTTCATGTATCTTTTAGTCATCTGGATGTCTTCTTTGGAAAGTGTCTGTTCATGTCTTCTGCCCATTTCTTCACTGCAGTATTTGTTTTCTGGGTGTTGAGTTTGATAAGTTCCTTATAGATTTTGGATACTAACCCTTTATTTGATATGTCATTTGCAAATATCTTCTCCCATTCCATAGGTTGCCTTTTAGTTTTGTTGATCGTAAGACTTCTAAGGCAAAGAGTAGGACTCAACATTTAATGTTTATGAGTCCTCAAAAACTTTATCTTTGTTTGACCTATAAATATATCTCATGATAAATAGGATATAACATGATATAAAGTCCAAAGTAAACACACACTTTCCTCCAAACAAAACAAAATGGAAATGTTGCATTAAATGAGCCCAATTTTTCCATATCTGTGCTTTTGCCATTTCTTAAGTTCACAGTGCCCTCCTTCCTATTGCTAAAACATACAAAACAATTCTTGCCTTATACCTATACATCTTAAATGCCTACCACTGATTAGAATTTGCCACCCCTACTTAAATAATAATTCTAGTAGTTAAATTTTACATAGTGCCAAGCATTGTGATTGTTGCTTTACTCATATTAATTCATTTAATTTTCAGAAGAACCCTATGAGATATAGATATTACCATCATCTTCATTTTACAGATGAGGAAACAGAACATAATAATTTGCCTGAGATCACACAGTGACTAAGCAGCAGAGCTATGGTTTAAGCTGTGCTAGACTGGCTGCCTAGCACAGTATTTTTTTTTTTTATAAAAGACTCTTCCAACTTTAAGGGAAAAATTAGCAAAGCTATTACATAAAAAACAGATTTACATAAACACACACACACACAACTTGCTCTTCTCACAATTCAATTCAAATTCAACTCAATTTGAAAGCCTCCTTCTCAACGACTACTCTCAAGTTTCCCTCCTAGCTATCCCTAATTCCTGCTTGGAAATAACCGATGAACTCCTATATAATTCTGTAACTTTTAGATGTACTCATCTGAAAAATCCTTGTATTATAATGGTGGATATGATTTGTTGACCCAATGAAATTGCAGCCTCGAAAGAGAATTTTAAAATTATTCTTACAAAGCATCTAATGTATTTTGCATGGGATACATGCTTAACGGTTGCTTGTTAATTGAATTAATTAATACTTTATGCAAAAATTGTCTGTGCCTGAAGGATAGAGTCCAAGCAGTTGTCTCAAATTTGGGGGGAAAAGATGAAAATGATGATGATGATGATGATGATGATGATAATGACAGTAATGTTAATGATAAAGGACTCATGGTAGGTATACAAAAAACAAAGAAAGAGAATCTAGTACTGGGTAGTTCTGTGGAAAGTAACTATTTTCCAGAGTAATGTTGATAATTAATGGAATTCTTTTGCAAATATCAGCTACCGATATCTCCATAGACAACTCAATATTTTTTATTCACACTCTGAGGAAGAATGTGGCTTCTTTCAATCTCTTACTGAGAAAATGTAAGGTAAGATCATGAGATGATGATATTTCAAACTCCTTGAGCTCAGTGGGAAAGAAAGCTCTTGTGTATTCATCCTTATGGCGTATTTCTTATTGCATATTTAGAATAATAATGGCAAGAAGTAACCATGATGGCAATGATCTAAACAGCAATATTCATCTTTCCAGGCTTCTAACAGCTTACTGCTTAATCTCAGAAAAAATGCCCGTGATATTTTCCGACACCTTTCTTAGAAGTAACACAGTCGTGAGAAACATGGTCTCCGGTGTTCAGTCTTTGGGCTCAGATCTTGACTCTGCTACCTGGGTGGCTCCAGGTCCATCACTTTGCCAAGAATGACAATTCCTATTTCACACAGCTGCTGTGAGGTGGTGATGACAGGCCAATCACTGAGCAGTAAATTGTATATAGAAAGCACACAGTGAGTATTGGATACCATTTTGAAAGTGTTTTGTTGATAATATTAGTATCTCCCTCACATTATCTGGTTGTCAGGGAAAAAAAAGCCACAAACATTTAAAAACTGATTGTACCACAGAATTTGCACGCACGAGTAAAGATGTTGCTTGGTTGGTGATGTTCTCAAAATGACCTCGGTCCTTTATCTCTCTGTAAGCACTTCTGAGAAGGAAATGGCAATGATAATTATTTACTTTTTGATGTAATTACTCTGTTATGAATTCATATTTATTTATGTATATTGTTATTTGCTTCATCAGGTCTTTCGTCAATATGACTATCATGTTTAATATCCTTCTATTAGTCTCCTGATGTAATGCATTTAAGACAGGCATGGTCATTTGTTTTGGTATTTCTAGGCAAGGAGGTAATAAAATGAACCATAGGAAAAAAAATCACAAGGATTTTGAAAAGCTGTGACAGTAAAACCATGTCTTTTTTAATTTCTGAAGGGCTGTATATTTTCAGTTTAATCCATTCCTCCCGAGACTCTTAATGTGGTGCAATTTGCATATTAATTGTTGCTTCTCAAAGGATTAATTGGTTACTTCAAATAAATTTGGTGGATTTTCTAATGAATTGTCCTGAGTGATGGAAAAAAAAAAAAACAAACCCTGTAATGAAAATGAGCTACAGCCCACACAAAAAGTTTCTAAAAGAACTCTCACATGCTTAATGGAAATTATTCCTTGGTTTTAAAAGAAATGAGCTTGATTTGGGAGCAGACTTGCCCATGCAGTCGCGGGATATTCAATGCTTCTCTGTGTGTCAACTCAGAGGCTTAGGGAAGTCCCAAGGCTAACAGGGCCTCATCAAAGGTCTAGATCAATCTGTTTGGACAATTCAGATCATGACCTTAGTTGTCATCTGGTTAAACACAGATCTGTAATTTGGATTATAGCTAACATACAAAGCTATGTTCCAAGACTATGTTAAAGATTTCTAACGAGGGTCCTTTCTCCTCTATAATTCCATTTGTCCTGGTAGATTAACGTTTTCCTTCTTGAAACCTCTAATTTTTTTTTTCTATGCATTTCATTGAATGAGTCACTAATAAACTTTAAATTTATTTTCCCTTGACATTGAGAAAGTCTGGACTTCTCTACCCAGATTGCCACGGGATTTTACGAATGTCAAATCACCTTGTATTTACCAAGAAAATAAGTATGTATTTGAATCGAGACTCTTTGTAATTTTATTAATTAATGGGTAATACTCATTTTCTTTCTTCTCAATCAAGAAAGCAAATGTAATTGCTTTTGCTGCAATTAGCAATGTGCCATATTTCCAAGCTTTTTGACAAATGATTCTCTATGGTACAAACTGACTTTGCCATCATAATGAGTAACATAAAAGCTTGATCAAAATAATTACCTCTATATTTCTGGCATTTTCATGATGCTTCCTTGAAAAAAAAAAACTAAACTTTTTCCTAGTTATGTCCTTCCCAAAAATGTGGAATTACTGAGTGAACAGATTTTTGCTCTAAAACACCTGCAAAAATAGTTATACCCGTGGTCTTCTTCCAAAGAATTTTCATCCTGTGCAGCACTATTTAGCATTTAACACATCAAAGTCATGTCAAATTTTCCAATCTTCTAATCTTCCTTTTACCAGAGGTAGGTGGAATCTTGAGTGGCAAGATTACAATTCTTTCCTAAACCAGAGATACTAAGATCTGCAAATGCCATACATGTATAATAACTCTTCTTCACCCTTGTCTTTAATAAAAAGCTAAAATTGCATCTTCACAGGCAAAGCTAAGTCTCAAAAAAAAAAAAAAAGAAAAGAAAAAAATTCTTTTAAAGGCTGCATATGGGATTCAAACAGCATGGTCTTTAGAACCAGATAAACCAGAGTCCCTTGTCAGAAGTCACAATTTAACTTTTTGAGCCTCTGATTCTTTACTTATGAAATACGCAATAATAATATAACATCTAGCTTTCAGAACTATTGTGAGGGTTAATTGAGATAATCCACAGGAAAAGATGGGTACCTAATAGACCTTCAGTAAATGGCAGCTCTTTTTATTAAATTGTTTCACGGACAGAATTCACCATTTAATTTGACTTGTGTAGACAAAAAACAGGAGCCCAAGTGATAAAATATAAAATAAAATAAAATAAAATAAAATAAAAAAATAAGTTAGAATTACCTTAGTCTCAACTGAACCAGATCATGCACAAAACAGGAAAAACTATTCAGAGGAAGGAAATACAATTGAGCTGATTACTCTCTGAATTGAATCCTACAAAGAGTCATTTGGATAATTATTTGTTTCATTCATACATCACAGAATCAGCAATTCACCCATTCCACTTAGCCACTTTCTTTTCTTCTATTCCTTCCTATATTTTCCAACTTCATAGGTATGTTTTCATCAGAGCCAATCAACATCGTAAGAAACATTTTCTGATGCTATGTAAGTGATTTTGAGTTAGGATAGTTTGAAATAAGGACTGAATTTTGAATTATCCAGATTGCCAGCTTATAGTGCCTACCTAAGCCAATGCCAAAATACTTGCTCAAATGCTTAATTAGGAAATAGCTATTTCCTAATTGATCACAAAACTCTTAGGATGGAGAAAACAGATGCTTATTTCAAATCCACGTGTGTTAGTTATTTAGAAGACAATTTATATGATATTATGCATGTCAACCTTGGGACCTCAGGGTTATTAATTATTAGATTTCCTGAAGTGTATGAGTGGCAAGGGCATAACTGGGCTAGAGGCAATGGGGAAAGATCTCCAGCAAGCTGAACGCCATTGGAATATTGGGCAGAGGAAGGAATCATCAACACGATTCCAGTTCTTTCTGATAAACTGAGAGAGTGTTGCCCACCACTACTGACCCAACCATGCCTAGCTCCATGTTTCACTGCTTGTAAGGCTACTGTTAAGATATTGAGCACACTTTAGGTCTTCTCACATTTTAAGTTACTTCTTAACTGTGGTGCTCTGGTTGCAATATAATCAAATCCCCCATATTCTATGACTTACTGGACAATTCTTAAAACCTTTGACTGCTTAAATGATGGCACCACCTATGGTACCCATAAAGAAGGCCTTACCACAGTCATCCATGACCTGCCAAAGAGAAGACTCTGATGCCCACTTCTTCAGTTGTGCCAGTACCTGGAAGAATCATTCTTATATTTCTACAAAGTCTTTATAGTGAAATCTAACGGCCACATAATATGTTAGGGAAGCCGAGGGACAACCGTTCTTCTACAGTTGGATATATTTTTGAATTTTTTTTTAAATGTTTATTTATTTTTGAGAGAGAGAGAGCCAGACAGACAGAGTGCAAGTAGGGGAGGGGTAGAGAGAGAGAGGGAGACACAGAATCCAAAGCAGGGTCCAGGCTCCAAGCTGTCAGCTCAGAGCCCTATGTGGGGCTCAAACTCACAAACTGTGAGGTCGTGACCTGAGCCAAAGTCAGATGCTTAGCTGAATAAGCCACCCCGGCAACCCTAGAGTGATATTTAAACTGCTTCCTCTCTTTCCATATGATAAATAATTATGCAATCATGATTTTCTTGTGTAAAACATTGTCCATTTTCACAGTTTCCTTCTAAGGAAATGGATTACTGGATCAAAAGGAAATAACTTTTAGGGTTTTTGGTGTGTAACACTAAAATTCTTTCCAAATATGTTGAACCAGCTTATACTATAAACAGTGTGAATGAAAATTATCAGTTTCACTTTGCATTTTACAACATTCAGTTCTTTCAAATATTTTGCTAAATATGCCAGTTTATTATTTTTAATCCTTATTATTTTCATTATTCATAATATTCTTTCTTTATTTCATTTATTAATCTTATTACCTCAAGTGAATGGTGTTTTTGTATATTTTGCTCATTTATCTGCTGTAATCATAATGGTCTTCCTACTGCTTTATAAAATCTTCATATTTTAAAAATATTAAATCATTTCTGTCATATATGCTGAAAATATTCTCCCCTAAGGTGTGCTTTGGCTTTTTTTTTTTTTGTAGTTGTTTTTATGTTTCAAATTGTAGACTTAAATTAACAAATATTTATTTAACTTAAAATTTTTTTAATGTTTTTTTTCTTTTTTTTTTTGAGAGAGAGAGACAGAGAGACAGAGAGACAGAGAGACAGAGAACAAGGGGGGTGGGGAGCAGAGAGAGACAGAGACACAAAATCGGAAACAGATTCCAGCTCTGAGCTGTCAACACAGAGCCCCACACAGTGTTCAAACGCACAAACTGTGAGATCATGACCTGAACCAAAGTCAGACTCTTACCCAACTGAGCCACCCAGGCACCCAGATTAACAAATATTAATTAAGGGCTTACTGTACATCAGGCATTTGCCAGCATGCTGGGGCTACAAGATGTTATGGTTTCTGTTCTTGTACAGTTGCATTCGAGAAAGAAATACAGCTGTTAAGAATGCATAGATGGTCAAATAACAAAAAAACTAGAAATCAATGCTGTAAGCTCTTGGGGTATAAGTTTAACAAAAGATTCAAAGTAAGTTGGTCCAGGCCTAGTATAACTGAGCTTTTGTTGTCAAAGACCCAGACTCTTCTCTTTCTGTTCCATCAAGTTTAGTTCATGACTTTCATACTCATGATTGCACAATTGCTATTGAATATCCAGACATCAAGTCTATACTTCATGTAGGAATGAGAAAGGAGTTCTAGAAGGAGGAGGATATTTGTAAGCAAGAACTCCCCAGAAGTACAGGTAAGCAAGACCTTCCTCTGAAGTCATCAGCTGATGACTCAGTGACCAGACCTGTATCACATTGCCACCCCTCACAGCAAGAGAGCTTAGGAGAGTGGGTAATTTTGTTTATCTGGGTGCAATGGTCACCCAAAGACTATCAAGTGTTTCTTAATAAGAAGTAGGGCTGAATATTGGGTAGTTATCTAATAGCGTCAGCTTCAGGAGGACTATCTACAAAAATAAATAAACAAACAAACAAATAAATAAATAAAAGTTGTAATGAGTGCAATGGAAAAGGGTAGCAAATGTTGTTAAGACTAATAGGGAATGGAACTATATTAGACAGGAGGCCCCAGAAAACCTCTTAAAGAGGTGACAAAGTTGATGGAAAGAAAGATGAGAAAGAGTCAGTCTGGCGTATGATAGAAGGAAAAGTAATCCAGGCAGAAGGAAGAAAAAAAAATGCAAAGGCTTTGAGGCAGAAAAGAACCTGGGTTGTTCACAGAACTAAGAAAAGCTAGTGGAGCTTGAGTGTGAGGAAAGGGCCCTGGGAAGGAGCTGCAACATGAAACCATAGAGCTGGTCCAAGACTTCATTATTCAAGGCTTTACTGGCCATGGCAAAATGCTTAATTTTCAAGAGTGATGTGCAGACTGTGCTGTGATGTTTGATATAATCTGATTTCTGTATTAAGAAGATTACTCCAACTGCTGTTTGGGAAAAAACTGTAAATGACAAGAGTGGATGTGAAATGTCAGTTAGTGTTCTGTGATGGTCCAAATGAGAAAGAGTAATTGTCTGGACCAAGATGGCAGGGTGGTGATGAAGAGAAGTGAATAGGGGCACAATAAACCTCAGAGGAAGAAGCAGGATATACTGATAGCTTGGCCATGAAAGGAAGAAAGAAAGGAAGAAATCAAGAATGGGTCTAAGATTTCTGGCTTGAACAACAATGGTAAGATGGACGGACTTGATATTTACTAAGAGGACTGAGAGAGGAGAGAAAGCAAGAATTCGGTATAAGATGTGTTAAAATCAAAGCTTCTAAAAACCAACCACATGAAGAGATCAAGTAGGTAGTTTAAAACATGAGCCAGAAGCTCAAAGGAAAAATCTAGGCTAAACATAGATGTGAGAATCAGCAGAATATAGATAGCATTTAAAGGCAAGAGTATCAATAAGATCATATATGGAGAAAGTATGCAAAGATGGAAGAGGTCTCACACAAGGAACAGAAATACTTAGTGAGGAAAAAAGGTGTCAGCAAAGTGAATGAGAGGGAGCAGTTGGTGAAGTAGGAGGAAAACCGGGAGAGTGGGGTATCTTGGAATGAGGGGTGTTTCAGAAAAGAGAGAGCTCTTTACAAAGCTCTTAGGAGACAAAGCATACAGCTGTATCTATTAGATTTGTATTTTTTTCCCAGCAACTTGTCATATTAGTCTTATTGTTCAATCATGATTAGATTGCAAAGGCCTTGAGGGCAGAGATAATATCTAATACTATTTCTGTATTGTCCACAATGCTTACAGAGGGCTAACTCAGTAAATTCTTAGAGTCAGAGAATCACAGCAGTGACAGAAGTCTTAGAAGTTTCTCCATCCAATCTCTTCAACAATAGGGAAACCCAGACGAAGAGTGGTGAAATAACTTGCTCATAGTCACCCTGCTAATTATTGGCTACTTATAAGTAGACCTGAAATTAAATCCATACTCAATCGATTCCCAGTCTAATTTATTTTTTACTACGTTATACAATAGATTTATTATTTTCAAACATAGACATGGAAAGAAGAGGAAATTTTTTTTTCTTTCTTATAGGCAACCTCAGCATCCTATGCTAAGCCAGTTTTAGGTCTAAATTAGAAAGAATATAGAGAGAAATGAAATGTTGACAGTGAACATGTCTGTATTGAATCCACACAGATATGGCCACACATCTTTCCATATTACAAAATATGCATTACTCAATAACAATGATTGGGAGAAAAATAAAAGGGAGAGAGAAAGAGAGAGAGAGAAGTAGTCTTTGTTTCAATCAGAATATCTAGTAAATTAAACTACTTCCTTACCTATTTTATCACTTCCCACTCAACCTAACCCGGTTCAAGAAACTTCTAAAGTTAAGACTTTAGGGAGAGAACTTATTACCTTACCTGTATGTGGTTTCACACCTCCCTGCTACCAGTTGTTAAAGATACTGAAGATTAGATTCTTGACAAAGTAAATCAAGACCACTGTGCAATGCATGCCACACTAATAGTTTATGATATCAGCTCTTTATATATAACAGCATATTGTGTTTCACTGAGATTTTAATTCACTGATCTAAAATGATAAGCTATTTGAAAGCAAATACAGTATTTCTTGAAATCTTAATTTTTTTTTTTTTTTCAATGTTTTTTTTTAATTTATTTTTGGGACAGAGAGAGACAGAGCATGAACGGGGGAGGGGCAGAGAGAGAGGGAGACACAGAATCGGAAACAGGCTCCAGGCTCTGAGCCATCAGCCCAGAGCCTGACGCGGGGCTCGAACTCACGGACCGCGAGATCGTGACCTGGCTGAAGTCGGACGCTTAACCGACTGCGCCACCCAGGCGCCCCGAAATCTTAATTTTTATGGGCCCCTAAACTTCCATCATGTAATCCAGTGCCATTTTCCCTCTAGATAGTAAGTCAAATGGACAATTCATTGTAAATATTGAATAAATCCTTAATGAGTCACACAATAAATTCTTAGATGTTTTCCTAGTGAAATCTCTTCACAAAAAGTTAATGCCTTTATCTGATTGTCTTTTACCCAGAGTGTTCATATTCAGAAGAAATTATTGAAAAAAATGTGTTCCATGATTAAATATAGTGTTATTTGGACCATAAAATAGACTATAAAATCTATATTAGTTTTAAAATGTTTTGTTAGTTAGAAATTAAATAACTTAAAATACTAAAGCATACCGTTCTTTGCTGCTGGAGACACAAAGGGGCTGACGGTTCTGGAGTAATTATTATGATCCCTTTAGTTAGACACATTTTAAAATTATGTAAACAGAACCAAGTAGAGAAATTAATCAAAGTGGATATTAACAATACATAAATGCAGAACATCATGAAGATATTTTTAAGAAATCTGTATTTTAATTTCTAGTTAAATTTATTCGACTTCTATCTGTAAATACATCTTAAAAAAGCTTTCACTTAGTTATTTCTTGAATGACTTCTAGCTAACTCATAATTTTGATAGCTTTTCTAGTTGATTTTTTTTTGTCATCCTCAGAGAGTTCAAGAGCCTTCACAGAACTGTATTGGCACCTGTCTTTTAGCCACCAAAGACAAACTTTACAGACAAAGACAAACTTTGCCAATTCTAGTCCTTAGTTAAAAAGAAGTGTATTCATGGATAGTAAACTCTTTCGTAAAATGCCTCTCCATAGGAATAGTTATTAACATACTCCAGGATTCTAAGTAGTTACAGATGAATTGTTGCTTTTCTTCTTCACTGACTCCCTAAGAGGCTGAGCTGAAAATATTTCTTTAAATTGCTCTAGACTCTAGAGTAGCTGTGTATGATGATTTGACTACTATCCACTCACTCTGGGAAGAATGGTGACCTTCCTTGACCTTCCGGACTCCTAGTATTAGACATGTCATGTAACACAGGCTCTGGGACCTTCACTATATTGAGCTAGCTGCATCATTTATAACAAAGGCTAAACATGCAGCTATAATACTGGGCAGTGACATGAAAAGAGTAGCATCAATGTTATCTTCTCTTTCATCTCATAAACCTCTAGATCACCTACACAGAGAAAAGTGAACCATATTTGAATCTATTTTCTCCCAAATACATACAGAGCCCTCCAATAACACAGAAACACAATAGCAAACAGCATAGATAATAATAGGAGACATTTAAATATGCCTTATGGTATATACAGATTCCTCATAAAAGCATGGTTTGTAAATAAATCTACTTAAAATGTTGTAAGCAGGTAGAGAATTAGAAGAAAGGTCAGAAAAAATTAAAATAGCTTGATTTGTTGAAAAGAGAATATTGCAGGTAAAATGATTTAAAATATTTTTCACTGTTGTAATATTGTTTAAATGGCATTTTAAACTGTACACATGATCATAACTACTAAAATACTTTTCAAAAACTAGCTATTTGACTGTGGAAAGTTGCTAATTGTTTTTTGTCATACAAGCAAAAACTAGGTAACTAATACCATTCTCCAAAGGATTACTCTGTAATAGTTTACAAAATCTCATTTGTAACATATTCTCAAATAGTTGAAAATGCTTATTACTAGGAATCCTTAATGGTAGAAAAATGATTGCTTATTAAGTGTTGTAAAGATTTAGTATAAAAGTAATCATAAAAATAATATAAAACTAAGCCAATAAGAATGCTTATTTTTTTTTTTTTTTTTTTTTTAATTTTTTTTTCAACGTTTATTTTATTTTTTGGGACAGAGAGAGACAGAGCATGAACGGGGGAGGGACAGAGAGAGAGGGAGACACAGAATCGGAAACAGGCTCCAGGCTCCGAGCCATCAGCCCAGAGCCTGACGCGGGGCTCGAACTCACAGACCGTGAGATCGTGACCTGGCTGAAGTCGGACGCTTAACCGACTGCGCCACCCAGGCGCCCCAAGAATGCTTATTTTTTCTAAAGTTGGGTTTACCAACACACACACACACACATTTAAGATGATCAGTTTTCAGTAATATTAAGTTATATAAGCCTTTGATCTAGAAAATTATATCTACCTACCAGATAGATCTCTAATCTCAACACTGAAAATGGTAGTCTTATTGAGAAGTTATCTTTTTTATGCAATCTTTTTAGTGAGAAAACTTTTTGAACAGGGGTTAGGTTTTCATAAATGCCCATAAAATGTGTTTGAAAAATTATTGACCTATTACAATTTACTGAACTTTTTGTACGTGTTTATACTTATTTATGAGAATAAAATAAAAGCATCACTGGCATTAACAATTACCTTTACATACAACCTTTAGCCCTAAACAAGACATGTATAAAACGACATTCAAATACAGATTGAAATTAACATGGGCCACTCAATAATCTAAATGCATTAGCCTCATTGTCAATAATGCTATTTTAGGAACATATACAGTTTTGCTTTTATGTCAGAGAGTTGCTCCCCATTTTAACCCTGCAATGAATGTCTTTGCATGTAAGCAAAATTATCTCAAGAAGAAAAGTATGGAAACGATTGGCCGCAGAGGAACTGAGCCAGTGACCCTGTCTTCTGCTTGGTAAGATGAGAGTTGCTGAACATTGTCTAATGCCTGGAGTCTGGGTGTGTGGTTCTCAGAACAGCTACGTTTGCACAGATTTTGGCTACACTAAGCAGACAGTGAAGAAAATTACAGTGATAAACCAAGAAACAAAAATTATTCCTTGCCCATTACCTGATTATTTTAGATGAAAATGTTTCAAACCTAGATTACTCAGAATATTTTAAGTCTCTGCTTTACGTTGTATATTTAGTTACTGTAAGATCTCAAGCTGAGACTCTTTATCATGTCTTTCTATAAAAAAAGTACTTCTCAGTAAGGACCTCTGAATATTGGTATGTAAGCTACTCTCTGAGTCAGGTATACACTTAGTACCTACTTTCATCCAATAAGGGGTGCAGCATATTTTCTGGGTCAACCAGAAGTTGAATAGGCAATATTTCAAAGGCAAAGTAATTAGGACATTACAGTATTTTGATGTTTGACTATTTCACATACATGATGACCCAAAATGAACAATAGCTAAGAGAAAGTCTCTAAATAGCTGAAAATTTTTATCAAGGGCAACACGAAACTGTGCTTTGCTTGTTGTTCTTGTTGAAAGCATTCCTTAATGTTGATCTGTTTATTCTTTTAGAATGTTGTGGGGTGGGGGGAGAAACTCAAGCTGATTAATGTTTTTCTTTGAATTTGTTTTTTTGAGTCCCACAGTTCAGTATTTACTTACATGGGTGCCCTGCTGCTGTGAAATCGCTCATCTATGTTTGTCTAGAAACTGTTTGCAATAAAGCTAAACCCATATGTTTTGCAAGGCTTTTACTCCCTCTTGAAAAGAAACCTGAATTTCTCCTTTTCACTAGCATGGATGAGTATTCTAGAACTGTCTTCTATAAAGTCTCCACGAGAAGGAGGATTAGAAAATGCATAATAACAACTAATCTAACATGCCTTTACAGTTTTTTTATGATCAGGTTCTAACTTTTCCGTGAGAAAAACACCTCAGTAACTTGGCTGCAGTAAAAAAAAATACATAGAGTTTAGACCATAAAACTGCAAATAGTCTCTTTTTTTCCCCCAGGGGAGGTTTAAATTTTATTTTTCCTAGTTTGGGTAAATATGAGGCAGGCACTTCTAATTTATTATTTATTTTTTTATCACCTTTCTTTTCTTTTTAAATTTTTATTGAAATTCTAGTTAGTTAACATACAGTGCAATATTGGTTTCAGGAGTAGATTCAACGATTCATCACTTACACACAACACCCAGTGCTCGTCATCCTTAATGACCATCACCCGTCTAGCCCATTCCCCACTCACCTCCTTCCATCAACCCTCAGTTTGCTGTCTCTTGTTAAGAGTCTCTTATGGTTTGTTTCCCTCTCTCTTTTTTCCCCTCTTCCCATATGTTCACCTATTTTGTTTCTTAAATTCCACATATGAGTGAAATCATGGGATTTGTCTTTCTCTGACTGACTTATTTCGCTTAGCATAATACACTCTAGCTCCATCCGCGTTGTTGCAAATGGCAAGATTTCATTATTTTTGATGGCTGGGTAATATTCCATTGTATGTATGTGTGTATATATATATATATATATATATCACATCTTCTCTATCCATTCATCACTCAATGGACATTTGGGCTCTCTCCATAGAGCCAGGCACTTAAAAAAAAGTTCTTTTACTGGGGCGCCTGGGTGGCGCAGTCGGTTAAGCGTCCGACTTCAGCCAGGTCACGATCTCGCGGTCCGTGAGTTCGAGCCCCGCGTCAGGCTCTGGGCTGATGGCTCGGAGCCTGGAGCCTGTTTCCGATTCTGTGTCTCCCTCTCTCTCTGCCCCTCCCCGTTCATGCTCTGTCTCTCTCTGTCCCAAAAATAAATTAACAAATGTTGAAAAAAAAAAAAAAAAAAAGTTCTTTTAAAAGCCATGATCATAAGTTTGTGAAGTGGAGCCCAAACTACTGAATTTATTTGTGAAAAAGTCATAGTATATGGTCTTTTTAATCTTGCCAAAAGAAAGGAAAAACGACTGACTTACGAAAGTATAGTACATTTTAGGGACTTTTTTAGGACATAATCGCCCAAATGTAATCCTAAGGGAGTTAGCCTTCTAATAATAAGAAAGAAGTTTAGGGGGGCACCTGGGTGGCTCAGTTGGTTAAGTGTCCAACTTTAGCTTAGGTCATGATCCCACAGTTTATGGGTTTGAGCCCTGCATCGAGCTCTGTGCTGACAGCTCAGAGCCTGGGGTCTTCTTCAGATTCTGTGTCTCCCTCTCTCTCTGTCCCTCCCCTGCTTGTGCTCTGTCTCTTTCTCTCTGTCTCAAAAATAAATAAACATAAAACAAAAAAACTTAAAAAAAAAAGAAAGAAGTTTAGGTTTTGCCAGTTGGAAATATTTGGAGATCAAATACTGATATACTTTCTAGACCCTTATAACTAATATTAGCTGCGGGTGGGAGGCACAAAGGCTAATGGCTTTAAGACTTTAGTTCTCTTTTCTGCCTTCTCAACTCATTAAAATATCTGATTTAAAAACAAGCTCTACTATAACTGGAAGCTTTTATCTCTTTCTCCCTCTCACCCATTTTGCCCATCTTCCCCCCTCCCTTTCCCTCTGACAACCATCAGTTTGTCATCTACATATGAGATAGATGGTGGCCACACTTGAGAGCATAGCATAATGCATAGACTTGTAGAATCACAAGTGTAGATTTACCTGAAACTAATGTAACACTGTGTGTCTACTATCATCAAATTAAAAAATTAAAATAAGCTGTGTTTTTACTCATCATTTCCCACTCCAAGTTTGGATGATGGAAAGAGATCTCTTATTTTGTCCCGGTGTGCTCCCTGCCTTTTCACTACTTTTCTTTTCAAAAGAGATAAACATGTTCTTGTCATCCACAGCTGTTCCTCCAGATGTTCCTGAATCAGGACCAAAATCAGCTCATCTGTGCCTTAAATGTGGTCTTCTTGGGAAATCTCTATCTTCTCTAGGTGAGATGTCTCATAATTCCAGGGCACAGCAGGACGGAGACCTTTTCTTCTAAGAACATCTGCCTGCCAAGAGCAGTATGAAGCATCCTGACCAACTTGGCCATGGAAAAGGCAGGCCCAACATCTAGTGGCCCATCCACGGGAGGCGAGAACGTCTATCAGCTGGGAAATGGGCAGAATTAAACCACAGTGAAAGTTCCTGTTGTAGAGAAAATGCACTTCACTGTTGAATTCAGAGTTCATTTATTGAGGATGCAATGTGTGCTCTGTCATTGGCATTCACCATTTTATTTAAATCTTACTCGATGACATAGTGAATTTCATCACCATTTTATAAATTAGAAAATGACATTTAGGGAATATATGAATAAGGATTCTTTAGATGACATTGCCAGAAATCCAATGCCAGCTATTTTAAGTAAAAGAGAATTTAGTTGGCTCAAATAACTGGAAAACCTATGATGTTGCCTTCAGGCCTGGCTGAGTCCACAGGGTCGAAGGTTATCATCATTTTTCTGGCACTTCATCTTTGTGTCTCAGCTCTGTTTCCCTCTGAGTTGGCTTTATTTTCAGATAGGCTCTTTCCAGTGTATCAAAGATGAACACTGAAGTTCCAGGCTGACAATACCCCCACAGCTAGTAATTCCAACAGGGAGAAAGAGTGCCTTTTTTCCTGAAAACTCTAGAAAAAAAGCCCTGAAGAAGGCTAATTGTTTTGGCTTGGATCACATCCTCATATCTGAACCAATCACTTGAACAATGTGCTCTGGCCAGGCCTGGGTCATGTTGTCCACTTCTGTGGTGAGAGGATGTGGTCTGATCATATGAAGAAGGTCCCCACAGAAGAGTTCAGTGACTATAACAAGTGGAAAAGGAAATCATGTTTGGCGACAAACAAACGAACAAACTCTGTAGTTACCACATTCTTGTAAAGGGAAGTGAAAATCTTGCCCAAGACTACATTGCTGGGATTCATTGTCACCTGAACTGACTCCAAATCCCATTCCCTCCTACCCTAAAGAAGAAAGGGAGGAACAGACAGTCAAACTACCTAAGGAGAGAAGACTGAAGTTAGGTCCACCAAACGTCTCCAAAATACTTTGGGAGTAAATTAAATGGTAGCTTCAGTTCTTTATGGGGTTTGGTGCACTCTACTATAGAAGTAGAGATCCCTAGGAAACTTGTGTCTCTGAATCATGGATTTCTAATTTAGGGTTTGCCCTCATAATTATAAAAATGTTTACTATTCAATTTAACCTGTAATTAAAACTTTCTAAAGTATATTTAAAGTGTTCTTACCATTTTTAAGAGAGCATTTATATAGAATGTAATGGCTCCAAGTCATCAACATAAACATTAGCTATTATGATGTACAACAATATAATTTACAACAATAGAGTCAGGAGACTCTAGAGTCTCTGGAGGGTAGTAGAAGTATTTACCCGTATCTCAAATTTAAGTTTTCCTATCAGCTCTTGTTATTTTTCTGTCACTTCCCTCATCTGTCAAGACAACCTAAAAAACAAAATAAAATGATAGTTTTACTAGGATAAAAGAGTGGTCATCTACCGCCACTAGCCTCCATCAATGAGCTCTGCTATTATGCTGTTTGATGCTTCAAAAGTATAGTGAACTTAGAAATCGGATAACTGGTCATACTCGAGAGGTGTAGATATGTTCAATCAGTGCTTCTGAGACTGGTCTTTTTGTAAATGAACTTCAAATACATTTATTACTGAAAATGATTTTTTTGTATGGCTGAAGTATTAAGAAATAATATTTCTATAAAAAATTTGGCCAGTAACTACATAGGCAATGCCTCAAATATTTAAAGAAAAATAAAGCATAGGCTTCTTAATATAAAGTAGGTGTCACAACATATTGAGGACATAAATAGAGACTGGGGTACCATGGCAGATCCGGATGTCCCTCTCACCTCCAGAGTGTAAAGGTGGTAGGAAATCTTTTTTTAATGCTTGGAATCCGAGGTTAGATTTGGGTTTGATTTAGAGATTGATCATCTTTTTGTTATGTATGCACAGACAAGTTCCTTATCCTCTCTGAGCTTCAATTTACTCACTTGTGAAACACAAATATGATAGCTTCTTTGGAGGGTACTCACGAAAATTAAATAAGATAGTATTTCGAAGCTCTTGTCAAAAGCACTTTTGAAAATGATGTCTACATTATTGTCGTTATTGTTGTTGTTACTGCTGCTCTGATCCAATAGAATCTAATCACGTGCCAGAGCTGGATTTCAGTAGCATAGCAATATAGGCAGAAGAGTACTGGAGGCTGAAAAACTGAGGTTTAGGGTTTTAGTCTCAAATATTCCTTAACTACTTTCTAACTCTGTTGGAAAAGAGATAAAGAATTGGAGAAATTTTTGTCTCCAAGATTTAAAAAGTAAAGTTTGTAAATGCTTACAATTTGTTAATACTTACTGTTCCATCTATTATTTTAGTGGGAAGGGGGTGAACAGGTGGTAAGAAGTTAGTACAGTAGAGTAGTATCTTATAAAGGAAGTAGGAGACCCTAAGTCAATGGGTGTCATGGAAATCAACGCAAACAGCCTATCATTCCATATACCAGACCTGCTAGGGCTGTGCATAGAAGTCTAGCAGGCCTGGATTGCAGATTCCAAGAGACTCTAACCCTTGGGCTCGATGGCTTTATATTGCATGATTAGGGAAGCATGGCTCCTCCCCTGGTTGTTCAAGGACCAAGATACAATAACAATATTAGTTGACAGAATCTTGGCTCCCACCCTATCTTGCCATCTTAAGCATTCACTGTTGAGGGTAACTCCAGTCTCTCCTGGCCATGATGGTCTGGGAAGAGAAAGCTGGTGTCCAAACTTGTAGTTGACTAGGACTGATTATCTTAAGCACTGATACAAAGCTAGTTTGAAGGGAGCTTCAAGGAAAATCTTTTTTTTTTTTACTGTGAAACCAGCCTGTAAAGGATCAGTGTTGGGCAAGTTAATTCTTGCCTCTCAGCAGGTAAAGTCATAATTGTATATAATTAAAACTACCTTTGAAAAATCCCTTAAATTTACCCAAAGCACAGTATACATGGTTTATATATAGAATTCTGCACAGTAATTTTATGCACATTAAAAGAGAGAATCACTGGGGCCCCTGGGTGGCCTAGACAGTTAAGTGCTTGACTCTTGATTTTGGCTCAGGTCATGATTTCATGGTTGGTGGGATCGAGTCCCCCGTGGGCTCATGTGTGCATGCTCTTCCTCTATTTCTCTCTCAAAATAAATAAACATTTAAAAATAAAAAAGAGAGAGAGAGAGAAAGAGAGAGAGAATCACTGAGGTCGGCTGAAGGGTGGAAAAAGGTTAAGTCTATAGAGAAAAACCCAGCATTCAAAGCATTTGGTTTTTAAAACAACACTGAAGGGTGCCAGGGTGGCTCAGTCAGTTAAGCATCTGACTTTGTGACTTTGGCTCAGGTCACAATCTCATGGTTCGTGGGTTTGAGCCCCACATTGGGCTCTGTGCTGCTTCAGATTCTGTGTCTCCCTCTCTCTCTGCCCCTCCTCAGATCACGCTGTCTCTCTCTCTCTCAAAAATAAATAAACATTAAACAAATTTTAAAAAACACACTGAAATCACTGCATGAATGAGAGCCTGAGAGCTTACTCTATTCTCTTTTACTAGAAAATCTCTATAGCACTAATATTTATTAATAGGTTTGTTGTTGGAAGAATTGTATCAGTTCTTAAGTTAAATGAACTTTGTTCAGTTTTCACAGGTAACACTTGTTGGTGTAATAAAAACTACTGAATTATTTTTGTTTTCATATGACATTTGAGCTTTGCTTTGCTTTTGGTTTCTTGGCCAAGGGCTATTTTGTAGTCAAATAGAAAATGACATGTGAAATATTACAATGAAAGAAGAAAAATTATTAATAAGAAATGTATATTAAAGAGTCAAATACATCATTTTTCTTTTATCACCTTATTAGAAGAAAACTACTATGGACCAAGAAAATTCCTATCCATTGTCTGATTTAATTCTTATAATAATTCTATGATATTCATCCTAGATGAGAAAACTCGGACTTTAAGAGATGAAGTCATTTACCTTGGTCCGTGCATCTTGGGAAAAATGATACCAGAAATAAATCACTGCTCTTTTGAATCTAAGGCTTTATGTCCTTCTCTTGCCTCTGTATATTTTAAAAAACTATCTGAGAGGCGCCTAGGTGGCTCAGTCGGTTGAATGCCCGACTTTGGCTTAAGTCATGATCTCAGGCCCCGCATCAGGCTCTGCGCTGACAGTTCAAAGCCTAGAGCCTGCTTAGGATTCTGTGTTTCCCTCTTTCTCTGTCCCTCCCCCACTAACACTCTGTCTCTCTGTCTCTCTCTCTCTCTCCAAATAAATATTAAAATTTTTTTAAATCTGACATTTAGTCATCAAGTTAAACCTTAAGTACAATATAAAAATTTACTTGCTTCTTCATACACACTTGCTAAAAATAGGCATGAAATCAGCCTCTCAAACATTTCTCTAATGGTTCTATTTATGCATGCCCATATATCAGCATTACCTGGTTCCAGATGTTATTAGAAATATTGTGGCATTACATTGTTCTGGATATTATTGTAAATATCAGTTTGCAGTTCATCTGACTAGATTTACTCATATGCTTCGGGAATGACAATTATTTCAATCTAACTTGGTTTACCGGGATTCGGATGATCTCACATATTGTCACCTACTACTCAGGTAAGAAAGAGCCCTTTGGCTATATAGGAATAGTTTAAGCAATAATATCTATTGGCTTCTTAGGTTTCATTGTATGAGCTCACCACATGTTCACTGTAGGAATGGACGTTGACAGACGAGCATACTTCACATCAGCCACTATAATTATTGCTATTCCTACTGGAGTAAAAAGTATTCAGCTGACCCGCTACCCTTCACGGAGGAAATATTAAATGGTCTCCTGCTATATTATGAGCCCTGGGCTTCATTTTCCTATTTGCTGTAGGGGGCCTAACGGGCATTGTACTAGCAGCTCCTCATTAGATATTGTTCTTCATGATACATATTATGTAGTAGCCCACTTCCACTATGTATTGTCAATAGGAGCAGTATTCGCTATTATAGGAGGTGTTGTTCACTGATTCCCCCTGTTTTCAGGGTATACCCTTGGCAAAACCTGGGCAAAAATCCACCTCACGATTTTGTTCATAGGTGTCAACATAACATTTTTCCCTCAACATTTCCTAGGACTGTCTGGAATACCTCGATGTTATTCCAATTACCCAGATGCATACACAACTTGAAATGCAATGTCCTCAATAGGTTCTTTTTCAGCTCATTAACAGCAGTAATGTTAATAATCTTCATAGTCTGAGAAGCCTTCGCATCTAAACGAGAAGTAGCAATAGTAGAATTAACTACAACTAATCTCGAATGATTGCATGGATGTCCTCCTCCATATCACACATTTGAGGAGCCACCTTATGTGCCCTTAAAAGAAGAAAGGAAGGAATCGAACCCTTTTAAGCTGGTTCCAAGCCAATACCATAGCCACTATGTCTTTCTCAATAAAGAGGTATTAGTAAAAAAATTACATAACTTGGTCAAAGTTAAATTATAGGTTTAAATCCTTTGTATCCCTATGGCATATCAACTAGGTTTTCAAGATGCTACATCCCCTATTATAGAAGAACTTCCTCACTTTCACGACCATACATTAATAATTGCATTCCTAATCAGCTCCTTAGTTCTCTATTTCACTAATACTGACAACTAGGCTTACACATATAAGCACAATAGATGCTCAAGAAGTAGAAACTATCTGAACTATTCTGCCAGCCATCATTTTAATTCTTATTGCCCTACCTTCTCTACAAATCCTATATATGATAGATGAGATGAACAACCCTTCCCTAACTGTGAAAACTATAGGACATCAGTGATACTGAAACTATGAATATACTGATTATGAAGACTTAAACTTTGACTCCTTACATAATTCCCATTCAAGAATTAAAACCCGTAGAACTCCGACTACTACAAGTCGATAATTGAGTAGCACCGCCAATAGAAATGACTGTCCGCATACTAATCTCATCGGAAGATGTCCTGAATTCATGGGCTGTTCCATCCCTAGGCCTAAAAACTGATGCCATCCCAGGCAGACTAAACCAAACAACCCTAATGGGCACACGGCCTGGGTTATATTATGGCCAATGCTCAGAACTCTGCGGCTCAAACCACAGTTTTATACCTATTGTCCTTGAATTGGTTCCACTACCATATTTCGAAAAATGATCAGCATCTATACGGTAAAATCATTAAGAAGCTAAATAAGCATTAACCTTTTAAGTTAAAGATGGGGAGTCTAAGCCTCCTCTTCATGACATGCCACAACTAGATACATCAACCTGGTTTATCACTATTATATCAATAATTATCACACTGCTCATTATATTTCAACCAAAAAATTTCAAAACATTCATATCCATGAAATCCAGAACCTAAATCTGCAATAACGCTAAAACAACCTAATCCCTGAGAAGAAAAACGAATGAAAATCTATTTGCCTCTCTCAGTACCCCAACAATAATAGGGTTACCTATTGTTATTCTAAGTGTAATATTCCCAAGTATCCTGTTTCCCTCACCCAATCCACTAGTTAACAACCCTCTGATTTCACTGCAATAATGACTGGTTCAACTGGTTTACCCAGCCAAGTGTTGGCATTTTTGGCTTTCCTTCTTAATCCTGGGAAATAAATTTCCTTCATAAGCCCTGAAAATAAGTTTAACTGTTAGTTGTTACAACAGCTTAAAAGTATTTTATTAATTTTTAACTGTTATTTACATTTTTTAAAATGTTTCTTTATTTTTGAGAGAGACAGAGACAGAATGCAAGTGGGTTAGGGGCAGAGAGAGAGACACACACACACACACAGAATCCGAAGCAGACTCCAGGCTCTGAGCTGTCAGCACAGAGCCCGACGCGGGGTTCGAACTCTCACGAGCTGTGAGATCATGACCTGAACCGAAGTCAGACGCTCAACCGAGTGAGCCACCCAGGCGCCCCTAACCATTATTTGGATAGTAATATAACATTATTATGAAGGATGACATTTTAATGTAAGAAATTATAATGTAATATTTAGCAATGGATGATTTACTTTTGAATATAGAATATTCAAAAAATATTAATTTAAGATTATTTATTGAGCCCCTTTTATGTTTCAGACACTTCTTAGTGCTGCATACACAGCAGTGAATAAAGAAGACAAGATCCCTGGCTTTATGGATTACCTCCTTAGAAGCTGGAGGACAACAATAAGCAAGTAGAAGAAATGACAAACAATTAATATGGATAACAGATTGTAATGCATGCACAGAAGGAAACAAACAGGAGACATGAGAAGTAACATGGGTGATGGAACAGGGGAACCATCTTCAGCAGAGAAGTCAAGGAAGGCTTCCCAGAGGAGACAGCTGAACTTACACCTGAAGATGAGAAAGAGCCTGTTGTTTAAAGAGCATGGGTAAAGGCTTTCCAAGTACGGAACATGCCAAATTCCTAAGGCAGGAAAGAACATGGCTGTTTGATCAATAGAAAGTCATCCATGAAGCACAGAGGGGCAGGATGAGAGTGAGGGGTGGGCAGGAGGCAGATCACATGGACATGTGGGCCACAGTAGGCATTTGGATGTAATTCCAAGACCAATGGGAAGCCACTGACGGTGGACTCAGCAGGAGCGGGATAGAGTCTGGTTCAGCATGCCTGCTGGTGAGCGGAGCTCCCTTTGTGCCAAACACTGTACTAGGACCGCTCCTTCTTACCCCAGTAGGTGGTCTCATCACTACTGAGATAAGAGAAAACATAGCCACAAAAAATTATTCAGCCTCACTTAGCTGGTGGGTTTGAAACTCATACATTTGACTCCCAAGACCAACTGCTCAACCGCCAGGCCTGGCTCTAGATAATTACGTAAATGGCCCCTGATTAGTGACATTTTATATTGCCAATGTTTTCAGCATTCGATTTTCCCATTTCTTGCCAGATTGGGATCCAAACTAAATTTAATAACCTCTTGAGGGCTAACGGCAGTATTAGTTTAAAACTAAGATTGTGTCGGAGTAAATGCTCTTAGTCAAGAGATAAGTGAAATATATATTTTAAAAAATGTGTAGTTGGTGCTGACCAGGACCTCTGTCTTTTCATAGACGACCACTCAAGGTGCTAGTGGGATAAAACCAACAAGAAGCACTTAAGGGAACATTACACGGAAACTCACTAGAGGTTGGTAAAACCTTATACACCACAAGAATAGACAGATTATTGCTCTGAAAATGGACATAGATTGGATTCGACGTGGATGATTTAAGTACAGTCCAATTGGACACAGATGTCTAAACATCTCAGGATTTTCCTAGTCTCAGAGTTTAGTCTGTCATGTCAGGCTCCTCTGTTACCCTGCATACATGGAACACGCTAGGACAGACATGTAATATGTTTCAGGTCTCAGGCTTTCCTTGACTTTGCCACTATATTCTTTTTCTTATCCTTTTTTTTAAAAAAAATTTTTTTTAACATTTATTTATTACTGAGAGACAGAGAGAGACAGAGCATGAGCATGGGAGGGGCAGAGAGAGAGGGCAACACAGAACCTAAAGCAGGCTTCAGGCTCTGAGCTGTCAGCACAGAGCCTAACGCAGGCCTTGAACCCACAAACTGGCGAGATCATGACCTGAGCTGGAGTTGGATGCTTAACCAACTGAGCCACCCAGGTGCCCCTTTTTCTTTTTTATTTATACTGTTTGTTTCCAAAACTGCTTGCTATTTCCTTGTACTTAGTGGCAACCTTTCATCAATAAAGTAACCAAAAACCCAGAGTGGATGTTGCTAAAGGGCAAGGAAGTAAGGTCACAGTATATTTCATAAATTACATGGTTCTTATAAGGAATCAGAGAAAGGGATCTTAGTATTATTTTTAGTTATGAAATAAGAGTAATGGTAATGTTTACTATAAGCATTAGGCATGCTTGTATTAATTAACTCTTTTAATCCTATTAGACTGTGCTATTATTACCTCCATTTTGCAGATGTGGAAACTAACACAAACAGAGACTTTGTAACTTGCCCTGGGCCCCAGAGCAAGTAAATAGTAGAGCTTGGAGTGAACTCCAGCTGCCTGGCTCCGTGTATGTGCTTTTAGATTCCTTTTTATGATGTTTTATGGCAAGATCTAGAACACATTTGGAGTCATGAACCCCTGAATTTTTAATAAATGTCCAGAACTTAATAGAGCACTTGTATACCCTAAAGCCAGGGGATATTAATAGCTTAGAGAGGATATTAATAGGAGAAGGCATTATTAGAAGAGACTCTTCAGCGGTATTAATAGGAGGGAGAGTTTTCTATCAACTTAGAATGATTCAGAGACATACAAAATAAATATTTTAGTGCAAAAGCATCAAGAAGAACAGGAGATAAGCCCTTTAAAAGGATTTCTGGGGTAAACATGTAGTCTCTAACTGAACAAAAACCTGCTAAAACTGTAGAAAATGGTAGATGACTTCTCGTTACATCAATCTGTGAAAATGAAAAGATCCTTGCAGCTTCATTTATCACTGCTCACCAAAACTAGAATCCTCCGCTAATAGTAAGTATAAAGATTTCATCTTATCTGTGGGCTCACTTCCCTAGTGTAGTTCACATGTTTGCGTTTCCTGCACGCTGGGAGTAATCGTGGTGTTCTCACATTCCCCTAGACGATAAGGAGCGCCCAGAAATGATAGTAACTAAACCGTGGTGGGCCTTTCTTATGTCTTAAGGAGTTGGCTTGCATTAATGCTTTCAAGTCTCACAACTGCTGAGGTCAGACTTGCTGGTGGGTGGGGAGCTACTTTGCCCCACTGCTCCCCTCCTAACCCCACCCTGGTCTAACCAACCCCTCTCCTGTGCTGGAGGAGTTGCTGGTCTGAGTTCAGAACCAGAGGCACAGGGCTTTGTTTACAGTAGATAAGGTTACACTTCCTTAAAGTTACCATGGGACCCCATGAGACTTCTTGTGGTAAAGTGACCTGGACAAAGTCTGTCTCCTGAGTCAGATCACCAGCCATTTTTTTCTCTTTCACCTCCTCCATGACAAGACAGGGTGGCTAGTCCAGCTAATTCATTGAAAAGCCAAGGAATAAAAGGCTCACGTACGCTCCCTGGACCATGTCACATTTTCATCTGAGATTTTACCGGCATCCAGGATGTAGGTTACTGGGAACTCTTCCAGATATTTATAAAGTGGCTCCCTAGTTCCCATTTTGGGTATTTTCCTAATCAAGTAAGTATCTTCATTAGAAACTCCTTTGGGAATTAGAATGAGTGGCAGATTACCAAACCTACCTTCCTTCTATTTCCCTAACAGTAAATGACTTTCTCTCTCCAGGAGTCAAATGAGGGAACCAAATTATAGCTGGGTTAGGTAAGGTATCACTGGCACACGGTTAAAATGCAAAGCACTGGGGCGCCTGGGTGGCTCAGTCGGTTAAGCGTCCGACTTCAGCTCAAGTCATGATCTCACGGTCCGTGAGTTCAAGCTCTGCATTGGGCTCTGGGCTGATGGCTCAGAGCCTGGAGCCTGCTTCCGATTCTGTGTCTCCCTCTCTCTCTGCCCTTCCCCCGTTCATGCTCTGTCTCTCTCTGTCTCAAAAATAAATAAACTTAAAAAAAAAATAAAATAAAATGCAAAGCACTGAACACGTCCTGGAGCAAGAATACTTAATCAAAACCTTTTTTTAGTAGAAGAAATGTAAAGCCTTTAGTTCCACTTCCAGCAAAAAATCTAGAACCAACCTAGAACCCAGAGTGTGCTCTTCCATAATGGGAAGTGGGAGGGATGGAGGGATGTGAGACTTTGATGATCAGCTTGAGGAAGATAGAAGCTGGTTTTTCAATAAAGGACATGGCCCTAAAGCTGTCAGCAATGGTTCTTGTCCTAGATTTTCATTACTTAATGTCTCTAGAATGGGCTTCCTTTGCTGTAAGAGGAACACATTTACCTAAATGACCTCAAGCTACCTCTCAGCCCCAGAATTGCACGGCTCTTGGGAAGGGCTGCTGGGAGAATCAAATAAGATGCGAAACCACTTTAAAACATTTTACTGCATGCCTGGAAATGTATTATTAGATGAAAATCATAGCAAACTAGTTCTAAATGTCTTAAAAACACAAGATCCCCGTCATTTCCCACTTTGGTCCCCTCTGAGGGCACCTCCACCCAAAATAGCTCCCAAGGAAACATCAAAAGGCCTAGAAAATCCTTAAAAAGCAAATGTCTCTGCTGTTGTTATTTTTCCCTGAGACTCTTTTCTTCCCCAGCCAGGGTTCCTTTGAATTGATTTCCCCAGGAAGAACACTCCCATTGTCACAAATGGAAGTTGCACCCGTGATCTATAGAGAGGCAAATAGAACTCAACAGGAGGGTAATGAAACAGATAGGTTTTGCTAAATAAGAGAACCGGGAAAAGAGAAGTATCAGTTTGAAATTCTACCTTATCACAGCAGTTAAAATAGAAGTCTAAGAAGTAGGCACTGTCTTTAGAGAAATGGACAGAATTTGTGCAGGAGGAAAAGAACTAGGGATAGAATGCAGCCAAGAGAGGGGAGGGTCGGACTTATAAAGGGGGATAACATGGCAAATGAGCTTGGTGAGGGTAGACACACATGATAGAACGTTAAGAAAAAGTCCAACTATCTATAAGGGACTCTACCTACATTGATTTAAAATAACCAAGCAACATAGATATTAGAATCCCTGCTTCATAGAAGAAAGTGAAGCCTAGGAGAGATGAATTACTCCAGTAACATAGGGAGTAAGTAGAAACAGACTCTTCAACGCTACCCTAAAAACACTTAGTGATTCCTCAAATCCTTCTTCTCCCCATTCCTATATTCATCACTGAAATCTCCATTTTGACAGCTGTGGAGGATGGGGGCAGGAGTAGAAAAGTGTCCTGTGGTGCACACGAGTGAGTGTCAGTGTTAGCGCAGCCATAACTCCCGGCTCAGGTGCTGAAGATACAGTCACCCACCCGGGGACCATTGACTCTTGTCTATCTCAAGAGAGGTGACTCTCAAGCATGTTAAACCAAGCAGTTAAGTCTCTTCTTCTTGTAGTTTCCTACAGGGTGAACACACGGTCAAGTTAATCAACTGCAAAATGCCTGGTAATAGGACAGGGCCCCACCCCCAGCTCCACACTGCTGCTCAAAGGGATGGAAACAGGGTTAGAGTGTGGGTTTGAAGTGAGACAGTGGACATTTAGGTCAGTGGAGGATTTGCTTGGGCAGCTTTGTGTCACTGCTCAGGAGGGATCCAAATGTAAAAGAAGAACCAAACCCACTCTGGGAGAGGCGAAGTCCAGCTGATATGTACAAACTACTGTTACATCAACAAATGCCATTTTTCTGGCTTCCAAGGTACAAAAATGGTGTTTTAAGTGCATTTTTTTCCCAGTTTGTCTACCAACAAGGAGCTCTTTTCTTTCTTCTTTAACTGAAGTATAGTTGACATAAAATTTTATAAGGACCTCTTTCCTTATAGTTACAATGAGACCCTTGTTTTGAAAGATCTTTATCTACCAAACTTCATTTATTAAGTAAATCAGTTTATTTGCTGAGTTTTTTACTCATCAAAGATATAACTGCCCATCAAAGCCTCTAATGAGCTTGGGATAACTAATATATCCACAGTGTGGTAATTATAATTCCAGGCTAAAGCAAAGAAAGTTGACCTCTTAATTAGCATGCGCAACTTCGTCATAGTAAATGAGTCATTTCTCCTGGCTTTTTATGCTGAAATACCGAAAATAGCTTCCAGTTGTCCTATAGATCTGGGCACCTAAGTTTCCGAAACAATGGAGTTTGCTGGTCCATGAAACTGGATCAGGTGCCCTTTTTACCTAATCCTTTAGGACTTTCCGCAGGCTCTTTCCATCACATTTTCCATGTTGCGTTGTAGTTATCATTTTTTGTTTTTTATTTTTTGCTTTAGCAACAGGCATTTATTACTTAACAGTTCTGGAGGCTGAGGAGTCCAAAAACAAGGTGGAAGCTTTTTTGGTTCCTGTGAGAGCTCTTACAGATGGCCCTCTTGGGGCTGGGTACTCATACGACCTATTCTTTGTACAGCCTGGGAGAGACAGAGCCACTGTAATTGTCTTTTTACATATACATAACTAGCTTTTGACTTCTTAGCTACCATCTCTAATTATATGAGTATACCTACTAAGTTTCTTCTAAATACGAGGTTTCCTACAAAACATTTCCAGTGGATGTTATTTTCTCCATCTGATGTCACCATTATCCGTTTTGCTACATGTCTATTCAAATATTTTGGTACGCATGCACTCAAAGAAATGAAAATACCCTTTCTCTAACTCCCACCTTGACAAATAGGCAGAAGCAGATGATTCACATGCCGAATGAATGAAACAAGGAGGAAGGGTAAAAGAAGAGGGGAAGGATAGGGAAATATGTTTAAATTTATCAAAATATGAGCTTAGCTATACATAGAAGAGAAGGTGAACATCAGTGCACAGAGAACATGTTCACCAGTTGTACCTAACTAGAGTTTAGAAGCTGAGGAGGAAATGACAGGAGATGATGGTGCAGGTTGAAGATCATGTGTTCCCTAGTAAGAAATTTAGGTTCTATCTGGAAGCTACAGAGTCATAGAATTTTGGAAAAGATGTATTTGTGTTTTAGAAAGCATAACGGGAGGTGTCTGGGTGGCTCAGTTGGTTAAGCATCCGACCTCAGCTCAGGTCATGATCTCGCGGTTCATGGGTTCAAGCCCTGCATTGAGCTCTGTGCTGATGGCTCAGAGCCTGGAGCCTGCTTGAGATTCTGCATCTCCCTCTCTCTCTCTGCCCCTTCCCCACTTCTGTGCGTGCACACTCTCCCTCTCTCTCAAAAATAAAATAAACATTAAAAAAAAAAAAGAAAGCGTAATGGCTCTGACCACAGTGACCTGTGTTTAACCCAGATGCCAGCAGCATTGACCCTGACTAGTGACACAGTGGAAATGCCTTTGGGTCGCCCCAAATCTCTGGTTCTCTCATAGACCTCTGCTGTTTCCCAGGGAGTTCCTGTTTGGCCTCCCCAGTCCCTCAGGCCTCTCTTCTCTTTCAACATCAATCCTAATCGGACATCCAGTTCTCTCCCTCGGTTTCAAACACACAGTAAAACAACAGTTTCACTTCATTTACACAGTCTTTGGGATTTTTGTTGCTATTGTTTTTTAGTTTTGAGGGTTTGGTTTGGTTTTGAACACTGCCCTGAAGATTTCTTAGGGAAGACACAGAAAGGTTTACACGTCAGTGATGCAAAATTGATGGGAAAAAGAGGCCTTATTGTCAAAACACCCTTAGATTTCCACTGCCCTGGAGCTTCACCGGGTTGCCTTGAGCATGCATCTCTGTCTTTCATTATTGGACCACTGTGATTTCCACACTTCTTTTTGGAATATTCCAGGAACTAGGAATGACTTTCCTCTCTATTTGACCAGTGTGCCCTCTGTTCTGTTGTCTGAATCCTGCAGACATCTCTGTCTTGGGGTGATTCAGCTGACCCCATGGCAAGGCATATTCTCATAAAGAGTATTTCTTTCTCAGAAGAAACTCTCACAACAATTGTTAGGAGAGTTAGATCTTTTTCATCGTTATAAAAATGATTGAAAGGAGGCAAAGTTGCAATGGAAAAAAGAAATAGTTGGTGCAGAAATACAAGGGGAAAATTTAAAAAAGGCTAACACAATAGCAGTGCAGATAAAAAGATTGTTTCAAGAGATAATAAGCCAGAATTAACAGTAGTTGAAGGTGGATTGGGTACCAGCTTTGGGGAAGGAGTGATGGGGTCAAAAATAATTTTATTTTCTTACTAGGGCAATGAGTGATGAAGATATTGACCAAGGTAGAGAATACCGGAGGATTGTTATTAGTTGGTATGTTATTTTATATGCATTGAGTCAAGATGTCTGTGGAACATGCAATGAAGTTGTCTAGCAGGTCATTGGATTTACTGGTCTGGAACTTTGGAGAAAGGTATTTGAATATCGCCATAATTGCAGTAGATTTGAAGCCGTACAATAGATCACATCAATGTGGGCCAGTATTCGGTGAATGAAGAAGAAAAGTGACAAGGAAACTGGGAAAACATCTACATGTAAATAGTGGAGAAAGAAAGAGGACCTCACAGAGCTGAGAAGAGCCGCCAGAATGGAGTGGTATGCTGTAATAATCAGGAAGAAACTAATGTCTTGAAAGGCAAGGGAAGAAAATCTCCAGAAAGAGAGAGACGGATCCCAGTGTTAATACTCAACAGAAGTCTAGTTATATGAGACCAAAATCCTCTGGTGGATTTTCTCCTGCTTTACTAAGGGAAGAAAACCAGTGTGAGATATGGAAGATTTGAGTTAAGCAGCTGTTTTAATTTCTTCTCAGCTCTAATAATTTATTTCTCTTCAGCCCAATTTTCATCACGAACAGGTAAATATATTCCGAATGTTCCAGAATATGACTTTCTTATTTTCACAGCTATGGAATAATGACATTCATAGGGGCCATACATCACCTCTGTTTTAATTGATAAAGCTGAAAGTCACAAGTAAAACCAACATTAGCATAGCATAACATTAGCATGGCAATGATAAATCTTCAGCCATTGCCTGGTGAAAATTAGGCATATTTAGTCACTGTATTCAATCTTTCAGGTCACTGGGTCAGATGTTGTAGTAAATGGTATAAGAGAATAAACACAGATTACTGAATGTCCAGAAATGTATCTATTAGGAGAATATGCCCTAGGACAGCAGTAATTCGATTTTTTTAATCTTATTTTCTTCCTTTATACATTATTCAGACAGTCATAACAAGATCTCCTTCAATATAATCTGCCTGGCTGCCTAATGTTAACAGATACTATTCTTTAGGAGAGAAGGATAATATCAAGAAGTATTCTCCTCCCCAAGAGAATTTCATAAAAACTGACACGGTGAGTACTGTGCTGTGCTGCCCAGATCCCCCCTTCAAGCTCAGGGTACCCATTCTATGAGCTGCGGGGGAGCTGGTGTTGACCAATGGCAGCTGAGACCCTCCCTGGGCCAGAAACACTGCCTCATCCAAGTGTGTGCACCATTCTCGAGGACAAGCCGCACGCAGTGACTGGCAGATATGGAGAGAAAGGCAGACTCCTCGCTTTGCTCCTGCCCTGAATCTGGACAACTCTACAGGGCCATGCAGATTCCACACTTCTTCAGCTCCAGTGGAGGCCTCTGTGGAAACTATACCACAGTTCCACTTCTTCCTTTGCCCACATCTGCTTCCCTCACTCCCTCAATGGTGTCAGTCCCAAGAGCACCCCCACTAACCTCCCTGCACGCACATTCTCAGTATCTCCATGTCTGGTCTCCAGGGAACATCATCTGAGATAACTGGTATTACACGTTTAAGAACCATTTTCTTAAACAGGAGACAGAGCGTGAGCAGGGGAGGGGCAGAGAGAGAGGGAGACACAGAATTAGAAGCAGGCTCCAGGCTCTGAGCTGTCAGCACAGAGCCCAAGGAGGGGCTTGAACCCACCAACTGTGAGATCATGACCTGAGCCGCGGTTGGAGGCTCAACTGACTGAACCAAGCAGGTGCCCCTCTGGTATTATGTGTTTTTGTAGACACTCTAGATTAGGACATTGACAATCTCCTAATTGCTCTGAAAGCATTTAGTATTATAAATATCGACTTCTAAACCTTTAAGGTGGAAAAGGACAAAGTGATTATACTACATATTTGTAACTTTCAATCATCCACATTGTGTGCACTAATAGTTTAGTTAATAATGAGTGTGTTCTCCATCGTTTCTTTGCAAATGCCTTATTGACCAGTGTTTCTTATCTCTTAATTTAACCATTCATCTTCCCTTCTTGAAAATTTTAGGACACCTGTTGTGCACTTTGTTGTTCATTGTGTTGTTGTTGACTATTTCTGTCTTCCTTTTATTAACTTTATTGCCTTCTTTATATTCAGATGTTCCCTATATACGATTATTTCAGCCTTTTATATCCATCTATAATCTCCACTGATTGCATTAGCTTATAGAAATATCTACTGTGTTCCTTAAAGTATCTGTGATTTTTTTCTTCACCTTGATTTACTCCTCGTTTTTTAAATATGTCCCCTGACAGTTCTGTCACTTTTTTAAAAGGACCAATTCTTCCTTTTATCAACCTTCTTATATTTTAAGGTTGTTCTATTTGTTAGCAGTTAGAATGAAATTTTAATGGTGTTAGAGAAACTAGAAGTGCCTTAATTATGTCTAGTCAGTCAATCACTCTAGGCCCATGGATTCCCCCATAAAAAACAAAAATTCAAAGAATTCAACAACACAGTGTACAAGATACTGTTCCAAATCAGGCAAAGGCAGAAGCAGAACAACTTGATCTAGACTAAAAACCTCATCACAATGCAACCCCAGCTCTTATTATCACCTAATTCTAAAGAATGACTAGTGCATTGAGGCCCAAAAGCCAAGAGAAAAAAAAAAAAAAAAAAAAAGGAGAAAGACAGATGACCTCAAGCCTATGTTTACCCGATGGAAGCTGGAATAGAAACAACGCACAGGTAAATGCACAAACTTTTACACAGCGTGATCTCCGCATTACCAGAAGCAATCCCTTAGAATGTTCTAGAGAGGAGCAAGGAAGAGAGTAGGCAGAAAGGGCTGGCAAGGAACCACAGCCCCCATGTGTGCGTACCAGCGCAAGCGCGCGCGCGCCACTCCCCGCCCCCCCCCCCCATGTGGAGGCAATTTTGTATTCTCCTGAAGTTTTTACTTCTGCTAACTTTCCCTGCCTCTGAAAAGTTAGGCTAGCCAGACAGAAATAAGCTCTCTTACCACACATTTCTGTAAGGGGTGCTATTTACCTGATTTTTCCCACTCCGGAAGTCAGAATTTTTTTCCCCTGAACTCAGATAGAATCCACTGGGGTAATATTCAGCTGGGGACACTATAGTCACCAGGCTGTTATAACAGTGAAATATCCCATCGTGTTTATGAATGTCTGTTGATCCCCACAAGTTCCCCCACCCTGATTCCATCTATACACTGACCTCTGCACAGTTCATCCACTAAAGGGGCAATGCCTCACACCACAGGGAACCCCAGAATCCTGCTCCAGCAGCACAGCTGGTGGCCGCACTGATTAGCAGGTGATGAATCAGCAGTTACTTTGAGTGTTGGTCCTACATACATCATATAGAAATTAGAGAAATTTCTTATTTTAGGATTTTATAAAGATGAGAAAGGAACATACAGTGTGCCTATGAGGTGTGCCCTATTATTATCTCTATTTTATAGCTGAAGAAGCCAAAACGTAGAGATAATAAGTGATGTTGCCAGAAATGCATCTTTACCAACTGAAATGAGAATATGCAACTTATTAGGCAGCAGATTCTGATGAGAATTTCCCAGGTCTCCATGTTTATGTGGTTAGGACAGTAGAATGGGCTCCGTGAGTCTCTCCATAGTATCTCCATCTTGTTCATGTCCCATGTGATCTAATCAATACGAAGACCAGTTCTTTCTTTAAGCCCTCCTTATTAATCCTCAGCCATTTATTTTAAAATTGAAGTATAGTTGACACACAATGTTACATTAGTTTCAAGTGTATGACATGGTGATTCACAAGCCTATACATTACGCCCTGCTCACCAGGTGTGTTCCTACCATCTCTCACCCTACAACAAGGCTACAGTATTGCTAACCATATTCTCTGTGTTGTACCTTTTATCCTTTTGATTTATTCATTCCATCATCGGAGGTCTGTATCTTTCAATCCCCTTCATCTGTTTTGCCCGTCTCCCACCCCCTGCCCCTGGCCGCCGTCAGTTTGTTCTCTGTATTTATGGGTCTATTTCAGGTTTTTGTTTGTTTGTTCATTTGTTTTGTTTTTTAGAGTCCACCTAGAAGCGAAACTATATGGCATTTGTCTTTCTCTGTCTGAATTATTTCACTTAGTGTAATAATACCCTCTAGGTCTGTTCATGTTGTCACAAATGGCAAGATAATCAGCCTTTTTAAGATTGAGCAATATTCCATTGTATATATGTATACCACATCTTTATCCATTCATCTATCAATGGATTCTTGGGCTGCTTCCATATCTTGGCTATTGTAAATAATGTAAATAAACATAGGGGTGCCTATATCTTTTTGAATGAGTGTTTTTGTTTCCTTTGGATAAATACCTAGTGGTGGAATTATCAAATCATATGGTATTTCTATTTTTAATTTTTTGAGGAACCTAGTGTTTTCCACAGTGGCTGTGCCAGTTTACATTCCCACCATCAGTGCATGAGGGTTTCCTTTTCTCCACATCTTCACCAATACTTGTTATTTCTTGTCTTTTTTGAATTTAGCCATTCTGACAGGTGTAAGGTAGGATATTTCACTGTGGTTTTGATTTGCATTTTCCTGATAATGAGTGACGTTGAGCATCTTTTCATGTGTCTGTTAGCCATTTGTATATCTTCTTAGGAAAAAATGTGCATTCAGGCCTTCTACCCATTTTTAAATCAGATTATTATTATTTTTTTGGTGTTGAGTTGCACAAGTTCCTTCTATTTTGGATATTAATTCTGAATCATTAATTGATTAATTCTGATCTTAATCTTTACTTAATGAACCACTATAGTCTTTTTTTTTAATTTTTTTAACGTTTATTTATTTTTGAGACAGAGAGAGACAGAGCATGAACGGGGGAGGGTCAGAGAGAGAGAGACACAGAATCTGAAACAGGCTCCAGGCTCTGAGTGGTCAGCAGAGAGCCCGACGTGGGGCTTGAACTCATGGACCGTGAGATCATGACCTGAGCCAAAGCCGGACACTTAACTGACTGAGCCACCCAGGCGCCCCAATGAACCACTATAGTCTTTAAGACAGCGATCTTTCCTGGTTTATTTTTGCTTTTCCTCAATGTGTCTTATAGAATGCTCTTATTTTTCCCACCTTCAAGTAATTTCTCTTGAAACCACTTCCTTTGCCAACTGATGCCCTGCTTTGTAGAAAAATTTATCCAGAAAATCATCTGCCCTCATTGTCTGCAATCCCTCTTCTGCTATTATCTCCTAAGCCCACCTGAGCAGGGTTTTCTCCCATTGCTACACTGAAACTTCTCTTGTAAAAGTCCCAAATTACCATCACATTGACAAATCCAGTGGTCGATTCTCAGTCCATGCCTGACTGAATAGATAGCAGTGTTTGACAGACTGGATCACTATATCATCTGTGACTATATATCTGTGATTTCCTTTGGAATTTCCAGGACACCACACTTTCCTGCCTTTCCTCCCATCTCACTGGTTGCTCTTCCTCATCTACTGTGCTTGTGCCTCTTTATCTCTCAGGCCTCTTAACATGGGAGCTCTCTCAAAGCCATGACCTAGTCCTCCTCACTTCTTTGTCTACACTCAGGCTCTTTGGTGATCTCGTCCAGTCTTGTGACCTTGTGACTTTAAATACCACTTACGTTCCAACAACTCCCAATTTATACATCCAAGCTTGGATTTCTCTCCCAGGCTCCATCCTGAGATACCCAACAGCCTATATGACAACTCCTGTTGCTATTTAAAGAATGCCTTACACCAAACATGTCCAAAACTCTACCCCTGATCTTCCTTCCCCAAACGACTCCATCCATGGTCTTCCCACATTAATTCAAGGTCACTCCATATCTTTCCAGTCTTTAGGTCAAATTTCAAGTGGTCCTTGACTGTTTCTTTCTCTCACAAAGAATAGCCAATTCAGCAAGCCAATCCTGTCAACACCATGTCAACATATATCCAGAATCTGACTGCTTATCCCCACTGCATTGCTAACATCCTGGTCCTACCCACTCTCACCTCTCACTGGGGCAACTGCAAGTGATACCTAACATGTCTCCCTGTTTCCATCATTGCCTCCCTTTAGTCTGTTCTCAGTTCAGCAGCCAGAGTCATCTTCATAAAACATAAAGTCAGGTTATCCATTCCTATGCTCAAAACACTTCTCGTGCAATATGTAGTAAAAGTCCAAATCGTATAGCCATCTCCAGAACACTATAGGCTCTGGCCTTCCCACTGTTCAGTCTCCTAGTCTCACTGCATTCCAGGATCCTTGCTGTTCTTAGAAGATTCCAGGCATTTTCTTTCTGTTTGAAACACTCTTTCCCCAGATATCCATATAACTAACTCCCTCACCTCTTTCGAATCTGCTCAAATGTCACCTGCTCAATGGGACTTACCCTGATCACCTATTTGAAATTGAAAACCTCACTTAGTACTCTTGATCTCATGTGCTCTACTATATATAGGTTTTTTACTTTTCATAGCACTTCTTTTCTTTGACTATCCTACATAAATTATCTCATTTATTATGCATCTCCCCCGATTATAAGATATTCCATGAAAGGAGGGATTTTGTTTGCTTTTTTTCAATAATGTATCCCAAGTACATAAAATAGAACCTGGAGCATAGAAGGTGCTCAATAAATATCCATTGAATATTTGGCTTTGGTAGTGCTGTCTCTAACCTGGACACTCTGTTCCTTGTTCTATCTTCCTTGGTGACTAACTACTCCCAGGAGATTAAAAGATTTTTGTGTATTCTGCCAAACATAGGATTTTTTTCGTTGTCATTTTTACTGAGGTGAGAGTCATATAACATAAAATGAGCCATTCCAAAGTGAACAATTCAGTGGCAGTTAGTACATTCACAATGTTGTATAGCCACCACCTCTATCTAGATCCAAAATATTTTCCTCACACCAAAAGAAAAGCTCATACCCATTCAGGTATCCCTTTCTATTCCCCCCTGCTCCCAGCCCCTGGCAACCACCAATCTTCATTCTTTCTCTGTGGGTTTACCTATTCTGGATATTTTATATAAATGGAAGTGTACAATACCTGGCATTTTATGTGGGTTTCTTTCACTTAGTATAATGTTTTTGATACATGCCACATTTTTGCATGTATCAGCACTTCATTTCTTTTATGGCTGAATAATATTTCATTTATATATTATACTTTGTTTATCCTTTAGCCATTGATGGTCATTTGGGCTTTTTCTACCTTTTAGCTATTATGAAGAGCTGCTAGGAACATGTGTATACATGTAGCTGCTTGGGTGCTACAATTCTTGGGTCTTTTCACTTCTTTTGGGTATATGCCTAGGAGTAGAGTTGCTGGGCCATATGGTAATTCTATGCTTAACTTTTTGAGAAACCACCAAACTGTTTTCCACATTTTACATTTCTACCAGCAATGTGCCAGGGTTCCAATTTCTCCACATCCTGTCAACACTTGTTAGTTTCCACTTTTAAATTTTTATTATAGCATCCCACAAGGTGTGAAGCATTTCATTGTGGTGACTGATGACTGATCAACGATGTTGATCATCTCTTCATGTGCTCATTGGCCATTCACGTATCTTTGGAGAGGTGTCTATCCAAGTCCTTTGCTCCCTTTTTAATTGGGTTTTTGTCTTTTTATTGTTGAATAGAAAGAGTTCTTTACACATTCTGAATACTACGCCCTTCCTTATCAGATATATTACCTGCAAATACTCTCTTCCATTCTGTAGGTTGCTTTTTTCACTTTCTTGATAATGTCTTTTGATGCATAAAAGTTTTCATTTTGATGAAGTTTTAATCTGTTTTTTCTTTTATTGCTCATAGTTTCGGGGAAAGGGAGCTTTTAAAACCATGTTAGTGGGAAAAGTTCCTCCCTACTTAGGGTCCAAACTTAAATCAAATTCTAAATGTAAATAGACCCATCCTTGTAACCCCATTCAACACCGCCTGGACAGCAGTAAATCTGGACATCACCGCTAATTATCAGAGAGCAGTGCTTCCCAGCCCTGGTATTTTTTTTTCTTGTGGTAGGAGCTTCCCTTTTATAACGCTCGTGGCTTCTGTCCACCCCCTGGCCACCCTTCCCCAGCTATCAGCAAGCAGATTTAGGAGTGATAAGTTGGCATAGTTGGCACTGCTCCTCCTTGTTCTTCCTGGCAGCTGGTCTGCCTGTGGAGAACCTATGTCTTGCTCTTCTATCTGCCAGTGGTGAAAGGTCTGCACCTAAGAGTATACATCTGCCCAATTCTCTGATATAATCTTATGTCTATAATAAAGCTGTATAAATAAATTCAACCTGTAACGATTGAAAGCCTGTTCTAGATCGCGTCATATCTAACATGCTGGGGATACAGCCATGAACAAAATAGACAACAAAACGAAACAAAACAAAGCAAAACTGTGTTCGTTGATCTATGGTGCTAACATGAAGCTTGGGGGAGATGAACAAGATAAACAAATAAAAGTTTGTTGGTTAAAAACTTGGGCAAGGAACACAGAGGTGCCATTTTATTATCCCCTCTTATCCCAACAATGACCATGTTATAGAGTTTTCAATTTCAGGGCTCAAAAAAGTTATTATCGTTTTCTCTGGTCTATATTCTTGGTTGCAAGCAGTAGAAAGGAACTCTGGCTCGGTAGTGCATAGGTGAGATTAACAAAATCGTACAGGTGTTCACAAAGTAGAGGAGTAAGTTTGAAATGTAAACAGGAGGTAAGGGGGTCTGGAAGCCAACAGCAGGCTGCAACCTTGACCATGCCTGGCTTGAAGCTCATGGCTCCACAGCTTTTTCTCAAGGGTCAGGTTCCGAGGCAGGAGTAACCTAATGGTGGAGCTGAAATCAGGTGTGCATGTTCTGGCTGCCAGAGATAGGGTCAGGGAATTTTTTCTGGCTTTTTTCAATTTCCGTAGTGAAAGGTATGGATGGATCTGTTTCCCACTGAGACCCACATAATGAGATCACTTAAAAATCAAACTGGTTGGGTGTTGGGCTGCCTGCCTGGCCCAAAGAAGCATATATCCATTATATTAACACCATGTTCTTTCTTGCCCCTTAAGTCCTATTAATCTTACTTTTCTACTTCCTTTTTTATAAGCGGTGCTTAGCCTGCTTTTTTTTTTTTTTCCTTTTAATCTTGTGGCTAGAAACTGGAAAAAATGCCATTTGAAACTGCAAGTACTTCTGTCTCCTGACAGACGAAGAATCGAATTAAACTTTGAGGCAAATCCCTCCTTCATTTTCATGGAAAAAGCCCACCTCTATTCAAGCATCCATCCTGAGTACAGATGTTTCTAGTAGAGTTATGTCTCTGAAGATTTAGTTGGCTTGTGGAGATAAATATTTCTTCTTTTCTGGAAGGATAGAAACTGCCCTATGTCGTTGTATTATTGTTTGGGAGATGTGTGTGTGTGTGTGTGTGTGTGTGTATGTGTGTGTGTACTCAAGTTCAAGCACTTTCTCAGAGGCAATTTGGGAGCAAAGACTCTAAAAATTAAAGAAATATGATATTTACCATGGGCAGACAAGAGACTGTAAAAAGAAACTGGAAATATAACACTCTATACATGGCATTGCTCAGAAGGGAATAACACAGAATGTGGAAAGTATACTTATTTTTTAACACTGTTGGGGTGTGATTATCTTTGGAGGCCCCAGGACAAGACTGTGATGGGGTGGAGGTGGGGACGGAGTTGTGAGGAGATTCCCATCAGGAGAGGGAGTGTCCTACCAGCACCAGTTGTCAATCACTTCTTTTTGCTGCAGCCATTTCCACCACCAGACGCACTTCCACAGTCAGGAGCCCAAACTTGTAGTTACTACTGCCTCTACTGTGTCCACAGAGGGAGCTGCCGACCCTCCCCCCTCATGTCACTGGCTCCTGAGACATCGGATGTGAGGGTTTCTGATGGGCAGACCTTGGGTAATCTGTCTGCAGTCTAATTGCGAGGCAGACCCAACAAGCCAGTGGAGAGCACTTACAGCTCCTTTAGAGGGAGAAGGTCTTGGCCCACAGTCCCTCCTCACCAACCCACTCCCGCTGAGGGGGGGACCCCCAAACTTGAGAAGGAATTTGGATAGACTAAACAATGACAAATCCCCACTGCACATTCTAACATCATTTTAAATATGGTTGTGTCTTTTTTTTTTTCTTGAGAGACAGAGAGAGAGAGAGAGAGAGAGAGTGAGAGAGAGAAACATGACTGGGGGAGAGGGGCAGAGAATCCCAAGCTGGTTTGATGCTCAGCATGGAACCTGGTGCAGGGTTCGATCCCACAACCCTGGAATCATGACCTGAGCTGAAATCAAGAGTCAGAGGCTCAACCAACTGAGCTCCCCAGGTGCCCCTGAATATGGTGATGTCTTATAAGACAATGAAATGTTAGTCTTGTTACCATCACCTTCATTTTCTACCAGGGAACCAAGAGATGCAGCAATATAATTGTCTGATGAATAGAAATTTAAATCTGATGAATTAAATTTAAATTTAAATTAAATTTCATTGTCATGAAAAATGTCTTTAAATTCGTGAATTCAATCCACTCAGTAAGTACTTATAAGTGCAAAACCTTAATTCGTGGTATTTAGTACTAATATAGAGTTAGGAGAGCTGAAAAGCAATGTAGAATGCCTTACATAAAGATTTTATTAAACATCCTAAAATTACTTATGAAAGAAAAAAATTTAGAAAAAATACAGTTTTACAATTTTACTATACCCATGATTTTTTTTTTAAGCTTCATTTATTTATTTTGAGAGAGAGAGAGTGTGGGGAGGAGCAAGGAGAGAGGGGTAGAGAGAATCCCAAGCAGGCTCTGTGCCGGGGCTTGACCTGGGGCTTGACCTCACGAACTGTGAGTCTTGTTAGTCTTGTTAGAGCCAAAATCAAGAGTTGAATACTCAACTGACTGAGGCACCCAGGCGCCCCTGAATTTTTTTGTATTTACCTTCTTTTCCAAGTTTTTTCATATCTATGATATTTGTTCATCTTCAATTCTTATGGATCATATTGAAAATATCACCAATTTAAAAATGAAGGCAATAGAGAAATATCAAACTATATATATATATATATATATATATATATATATACACATACATACATATGTATGTATGTGTATATATATATAGTCAAAGAGCTCTAGAGACATAGAGACATCTTCCTGAATCTCAAAACATATTTTCAAACAGTGTGTAATAAGCACATACTATGTGACAGAAAACAGTCTGGTATTGAGACAGATTTGTTAATAGTTACCAAAAAAAGAATATGTTTACCTTTCGCACCTAATTAACCTACCTGAAATTAAATTTTGCCTATGGTGTGAAGTGGCATATATTTTAATTTCCTTCCATATGAAAAGCTGTTCCAGAGCCATTTATTAAATCACGTGTCTCTCCCTCACTGACCTGCAGCATGGGCTTTATCATATATGAAGCTGAAATTGAGACATGCTCTGTTATGCCCACTGCACTGTTTGACCGTCACTGTTATTGGTGAGAGACAAGCACAATAGCGGTCTTACCTGCAGAAGGTGGGATGGTTCCAGGCACCTGGTTCCTGTGATGAAGGCAGCAAATCATCTGAAAGGCATTCCTGGAGGATGGGCCTGTTTCAGGGTCTGGATTCTGAAAGTGACCACATTCAGAACCAATCATAAATTACTCTCGGCGTCGTGCTTCCCTCCCATCATCCCCAAGCCTCCATTAAAATCGTGCTGAGTTTTATAGACTTGCCTCATCTTTCACCAACAGAAATAAGACAAGATACAAAAAAGTAATGAGATGAAATCGTACAAGGCAGGGCAGCTGCTGGGAGACAAGTCTCCATAAATATTTTCCTGTTTCTCCAGTCAGGGCTTTCTGAGAAAAGAGTGTTGGTACCTATGTTAAAGGATGAATGAAGAGCAACTAAAGTTAGAAACAACATCTGGAGAGACAGAGATTTATCTCCCGGGACCCATGTGTTTACACTGCAGAGTGGTGGAGACACCTTTCCCTCCTTTCCCCAGAGAGGATTTGTTTACATTCCAAAACAAAATCCCCTCTCCTTTACCTTCTCTCTCTGCCTTTCTCTCTCTCTTACTTTCTCTCCTTTCCTTGTCCCCCATGTCCCTCCAAGCCCCCTCCTGGGGCAGGGGAGGGGTGTGGTGGAGATGGGCAGATGTGCCAACAACTCTGATATAAACTCCAAGTTTCATAATTTGGAGGTTCCTCCCCCGTATGCAAAATCCCACAGGAGCAGGTACTGAGAGCGTTCACTGTGCCACCCCACGAAGAATTAGGGCTTGGGGACCCAATGCAAGCTGTTCTATAAGAAAGGTCTGTTCCTTGACCCTGAGATGTGTCATGTTTATGGGTAGAGATAGAGGTGATAAACATGGATGTGGAGGAGACAGGATGATTGAGATAGAGATGTAAAACTATGGCAGGTGAACTTAGCTTGTAAGTAGGGTCACATTTCAGACTCTTCACAGCTGCACACTTAACCTCAGCTACAATCCGAGTAAAACTGTTCTAGAGATGATAGAAAGTGATCTTATGTGGGCTAAACAGGCAGCATAGAGACCAGAAGTTTGCAGCTGGATGGTGCTGGGTCTGCAAAAGACACCCAGAGTAGATCTGCTCTTGCAGTTTCCAGTAGCTTTGTGGGGTGAGAAGATTGGTAATAGACTGAACTTTCTGTGATCAAGGGGTTTGGAAAGGAAGGCTGGATGGAGTATGACCCAAACTACCAATGTCACACTGAAGTATCTGGACTTTATTCTACGTGTTTGCGTGTGTGTGTGTGTGTGTGTGTGTGTGTTTTAAAGATCACTCTGACAGTAATGCCTAGAATAAATAACAAGAGGTGACTAGCAATAGGAATTGAAAAATAGAGACCATTACGCTAGTCAGTCTAGGTTGACTGATGATGAAGTCTTACACCAAGATCTCTGGATTCTAGTCCTGTCTCTCTTCAATTGATGTTCAAATTAGAACTAGCTTCTTTGATGATTGAAAATGTATTTGTTCCCGTTTCCAGAATTAGGATTATAGCAAATATGCTTCTTGTGCTCATTCGGATTGAATATATAGTCAGTTCTCCACTACATATCCTCTTGCTACTCCGCTCCTTAAAACTAAATATATCTTTCCCTGGAAGGGTCTCCCTACTTCTGTTCCCTCAGAGAAGCCACGTATGTCTCACTTCCTATGTTTTTCCCCTTCCTTCTCTCATCCTGGAGCCCTAACAGAAGACGAAATGGGAACCAGAAGTATCTTTCTTCCCTTTGCCTTTACTTCTTATTCTTCACCTCCAACTTCTCAGTTCCTTCTTGTCATTCGATCCTTGAAAACTCCCATTTGGAGTTGATACTTGCCACTGACGATGTCCTCGGCTAAACCCAAGGAAAGAATATTTGAGGCTCCAGAGACCCCAACTCCCATTGTCTGGGGTCCTAGCTCCTGCCGCTGTTGACTGCGTTCTCTTTCTCTCGCAAGTTCTGTGTGATTTGAATCCATGCCTTCAGCGTGTCCTGACTCTTCATCTCTTGGTGCCTGTTGGAGTCCCTGTGGATTCTAGGTCCATTCATTAATTTTTCCTCTCTCCACTGCTGATATCCATGTTGTCTTTATCTCAGTAAGCCCTTGACCCTTGGAGAGAAGCTTAACTTAACAATAATCATTACACTTACCATAATCCTGCATATTAGCATAAAAAAGGTATGGTCTCTGTTGTGTAGATGGAAAAACTAAGTCACAGAGACATGATGTGACTTACTTCAAAGCCACATAGTTATTGGGTGTCGGTGCTGGGACAAACAGCCTGGCTCTCTTACTCATCATGTGCTACTCTTTCTAGGATGACATCCTAACCAGCTAGAAACATTTGTTTGTTCAAATCAAAGGCTTCCATTCATACTCAAGGAATTAATTGAAGCTTTCCATAATACACACAAAAAAGGTGTGTGTGTGTGGGAAGCTTAGAATAGCCTAGAATGCCGTGATTCAGATTGCTTTTCTCATAAAAGAGAAAAAAAATCAGGCATAAACCTTGGTCAGAACATTTGGGCCATATTTCAGACACAAACCAGAGAATTTATAGTTATTTAGAGTTCAAGATAAAGCCTTTCAGAATAATCTTCAACTGTCCAGATAATAGAGGGAAAGTGTTTAATGATTTTATTAGTATAATCAAAATAACTCGGTTTCCATCCTATTATATAAGAACTGAGGAAAATGAAATCTGAAGAGTATTTTAGTTACCTCATTGTATGCTTATACTATTTAGTTTTAGAAATATAGGTTCTTGAATCAATAGCCTAAGAGATAGGTAGGGCCACTGGGGTGTCTCAGTTGGTTAAGCGTCCAACTCTTGATCTCAGCTCAGGTCTTGATCTCAGGATCCTGAGTTCCAGTCCCATGTTGGGCTATGCGCTAGGTGTGAAGCCTACTTAAAAGAGAGACAGAGAGACAGAGAAACAGACAGAGAGAGAGAGAGAGAGAGAGAGGTAAATCCCTAAGAGATAACATGATGCTTTTTCCAAAGATATTGAAATATTACTGAAATTCAAAGAACCAGTTCTTAGTTTCATTGATCTTTTCTATTGTTTCTTTTTTTCTTTTAGTCTTTATTTCATTTATTTCTGCTCTGATCTTTGTTATTTCCTTCCTTCTACTAACTTGGGGTTTTGTTGGTTCTTCTTTCAGTTCCTTTAGGTGTAAGATTTGAGACTGTAAGTTTACATTGTTTATTTGAGGCTGTAAACTTCCCTGTTGAACCGCTTTTGCTTCATCCCAAAGATTTTGGGCCATTGTTTTCCATTTTCATTTGCCTCACAGTATTTTTAATTTCCTCTTTGATTTCTTCATTGACCCATCGGTTGTTTAGTAGCATGTTCATTGTGGCTAGCTGCAATGACCATTGTTGATACCGTTTGTTGTGGGCACACTGGTGGGCAGGGGTTGGCCCCCTGGCTCAGCTGGCTAAGATGCCCGGCCATAGCAGCTGTGGACACACTAGTAGGTGTCTACACCTGATGCAGCTGGATGAGAGGCCTGGTTGCAACTGCTGCAGGTGTGCTGGCGGGCAGGGCAACCTTCCCAACACCCTGGGACAGGAGTCACTTTGTGGGATGCCAGTCCAGGCCAAGGCTGCCCGCTGGGCATGGTGGGGCAGGAGCTGTTTTGGGGAGGGCAGGTGTGTCGGATGAGGTGATTCTATAGAGCTCCACCAGGGCAGGGCAAGCAGCGCTAGCAAGGTACATGGAAGAGTGTGAGAACTATCCAGCCAGTTTGGCTGAAGGAGGGCAAGAAAATGGCACCCACCAACGCTTCCAATCTTGGAGAATGCTCCTATAGATCCCTGCCCCTCTGGCACATGCTCTAAAATTAGACAATTTTGCTCTTTCACATATAGCCCAGGTGATTTTCTTTTTTTTATTTTTTTTTATTTTTATTTTTATTTATTTATTTATTTATTTTTATTTATTTATTTTTTAATATATGAAATTTACTGTCAAATTGGTTTCCATACAACACCCAGTGCTCATCCCAAAAGATGCCCTCCTCAATACCCATCACCCACCCTGCCCTCCCTCCCACCCCCCATCAACCCTCAGTTTGTTCTCAGTTTTTAACAGTCTCTTATGCTTTGGCTCTCTCCCACTCTAACCTCTTTTTTTTTTTTTTTTTTCCCTTCCCCTCCCCCATGGGTTTCTGTTAAGTTTCTCAGGATCCACATAAGAGTGAAACCATATGGTATCTGTCTTTCTCTGTATGGCTTATTTCACTTAGCATCACACTCTCCAGTTCCATCCACGTTGCTACAAAAGGCCATATTTCATTTTTTCTCATTGCCACGTAGTATTCCATTGTGTATATAAACCACAATTTCTTTATCCATTCATCAGTTGATGGACATTTAGGCTCTTTCCATAATTTTAGCCCAGGTGATTTTCAAATTGCTGATCCATGCTAGGTCTCGGATTGAGTGATAATAGTGCATTGGCCCTTTCAGAGTGGAGTCTTGGTTTCCTATAGACCTCCAGCTCTCCCAGAGGTGAGCCCTACTGATTTTCAAGGCCAGACCTTATAGGAGCTCATCTTCCTGGTGCAGGTCCCCAGGGCTGGGTATGCTTTGATTTCCTCACTCCCCAGGAAGGCCCTCCGTGCCTGTAATATCTCTCCCTCTTGCAAGTTGCCATGTGGGGGTTTTTGTTCCTGGTTGCATCTCTGTCCCTCCTACCTTTCTTGATATAACTTTTTCTTTGGAAAAAGCCATTCTGTAAGTCTTCAGGTCATCTTTAGAGTGGATTGCATTATATGTAGTCGTAGCATCAGTGTGTCTGTGGGAGGAGGTGGGCTCAGGATCCTCCCACTTTGCTATCTTCTAGAAAAATCTCTGTTTGGTTTTGGTTAATGGTTTCTATTCCTTTGTTGAACTTCTGGTTTTGTTCATGCATTGTTTTTTAAATTCTGTTAAATGGTTTCTCTGTGTGTCCTTATAGTTTGTTGAACTTCTTTACAAGGATTATTCTGAATCCTTTGTCAGACAGTTCATAGATCTCCATTTTTTTTTTTTTTTTTAGCATCAGTACTTGGAAGTTTAGTAGTTTACTTTGGTGGTGTCATGTCTACCTAATTCTTTGTGATCCTTATATCCTTGTATTGGTATCTGCACATTCATGTAAGTTGTCTCCTCTTCCAGACTTTACAGGCCCACATTGTCAGGAAAGCCCTTCATTAGTCAGTTCAGCTTGGGGTACTGGGTGGGTTAACTGTTAGAGCCCATGGGCAGACAGGGCTTGCTATCAGGGTCTCTATTTGGGTGAGGCCACTGCCTATGCTCTGCACTTGGGGAGGGGAGGGAGCACGCCCCTCTGGCTGAGCTCCATAGTTAAGTGAGCCTGCTGGCTGGTCTCTTTGTTGAAGCAAGACTACAAGATGAGCTCCCTGGTTGAGAGTGACTTCTGGTTGTGCTCCACACTCAAGTGAGGCCACTGACTGGGCTCTGCAATCACCTGTGGTCAGGTGGAGCATCAAGCTGTGTTCCCTGGCAGGGTGGTACCACTGGTTGAATTCTGCAATTGGGCAGGGCTGCAGGCTGGGCTCCACAGTTGCTCCTAAACTGGCGGGGCCTCAACTGGATGGTGCTGCTTGCTGGACTTCTAGTTCAAGTGGGATGTGAGCAGGCCTTCCTCATGGACAGGGTACAGTCTGTGTTCTGTGATCGGGTGGGGCTCACAGGCTGTGTCCCAAAGTTTGTCACAGCCACAGGTTGGGCCTTGCACACAGGTAGACTACTGGCTACTGGCTGTGCTGTTCTGTTGGTTAAGGTTGCTGGCCAGGTACTGTGATTAGGCAGGGCCTCTAGCTATATTTCACAGTTGGATGACACTGGAGGCTGTGCTCCATACTTGGGAGGGTCACTGTCCAGGTTCCCTGGTCAGATGGGGCAGCAGGCGATGCTTCATAATTGGGTGAGGTCACTGGCTGGGCTCCCTACCTGGGCAAGGCCACAGGCTGTGTTCAGCAGTTGGGTAGGCCTGTAGGCTGAGCTTCAAGGCTTCCCAGGGTCAATGTTGATGCTCTCTGATTGTACAGAGCCAAAGGTTATTCTCAACAGTTAGGCAAGATTGTTGGCTTGGCTCCTTGCCCAAGTGGGAATGTATGATGGGTTCTTCGGCTACCTGGATTCCTTGACCAGGGTCCCTGGTTGGAAAGGACTGGAAGCTGTGCTCAGCAGTTGGGTGGATTTGTGAACTGGTTTCCCTGCCCAAGTGCAACCATAGAATAGACTCTGTGGTGGTAGGGCTCATTGGATAGGCACTCAAATCAGGTAGAACTGCCAACCAAGCTCCCTGGCCAAATGGGTCCAGTGCCTTGATCTGCCCATCTGGCCAGAATGTGGTCCTACTGGCTGAGATATCTGCACAGGCACTGCTGCAAGCAGGAATGTGGTCCACTGAGATCTGAACCCTGGTTGCTCTAAGCCCCACTTTCTTCATCTCTATCTTATCCTTAGTGGTCAAACCCTGAAGATTCCCCCAGTCATCCCCATGAAGTGAGACCTGAGTGGGCCTCCTGGGCAGTGTCTTGCAATGCCTGGGAAGCTGGGTGTCCACATTGAGCTCTCTTTTCCCACTGAAGAAATTGCAGGCCTTGGGGGAGAGGGCTCTTGGTGCAGTGCTGTGCCAGCCTGGGGGAGGGGCAATGTAGTTAAAGAGAAACTGTTCCTCCTACCTTTCTAAATCAGTCCTTCTTGGTGTCTGTCATCTGGGTGAGTGCTTCAGCCACACCCCTGGCTTCTGGGATTTTCACAATGGTGTCTTGTCTATGGAGAGTTGTTAGTTGGTCTTCTTGGGAGTGTCTTTGGAACATTTTAAACTCAAGAGTGTAACTGAGTTTTAATGTTTGTTCTCAATCCCCCACCATTCACCGAATCCTTATGCAATGTCAGGAAATTGAAGGTTTACCTGATCTTTCATCGATGGTGGTTTCCATATTTATTGTCTTTCTTTCTGCTATAATTGATGGCACCATCAAGTCCCTGATGATACTGCTTCTCAGAGCAAGCTAGAGAGGTGCCCTCCCAGCATTTGTCTTCACAGAGCACCAGCCTGGCCATAGGGGTCAATCTTCCAGCATCCAGGAGTCATTGCCATCAGCAGCCCACTACCTCCTGAGGAGCTATGCAAATCTTTGTCCACAGAATCTATTCCCTATCAACTCAACCTGGTTTGGTGAATCTCTCCTCTGGCCACTCTCTTCTTTCCAAGTATCAGCCTCTCTCCCCTCATCAACTCTCTTCTGGGCAACTTCACTCCATCTCCTGTTGAGCCTGACTTCCCCAACAAAAGCTATACGGCTGAAGCTGAAGTGATGTGCAAAAGGAAAGAGATAAATCATTCTCAAAACACACGGTGCATTAGAATCACTTGAAGTATCTTTTAACAAGTATGTCTTAGTCAGTTTTGAGTGGATCCCAGAAATTTGCAAGAAGTGGAAACAGGTGGTTCCCGGACCACACTTGGAGAAACATGGGCCTAGGTCCTACAAATACAAATGCTTGGCTGACCCTGCAAGATGGACAAGAATGCAAAAATGCCTCTCAGCCTTTCATGATGAATCTACAACAGGCCTTCAGTGTGGATAATAAGACAGTTGATTTCTCAAATCAGGTTATCTTGCTTCATATGGTTTGTAATTTTTTTCTAAGACATAAGGATTCTGGGAGTCAGGACAAGAAACTGTTCCTCTAAACTGAGATCAAGTCATTTAATGCTCAAGAAGAAGACAAGGTATGAACATGATAAATACTGGAATATTTTACATGTTTATATGAATTACATATACATATTTTCAGATTTTGCTATTCCAACTATTTCCATCACTAGCTTATTTTGTAAGCCTATACATTAGATATACACATCTATTTATGCCTTATAAAAAAACCAAAAAGTAATTTTACTTTTCTCATAGAGAAATGTTTCTTATTTGGCTTTCACCTCATAGTATATATCCAGTCTTATGTAACCATTCCTATCTAAGAAAAGGAATATATGAAGAGTACTATGCATAGTAATGAAGCTAATTTCAAGTGAATGTTGCAACTTTCAAGGTGAATATTTCTTTTCTCTTTTTTCTCTCTCCCAATAAGTACTCTAAGACATCCATTAGCTGTTCCTCAGAAAAAAAAATTTACTTTTTTGAAATATGGAAGGCTGAAAGCTAGAAAATGTAAAATAATAATGATAAAAAATGTAAACAGTTGCCTCTTACAGAGTAAGATGCATCCAATGCTTTCATTGTTTTTCTATCACCACCATACATAAGACGTAGAGCCTCGTAGAGAGGATATGCCCATAATTCTGGTTTAGATAATTTCTCCCTTTGAACACCTATCCCAACAACTTTTGTGTTATTATGCCATTTACAGAAATGAGGACAAAATCATTGTGCATTCAAGGCAAAATACAATCGCACATACAATCGGTTTCGGATCATTTTATTCTGTTGTGGTATATTACATTCTTCTTCCTATTTACCAGATAAGAATTCAGTGTATACTTGCCTTAATAACTATCACATTTAAGATGCCTCCCCAAACTGGGACAGGAGAGTACTTTGAGTCCTTTAATTAACACTGGGAGAAAAATCTGAGGAGACCAAGAGGTAAAGAGTGGCCCAAAGTCTTTATGCTCCTTTCGGTTCCTACCACGAGCAGTACAGGTAGTACCCCGATCATTAAAACCCACACAGCTTCTGCCCTCCGTTGAGAGGAGGATCATGTCAACTATTTGAGGAGTCTTAGAATCCACAGCAGGATGCTCTTCGAATAGTGGGTTCAGACAACAGAAGCAACGACGGCTTTGTGCAGTAAAGCCAGGGTGACCATCGTACAGAGTACAAGTGTATTATTATCTTCACTGAAAAAAAGTATGGCCCTTTGTGATAGTCCAGGTTTCAGATGTTCCACTGTACGTCACGTCACGTTAGGACACTGATGGGCAAATTTTATCTTATTTTTCCAAAAAAGTATAAAAAGAAAATAAGGATTGTCTCCGAACAAAGAGAACATTGAACAACAGATTATCAGATGGTATGTGGTCTCCTTCCTTTTACTCCTTTTCGAATAACAATATGCTATAGTCACCACCCACTTGTTCATTGGTTTCTCATAAGAAGAAAAATGGTAGGGACCCAAGTAGGAGGTTTTCACGACAGTATCATATAACTACACTCAAACAAGAGGAGAGAAAGACCCCTTAAAACGTAGAACAGAATAGGAAAGTTGAAAAAGGATTTGTTGAATGCTATATTTCTGAAGATGTGGTGTGAAGTCAATTTTGTTGCTGAAAATGTATTTTTTATTTCCTTATAGTTTCAGGCATGCTTTAGCTCCATTGCTGAATTATTTTCTTAGCAATGGCACTAAATGTGTAGATTTCAGGCTTGCTGTTTTTCCCTGTCCTTGTTTTTGCAAAGTGGTTAATGAGCTGTTAGCCAAGACTTACATGCATCAAGGGAAGCAATTAATAATTCTGCAAAATGATGTCACTCTTTTTGTAATGGGAGCCCTCACAGGTTACACAACTGTTTAGCAAATCTATATTTTCTTAATCAACATTAATATGACTAAAGAGAAATGTAATTTATATTTTATTCAGTTTAGATACCATTACCTAAAATTATAGTTCAACTATTCTATTCGGATTAGTTAATTATGTTCAAAAACTCTAGAGAGCTATCGATGCTTAGCCTCTAATGTGTGGAAGGCAATTCCTGTGATCAGCTCATTATGGATCCATTTAATTTCTCTTGGGATCTTATATATAAAACATAAGCTGCTTTTGTATCTTCTTAATTTTATCCTATTATTAAAAAACAATTAAACCATCTCTCTTATATGGAATCCATTAGTGTTTTCGGTGTGTGTGTGTGTGTGTGCGTGTGTGTGTGTGTGTGTGTTTAAGCGAGAGTTAGAGAGAAGCAGAAAATATGTGCATTATAAAAACTTCAGAATGGAACATTCACTTTTGGACTGAGGGCAAAAAAGTGATGTTTGGAACGTCGACAATAAGACTTTAAGCAACTTTTGTCTTATTTGATTTTGCTCTTATAGTTTTCAACTTTTCATGAGAACACAGGCAGTAATTTCCTTAACATCAGCTGTAGCAACATTTGTCTAGATATGTCTTCTAAGGCAAGAGAAACAAAAGCAAAAACAAGCTATTGGGACTACATCAAAATAAGAATATTTTGCACAGTGGAGGAAAACATCAGCAAAACAAAAAGGCAATTTGCAAATAATATATTAGATACAGGGTTAATATCCAAAATGTGTAAACAAAAATGCAATGGGAGAAGATATTTGCAAATAATGTATTTGATAAGGGGTTAATATCCAAAATGTATAAAGAATTTATACAACTCAATACCAAAAAAAATCTGATTAAAAAAATGGGCAGAGGACCTAACTAGACATTTTTCCAAAGAAGACCTACAGATGGTCAACAGACACATGAAAAAAATGCTCAACATCACTACTCATCAGGAAAATGCAAATCAAAACCACATTGAGATATTACCTTACACTTTTCAGAATGGCTAAATTCAAAAGGACAAGAAATAACAAGTGTTGATAAGGATGTGGAGAAAAAGGAACCCTTGTGCACTGTTGGTGGGAATGTGAACTGGTACAGCCACTGTGGAAAACAGTATGAAGTTTCCTCGAAAAAAGTAAAAATGCATATCCCATATAATTCAATAATTCCACTACTGGGCATTTACCCAAAGAAAACAAAAACAGTAATTCAGAAAGATATATGCACCCCTATGTTTAGTGCAGCATTATTTACAATAGCCAAGACACACACACACACACACACACACACACACACACACACACACACAGGAATTTTTACCACCTTAAAAGGATGAGATCTTGCCATTTGTGACAACATCGATGGACCTAGAGGGTATTATGCTAAGTGAAATAAGTCAGACCGAGAAAGACAAATACTATATGATTTCCCTCATATAAGGAATCCAAAATAAAACAAATGAAGAAACAAACAAACCAAAAGCAGAATCAGAGAACAAGCTGGTGGTCAGAGGGAAAGGGGGTGGGAAGATAAGCAAAATGGGTGAAGAGGAGGGAGTTACAGGCCTCCAGTTATGGAATGAATAAGTCACAGGAATAAAAGGTGCAGCATAAGGAACATAGTCAATGATACTGTAATAGCATTGCATGGTGACAGATGGTAGCTATACTTGTGGGCACAGCATAACACATGAAGAAGTTGAATCACTATGTTGACTATGTTGTACTCCTGAAACGAATGTAATATTGTGTGTCAACTACACTCAAATTAAAAAAAAAAAAAAAAACTCTTTTAAAAGACTTCAACTTTTCTACTGTTAAATGCAATTTTTAAGAGCTTATTCAAAGAAAGTTGGGGTGGGGCGCCTGGGTGGGTTGGTCGGTTAAGCGTCCGACTTCGGCTCAGGTCATGGTCTCACGGTCCGTGAGTTCGAGCCCCGCGTTGGGCTCTGTGCTGACAGCTCAGAGCCTGGAGCCTGTTTCAGATTCTGTGTCTCCCTCTCTCTCTGCCCTTCCCCTGTTCATGCTCTGTCTCTCTCTGTCTCAAAAATAAATAAACGTTAAAAAAAAAATTAAAAAAAAAAAAACAAAGAAAGTTGGGGAATGTGAAAGATCCAATCAGGCAATAGCACATGAATATTATACAGTATTATTTCAAAGTGTACAAAAATGTTTTTGGTTTTTTAGCCTTAAGATCACATCAGAGTATATATATACTGTTGTCTTTGAAAACTTAAGTGAAGAAAAAAGTTTAAACGTATCATACCAAAAAGCAATTTGTATTCACTCTGTCATTGTTTTTATTGTTTTTTTTTTTTTTGGCTTGGTTTTATTGCAAGACCATGGTATTATGATGTCAATTTTTCATCTGTGAAAAAAATTCACATCATTGATCAATAGTATTTTATATTATAATAAAAATATTTGAGAATAATGTCCAGAGGAATCGCAGATAGAAAGACTATATTTTATTTTTTAAGAAAGATTGTGTTTTATACAGAAAAAAATCAGAGCTTCATGTCCCAATTAAATAACCTATTTTTATTGACTTAAAAATTATGAGCAAATAATTATTATTTTAAGCCAACGAACTTTGGAGTAGTTTGTTTTGCAGTGAAAGCTAACTGATAGTTTCCATTTATAGAAAAAGTTCAAATAAAGTAAAACTAAATAATATATTGCTTATAGATAGGTAATATAAACTCAATTTTAAAAATAACTCACTGAAGAGTGAGAGAATGACTAACACAAAAGTCAAAATATTGCCCAGGATGGGGAGAGAATTGGAAAAGAGCATACAGAGTTTCTAAAGTGTCTCTGATTCTCCATTTTTTTTCAATGTGTATTTATTTTTGAGAGAGAGAAAGGGAGCATGAGCAGGGTGAGGGCAAAGAGAGAGTCAGAGGATCTGAAGTGGGCTCCGTGCTGACAGCAGAGCCCAATGTAGGGCTTGAGCACACGAACCATGAGATCATGACCTGAGCCAAAGTTGGATGCTTAAGCGACTGAGCCACCCAGGCAACCCTCTGATATTCTATTTTTGACATGGATAGTGGGTACCCATTATTTGACTTATTACTCTTATTTTTTAAAAGGTACATATATGCTCACACATCCTTATAGAAGTATATTTCATATTTTAAAAAGTAAAGATAAAAATATTTAAAAAAAACAAACAGCAAAATCAATGGCATGTATTGGAGAGATGCATATGGAATAAACAGAATGGAAAGAAAAGGCATCCCCAAAGAGCTGGAAACAATGTTCAATCTACCAGTAAAGAAATACAACCAAAGATATATGGCTGAGCAGAAAAAGTTGATGTCTGGAAATAAATAAAAAGAATTACCCTTGTCTCTGAAATATTTGTGAATAGCCCCCAGCTGGAGAATTACAGGCTTCTGAGAAAGTGATACAGACCAGTCAAAACACCTTCAGAAACTTTTGATATTGCCTGAAGATTCTAGGCAGGTAAAAGCAGAATATTCCAGAAGGTCACACTATGAGCACCAGGATAGTTAAAATGGAAACTGAAAGGAAGCTAAAGCGAAAAGAC